>NW_026591918.1:2777358-2787274 GCF_907164565.1 Psammomys obesus | reverse complement strand
TGTGTGTGTGTGTGTGTGTGTGTGTGTGTGTGTGTGTGTGTGTGTGTATGTACATGTATGTGTGGATATTTATGCCACAGCACATATATGGAGGTTGGAGAACAACTTTCCTAGAATCCAGTCTCCTCTTCCACCTTTATGTGGATTCCAGAACCAAAGTTAGGTCATGAGACTTAAGTAGTTAGGGCTTGTACTGCTGAGCCATCCTTCTGGCTCCAGCTAAGAATATTTTTTTTTCATTTTTTTAATCAATTTGTCCTCATCAAGATGGCTAAGAGGGTAAAGGCACTTGCTGCCAAGTTAGACACCGTGAGCTTGATCTCCTGGACCGAGATGATGGAAGGAGAGAACCAATTCTATCAATTTACTGTCTAAGCTATATATGCACTTTGTCTCACACACGCCCCCACCAAGCAAGCAAGCAAGCAAGCAAGCAAATGTACTTAAACTCAAACAGTAAAAAAGCTGACTCCTCATGTGAATAAACCATGGGTTACATTTGAACTATTTTTAAAACAGCTCTAAGGAGTCTGGGAAGCAGGCTCTTTTGGGAAGGTGCTTGCTTGCCTTGAAGCATAAAGACCTAAGTTCAAGCCCAGAACCCATACTTTAAAAAGCCAGGGGTGGAGGCAAGCACTTACTACCCCTGCTCTGAAGAGGCAGAGACAATGAAAGCAGACAAACCCAAGCAAAATCAAACTGATGCCTGAGGAATGGTGTTTAAGGTTTGTTCTGCCCCCCACCATAGGCACTTACCCAAGTATGAAGGCACACACATGAAAACACATGCACTCCTGAAAGTCTACCATCCTCATTATTTCATTGAAGCCAAAAGCTTATCAACAGGAAAGAACTCAGGTCTCTTGGAATGCATTCCTTGTCCAGAAACACTGCTTCTTGTCCTTGTCGTCTTTTTGTCACAGTATAAGCAATACTTTATTTGGTACCACACATTGCAAGCATCATTTCAGAACACGAAGCAGGTAGTGGCTGTGTCAGGAGTGGCAAGCTACCCCCTCTGTGTTGAGGCTTCTCCCCATATCACGATTGCAGCTTGGATGCTACATAAACAACGAAACGGTAGATGGTAGACAGCCAACATCATTTTTATGCAAAAAAAAAAAAAGCAAACAGCAACAAAAACAGGTGGTGCCTGCCTTTGGCCCAGAGCCGAATCCTGACCTAGCGATCTACAGAAGATTGGCTGGGAGCTGAGAGACCTTTCCCGTCTGCTGACTGTGGGCTCTGAGGTTAGCAAAACTGTAGGTATCACTAACTTTACCAGCAAGTCTCCCTGTGAAGGCATCTGGTCTCCAGGGTACACTAAGACCACCCATGCAGGAATTCCAGGAGTATAAGAAGCATGAAGCCCCCAAACCTGGCCTGAAGGGCAATCTCAGTACACAGGGAATAGCTCAATGGCATCCGGACAAAGATGCGGGAAAGACAAGTTGGGTGTCTGTCCTCACTGACAGGTGTGACAGGTGAGGGATATAGGTCACTGGAAGGGAGCTCACACCAAAGCTCTAGCCCAAGGACACCCCTCTCTTGCTCTGTACCTCCTATAAAAACTAGAATTTTGGCTTGATTTAGAGGTGTGTCTCAGTGCAGCCACTTTTTGCAAACTCCAAAACACCCGACTTCCCTCCAGAACAAAGCAGGGTGGTTTCGCTTTCTTCTGACCTGTGGAGCTTGCTCATGAAGCCCTCTGCTCTTGTGGGCGTATCCTCACCAAAGCCACAGCTCTCTGCCCATCAGTACAGAGCCTCGCACAGATGGTGGCAAAGGCAGGGGAGGAGGAGCCACAGCATGTCTGCCATGGGACTGTAGTTCCTGGAGCATATGGCCTAGAAAACTCTCAGGAATTTCACAGGACATTGCATGTGAGTGGAGACCCAGGCATTCACTCAGGATCCAGGAGTCAGGGAAGGAGAAAGAGGGGCAGCAGAACACAATATTCCCTTGGGAATCCTCACAGCAAATGCAACATCAGTGAAGTAGGGTTCTTGTTCAAATCATAGGTGAGTAGATTAAAAAAAAAAACAAAACATCAAAACCAAACCCTTGGGAATGCAAACCAACAGTCACAAAAGGCAGTCATCTTGAGATTTGTTGTCACTGTTAATAAACAAAAGGACACTGAAACAGAACACAGCTTTATTTCCCTCTGGGTGAGGTGGGGGTAGGGAGAGGACAATACTTAGTGTTGGTGGTCTAAGTGCAGAGAAAGTAGTGCTCTTTGCAATGTGCTGGGGGCTGGAAGATGGGTACATGTCAGCTTTCAGTCACTCTGGTAATGCACCCTGGGAATTACAAAAGCACCCTTAATCATTAACTCAGTAATTCCACTTCCGTGGCTATGTGCAGAATAAATGAAGATCACTGCCTCCCTCTGATGGAGCCACTACCTCTATTAATGGAACCATGCTGCTAATAGCTTTTCCTGGCAGATCTGCTTGTCACCCACCAGGTACTGCAGACTAGAATGTCGCTTTCTCCCACAGGTGGCACGGCGAACTGATAGCCACATATTTTGGGTTTGGAAGGATTTCCCAAACATAACATCGTTTATTCTTGGTTAAGTCACCCAATCGGCTGAATTCTACACCTGTCACTCAAAACAGCCTCAGCTTCTCCCAGCCTGGTAGCATCTTCAGATGGCAGCAGCCTCTCTGCCACCTGTGCAGCCCACATTCCCCCAGGTGAGGTATAACCAGATGCAGTGGAGGACTGAGCCAGCAGCAGGCCCCTGGGTGCCTCCCTCTCTATCACCTTCTTGATCTTTTTTTTTTTTTTTTTTGTTAGCAAATGGAGTTGCTAACTAGAATCTAGACAAGGTCTTCTGTCATGGCTGCCAGGAGTCACAGAAGGTCATATCAGATGCCCCTCAGAAGCCCAGCAAGACAACTAGAAAGAGTACAAGGTGAAAGTATGTGTCCATAAGAAATTTTCTGGACCACAGGCCCTGAATCCCCAGCTTTTCCAGGTCCCCAGGTACTGTCTCTCATCAGCTCACACCACCTGCTATGACCCCCTCCAAGACCTCTCTGTGCCCCCCCTTCACATCATGTCCTGCACGTGTTAGCTCGCCTCTGGCTACAAAGCAAGCCAAAGGGGATTCAGGTTGGCACCAGGGCCAGGGGCTCCGAGGGTCTGGTTGGGCCATTTGGTCCCTGCATCGTCCTGAACATGTTCCCGAATTTCCTGATCCTAAAGCTGCTCACCTCCAACATCAACCTTGTAGCCGTCCTCACACCTCCCAGAGTGTCTGTGAAGCTAGAAGGCAGTAGTGGTGACAGGCCTTGTAAGGTTAATGATATGCAAAACAGCTACTGTTAGTGTTATCGGCACTACCAACAAATTTTGCACTTGCTACTTGGCATGGAGGAGGGCAACGTCTTTGCAGATGACTGTCTTTGTGGATGTGAGAAGGAAGGGGAACCTGCCCAGAGGGCAGAGGTGCTTCAGACCTGAGAAAATACTCTAGGGACTGACACTAAGGCCTACCCAACGTCCTCCTTAGATGTGGCCCCTTGGAGGCATGCTCATGGCCCCTGTGGGTGAACAGGGGTATCACATCATGAGGGTGAGATGGGTTTCTTGATCCTCCACAGCATCCCAAAGTGTCATCCTTCTTCAACAGCATTCATCCCAAGGGGCCCACAGGACAGCCCAGGATGAAAGTATAACCTATTAAAAAATGTTGATTTTTTTTTAAACATGTAAATAAAATCCAAGGCAGCAAAGTCATTCTTTAAGGAGCCATGTTGCAGCTCATTTATATTCATAAGATGATTTAACATGGTGTATTTGGGGGAGAGTAGTGAAGAGAATTCTGTGCCACGGGCACGTCTGGGGAGCCTGTCTGTGTTAGTCAGCTCTTCATCACGGTGACAAAATGCCTGAGAGGGTTGAACAGCGAATGCAAAGCACAAGAGGTTAATTTTGGATCCCAGTGTCAGCAGGGCCCTTCATGGTCCCCTCATCCAGGCAGGCCTTTGGTGAGACAGAGCACCACAGAGGAGAACACGTAGAGGAGAGAGCCAGGCTGCTCACCTCAGCACTACAAGGAAGCAGCAAGAAAGGGACTAACTACGGCCAAAGTATGCCCCTCAAAATTATCTTCCCAGTGACCTGCATTCTCCTACTGCTCTCACCTCTGATGAACTCAGGAAGGTGTCAAGCAATCTCACCAGGTGAGTTTCCCCACTGACGAGGTTAGATCAATCAGTCCAGTCACTTTCTTCTTCTTCTTCTTGTTCTTTTTCTTCTTCTTCTTGTTCTTCTTCTTGTTGTTGTTCTTCTTCTTGTTCTTGTTCTTCTTCTTCTTGTTCTTCTTTTTCTTGTTCTTGTTCTTCTTCTTGTTCTTGTTCTTCTTGTTCTTGTTCTTCTTCTTCTTGTTCTTCTTCTTCTTCTTTCTCCTCTTCCTCTTCCTCCTCCTCTTCTTCTTTCTCTTCTTCTTCTTCTTCCTCTTCTTCTTCTTCCTCTTCTTCATCTTCTCCTCTTCCTTCATCTTCCTCTTTTTAAACTTATTATAGGCTACTTAGTCCCGTATACTTGTGAATGTCAGCATGTCAAATAAAAATATTTAAATACATGTTTCTCATAATAAATACAAATGGAATCATAGTTTTAAAAAACTATGAAGATTTAATTAAGATATAGTCCAATCAAGTATAATGAACATTAGAATTTGACAGGCTTTCTTTTTTTTCTGTCTATATATTTAATCACTTTACAGCCTGATTCAGTCCCCTCCCTCCTCTCAGATCCACACTCACACTCCCTTCCTTTTCCCCTCCCCCTCTTCTCAGAGAAGGACAGGCCTCTCCCATAGGAACCAACAAACCCTGGCACACCAAGTCACAGAAGGGTTAAGCACACCCTCTGGTGGTGCACGCCTTTGATCCCAGCACTCGGGAGGCAGAGGTAGGTAGATCTCTGAGTTCCAGGACAGCCAGAGCTACACAGAGAAATCCCCCCCCATCTCAAAAATCAAAACAACAAACAAGCAAGCCCAATCACTCACTTCTAAAGGCCCCACTCTTCAACAGTGTTGCGTTGTAGCATCTGGAGCCACACTTCTCCTTCCAGGAGATGTTCCAGGCCATTTTTTATCCAATAGAAAATACTTCTCTCTTGGTTAGTCTAGAGAAGCTTGAGTCACAGACCTATTCACAGATGAAGGACCCCAGTGATCCCACCCCGGACCCCACCCCTTTAATTACCCATTCTCCTGTGTCACAGGGCAGGGACACTTGACTGTTGTTCTCTGGTGAGGTCCAAGAGGGGAGACCTGTTCATGGCTCACAGGGTCTTCAGAAAGTCACACTGCATCAAAGCATTTGTCGGTGGATGAATGAGTCCCCATGAGGCTGCTTGACTCTCCTGTGTATGTGTTCCTTTGGAGTCCCTGTGGAGTCACCGGACAGAAATAACTTGAGGAAAGATTAATTTTGCCTCTCTTCTTGAGGTGTTTTAGTCCATTATGCTGGGAAGCCATGGAGGCATTGATGGTATCAGAAGTGTGTGCAGAGACTCACCTGACAAAGAGGCAGGTGGCAGGCATAGCTGTGAAAGCACCACTGACTGGGAGTAACTGCAAAGGCCCACCCTTAGGGTCTGCTTGCTCCAGCCAATCCTGACCGCTAAGGATCCACAGCCCCCTCTCAACAGTGCCGCTATCTGGGGAACAAGTGTTCTAGGGAGTGTGCAGGACACTTCAAACTGTAACCCTAAGGGTCTGGAGTATCGGGTGGCAGGAACTGAGGCTCCACTGTGTCTTTCCTTCCTCTGTCACAGGAAGCCCACACTGTTTACAAGGAGCAGATGAGTCCGGGTCATGGCATTCCTTTCCAGCATCAAAGCCCTTTGATTTTCCTGTCTCTCAGCTGCCACACTCAGGCTTTTTGGAGACGCATGGTACAGCAAATATTTGAGGAGTGCTTATTTTATTCAAAGCAGAGAGTTTTAAAGAAAAAGAAACATCATACCCCTGACCTCCAAATCCTTTTCTCCTCTGACATCCCTCAGTTCTGGGCTGGCTGCTGGCCCGCAGCTCTCACTGCTGTGCTCCCTGGGTATCCCAGCAGCCGGCCCAGGTTCTGTCCCTGAGACAACTTGACTTTCCAGGTAAGATATCTTGGTCAAAAAGCTGCACCGGGTCTGAAGTGCAGGGCCCTCAAGGCTGACAGTGCAGGTTACAGAGCTGTGTCCTCGCTGCAGGAGTTTCTGAGAGGGGAGCTGGGACCCCAGTGGCAGTGGTCTTTTCAAGGGCTCAGCTGGAGACAGAGGTGGGACTCCCAGGCCATAGGCCCTATCTGGTCCCTCACAAAGGGCCCAGGTTAAATCTCAGCATCTCTTTCTTCTTATGGCCTGGGTGGAAATCCAAGGGGTAGCTCTCAGTAGCCTTTAAGTGGAGGCAACCACAGCAGGGCCTGTGATTTTAACCAGACTAGAACCCCATACTGGTGGGTACTCAAGTGACACCCCGCCTCCTGCACTAGTCAAACCCTCTTGCATAATTGGCAGCTGCCTTTTCAGAGGTGACATGAAGCTGCAGCATTTATCCCACAAGTGAGTAGCTTCTTTCATTGCTTTGTCATGATTGAGTTGTTTCTCAGCAAGGAAACGGCTGAGTCCATGTTATTGTTTGACTCTTAAGTGATACCAAAAGTTCATTTGAAAAGCTCTGTCCCTGGCCTTCGGTGATGCTTAGGTGAGAGCTGTCAGGAGGTGGGGGTCACTGAAAGAAGCAAAGGTGTCTTTTGCTTCTGAGCACCAGGAGGCAGTGGTCACATTTCCTCCGCTTTGCCCTCTTGCCTGATGTCCTACATCACCACAGGCCTGAGCCAAGTGACCATGACCTGAACCTTTTAAAACCCTAGCCAAGATAGACCTTTCCCCTTTAACTATTGTCCCCTAGGTATTTTTGTCACAAGGATGAAAAACTGTGACATGGTCCATTTTCTGGAGCTCTTTAAAATGGAATATTATGTGCTCTGGAAAAGTCACACACTCAGAACCTGTTTCAAGGCATGTTCAAGTATTTGTGATGTAATGTTAAGCAGAGGTAGCAAGAGACCAAATTACACACACACAAGGGCCCTATTTTATAGCTATATACATCTTCTTTCTGGTGGCGGTGATATTTAAGATCTATGAGTGACTGATATTTTAGCATAAAATATTAAAATTTTAGAATAAAATAGCATAAAATTTAAACAGCTAGAAAATGTGTTCTGATTTCAGAAATATTAAAGTGTGAAAAATGTGTTTTCAAAAGAAATGAAAGTATGAATTTATCACAGAAGCACATAGGGACACTTGGAACTATCTACATATGAGCTAGACAAGGGACACTTTAGACATTAACAGCAACCACCTGAGGTAAATCTTTTAATTTTTGTATCTGCACCGGTGTGTCCTAATTTTGCCACTGATGGGTATGCACCATGCATATTAACTTCATTCATTAGAAAACAACTTTGCCTGTAGGACATTAATCCCAGCACTCAGGGGGGCAGAGTCAGATGGATCCCTGTGAGTTCAAGGCCTGCCTGGTCAACAAGGTGAATCCAGGACAACCAAGGCTAACCAGAGAAACTCTTAAAAACCAAAACCAAAACCAACCAACAAAAAAAGTGCATACAACCTTTTGATTCACCCACTGCAGCTTCCATTCCCCCCGCTGAACACTTTGTTTTTAGCTCTTCATTTTGCTGTGTGTCTCCTCTGGCTCCTAAGAACAACTTCACCTTCCATCTTCTATGAACCTGAAAAAACTCCCATAATGATATTCTGCAGTCCACTGCAAGATAGTAAGCAGCATGGCCATGCTTTTAAGCACAGTCTGGGGCGCGGGGGCGTGAGGGAACTGCACAGTTCCTTGGTGTGGGTCTCACCGGCATGCCTAAGACTTCAAACCTCACCCAGGACTAGAAATAGAGAATTCTGTGCAAAGGTCAAGGACCTCCGGGGCACACTCTAAAGACCCTGGTGCTTGGACACTGCTTCGTTTCTTTTGAAAACACGATATGCCATGTTCTTTCTCAAAAACCCAAAACTGATATTCCTCACTATATGGAGACAGAACACTAAGCTACTCGGTCAAATAGCAAATGCAGGAACCAGAACCAAATGATTGATTTTGTTGTTGTGTACTTGTGTAAGGAGTTGTGGAGTTTTGTTGGGAAAGACAAAGGAGGAATAATTATGTGTCACGATTCCCATGAAACCTCATTGCCTTGTCATATCCTCCACCTCCACCTTCCCAGCTGTCCATCAGCCAGTCTTGTCACTTAGATGTCTAGAATACACTCCACGTCTGTCCATCTTCCTCAGCTCCCTGTCACCAGGTCACCAGCATCCTCCTAGAGGACAGCGACAACACCTCTTATCTGGGCCTTAGGCATCTTCTCTTAGCCCTCCTTGGTTCTCTTTACCCCCTTAAAAAGAACTCATGAGTGCCCAATAAAAGCCACCCCAATAGGTGTTGGGAGGTTGCTCATGCCCCAGTGGCTGGCCTCACACTAATTTGTACATTGGAAATATAAACTGGACTCGAGGGAGTTCTTAAAAACAGAAATAAAAAAGGGAATGAGGTTTGAAGGAAGAAGAGGTGGAGGCATGAGGGGAGTTGGGGAGAGATAGTGAGGATGGGTATGATAAACGTATGTGTATAAATGCTTAAAAATTTCAAAGAATAAAAATTGTTACTCTTTTAAAATCTACCCCCTCCCCCCCCAACTTTCCATCACCCTTTTTTATGCTCTTGGCTGTAATTTCAGTGTTTAAAAAGAACCTTCATACATGCTTGTCTGTTGTTTTCTGTTTCTTACCTTTCCAATGTTCTTCTTTCTCCACACTGCATCCTTGGTTCTTAGGGCTGCATGAGAAAAGCTAAGTTCTCAGCACCTGTTGGCAATAATGTTAAGTCAGGCTGGGCTCCAGCTCTCCTGGCTATGGAGTCTTGAGGAGGGTTGGCCTGTGACTCCTCACTGTGTCACACAATGACCAAATCTCTATTCTGCAAGCTCCTTCCCTCCTGACCTGTGTGCTGTGGAGTTTCAGTCATCCATACCTTGTGGGAAGTCAGAGTAGAAAGCTGGTGATGGAGAGAGACGAGAACACTGGTGAGGATCTCCTCAGGGCCACCCATCACCAGGTTTAGGGTCTGTGGAAAGATCCAGAGGCCCGTGGCCCCACAAGTTGTCCCAAAGATTCTTTATCCCTTGTGATCATTTCAT
Organism: Psammomys obesus; assembly: GCF_907164565.1. Taxonomy (NCBI): domain Eukaryota; kingdom Metazoa; phylum Chordata; class Mammalia; order Rodentia; family Muridae; genus Psammomys; species Psammomys obesus. The sequence continues at coordinate 2,778,026 of NW_026591918.1, read as the reverse complement.
TTGCCAGACATTCAAAAACCACATTAAAATTCCTTGCCCCGAGGAGTAAAACTTGCTTAAAAAGACCTCACACACACTGAGACTTGTCCATGGGATCAGATCTCTCCTATGGCGGGAAGAATCGTGCCTTTCCTTTCCTTTTCCCTTGCTGTCTCTTTCATTGAAGAACTAATGTATAGCACCTGCTTGCACCACAGATTTTGAACTCAAGTTCCCTTCTGGGTGAGACCTCAGGGCTCCTATGTGTTCTGATCACTGCCTCGGCCAGACAGTCTCATTGGCCCCAGGAAGACACCTGAATGGAGGATGAAGCTCCACAGATCCCTCCGTTTTAGACTGTTTTTGTGTCACCATAGCCACATCCCTCAGGTTAGAATGTTGGGTACCATACAAAGAAAAGAGGTTTGTTTGGTTCCAGATCCCAGTGACAGCAAAGTTCAAACTGTATGGCCTCTAAATGCATCCGCAGCATGAACCCATGAAAGGTAGCTGACATGCTGGGCGAGGATTCCATAGATGGAGGAAGAGGAGACCTAGATGTTCACCCCACCTGTCTTAGATAGGGCATCCATTCCTGTGACAAAATACCATGACCAAAAGCAAGTTGAGGTGTGCACTGGCGTGTGTGTGTGTGTGTGTGTGTGTGTGTGTGTGTGTGTGTGTGTGTG
>NW_026591918.1:2772151-2776958 GCF_907164565.1 Psammomys obesus | reverse complement strand
CTCATGAGGTGAGGTCACTTCCCACTCAGCCCCTACTGTCAAAGGTCCATCACCTTTCAGCAGCACCACGATAGGGTCCCAGACCATAAGGCACATGATAGTTCAGGGATGAACCACATGTGAACAATATCACCCTTCTAGAAGCAAGTAAATCCAGTTGCATCAGGGACTAATGTTGAATACTAAATTCCTTTGTGTGTGCTGCTTTCTCTTGGAGACAGCAGGGCAGACAGAGGTTAAGGAATCACCCCCAAGGTGACCTGTGCTTTCTAACTGAATAGGAAACCACTCTAGGAAGGAACTTCACTGAGAACCTATTGTGGTAAAGATATTATGGCCTGGTAGTACAGGCCTTGGGGGCAGGGGTATTTGCCAGCATACAGAGAAAGTCAGTGACCCAAAAGAATGACACTGCCCCCCTCAGCTGGGGGCAGTTTGGGCACCAGGATCCTTTTTCCTTAGTATGTTTGTGTATATGTGTTCATGTGAGTATGCACATGTGAAACTAGAGATTGGTGTCATGCATCTTTGTCAGTGTTCTCACCTATGTCTGCCTCCTAGCGATAGGTTTGTAGGTGTGCACCACACTGCCTGGCTTTTACATGAGTGCTGGAGATCAAACTCAGGTACCAATGCTTCTACAACATGTGTTTTGTTTTATTGACTGAACCATCTCTCCATCCCAAATGCCATCTCTGCAGCAAGAATGCTCATCTTGATGGTCCTGGGGACTTAGGACTCAGAGACTTTCGAGTTATGAACACCAGGCAGCATAACTCCAGGGAATTCCAAAAGGAGCTTCAGGTAACACTTGCTGATTTGTAGGAAATTCTAGAACATCTGGCAGGTTAGCCCTGAACACTCTTTGTTCTCATTGTGCAGCTGAGGCAACTGAGGGACAGAGGTGGGGTGGTGGCAGCCTGTGATGCCTTGCTTTCCTCTGATGCCACAACACCCTGCAGTAAGGTTCCCAATTCTCTCTTCCAGCTGACATCTGCGTCCCCCCCCCCTCACATGCATGAAATGTGTAATCCCCTCCTCAGGAGCCTCATGTCACTTCTAAATCAATTCATTGTAGTCTAATCTTCACCTGCTATGGTTTTCTGGGCCAGTGTCATCAAGGAAGACCTTAGCAGGTGAGAGGACTAGAAACTGAACGTTTATTTTTAGTGGTTCCCCCACCACTGTGAAGCCCACACACTCCATAAGATATAACCAAGACTTGGAAACAATTGCTGATATACTCAGGGAGGCATGCAAATGGGTGCCAGTCAAACTGCCAGTGGAAAGTTGTTAGGAGCTCCTGAACTGGGCCAAACATGAGGCATAGTCTGGGAGGTAAAGCTTCCCAGACAACAGCAGAAGAGAGGCTGGGATCCCAGGAGCTGCCAGTCTAGGTGTTCCAAGAACATCAGCCACAAAAGGTGCAGTGACCCAGCTTCTCTTATCTAGACAGAAATATTCCAAAACACAAAAAGCCTAGCCTTGCTCTTCCATTAGGCACAGCTAGGGAGCTCCAGAAGCCACTGAGTCCGAGGCCCAGTCTTAGAGTCCTGGTAGAGGTTGCAAAGCCCTGCACACAATGATCTCAGAAAGCCCACAGAAGACCCCTCTACTAGACCCAGGGCTGGCATCATACCTAGCAGGAAGAAGTTACTGTGCCTTTGGCAGCTGCTCTGGCAGGATGCCCACTGGTTCCCACCCTTGGGTCAGCCATGTCCAGCACAGAGGTACATCTACAGCTCTGTCCTAAAGGCTTGAGGTCTCACCTACCAGGCTAGCAGTGATGAGCTTGGAATACCCTCCTGACTGTTCCAAAGGCCAGGATTCTTCCCCATAGGCAGGGGACTAGAGAACCTCTCCAGCATCTCCCTCTAGAGAAGAGCACTCACTTTCCCAGCTGCAAACCGTTGTAAGTGGCTGCATCCCCGACCATTGCAGTGAAGACGGGAACCGCCACTATTAGAAAAAATCAAAGCAAAAAGCTATTTTTCCAAGGCTTGGGCTTGAGTGGAGTGACAGAAAGCAGAAAGGAGTTCAAAGCTCAACTCAGGCAGATTCTGGCTGTGTGGCATCTGGCAATCCTCCCCCCGGGCTTTAGCTTGTGAATCTGGAAAACAGGTACAAAGCTGCTGCCGCCTAAGCAAGAAGTAATGAGATCTTTTCTGGAAAGCACACTACAGTGTTTGGTAGCAGGAAGTGCACATGCTGTGGTAGGTCTATCTGAGATACTAGAGTGGATGTTCCTCTCCTTTAGAAGTACACGGATGGCGTATTGCCAGTGACTCTTGGCCACTGAAGTGGTGAGCTGTCACCCACATGTAGTGGAGGACTTGCTTTAATGGTGTCCTTCTCTTCCCTCCGTGAGCCAGGAAGCACTTGTTGTAAGCAGTGCCACTAGTAGGTGGGCCTTTCCCTGCCTGGACCTCTGATATGGTGTGTGGAACAAAACTTGTCCCAGCCCTACAGGCTGGAGCATGGAAGGCTGAAGTTCTTCTTCCATGATCTAAGCTGCTAAAACTGACTGTCTTAGTCTCAGGCAGGGCTGCCTACAACTCCTAACCGACGATCTAATAACCCCAGATCTCCCCATATATCACACAACGTTATCCATGTAGGACACGGGGTGTGGACACCCTGACCTCCTCTCTCTCTTCCTCTCTTCCCACTGAGCAGTAGCCCAGTCTGCTCTACCCTAGTTACTCCCCTTGTTCCCTGCTCCCTCAGTGCTGCGGTCTGCGCTCAGTGCTGCAGTCTGCGCTCAGTGGGACCGGCATGAGGGAAGCATGATGAACCAGGAAGAGTAGGCAGCTTGGAGCCCAAGCGCCCTTTGAATCCAGCCTGGGCATCCCATCCTGGCTGGAGCTGTGAGCTCCAACACACACTGTATACTCCTCACCACGCCTCCAAGGAGAGAGAGGGGGAGTCAAAACTCAGCCTCACCCTAGAGTCAAAAAATCTTCACTCCTCTAGTGGAACCAGGGAGCTAAGCAGAGAGCTTTCACACTTGTATCAAATGGGAGCTGGAGGGACTGCTCATACATGCTCCACTTGGCAGAGAAGTAAACTGAGGGGCGGGGAGGAATGGAACATGCCTGGGTATACTCTGGGGCAGCAATATACAAGATACCACCGCCCTACAGTCAGCCTAAGCATGGAGCCAAACACCACTGCAGGAGACTTCTGGAATCTGAAGTCTGTGGTTTAGTAGTCTGAGCATGGAAGCAGCCCCCATTGATATAGGTAGGATATCTACTCTCAGAGGACCGTAGGCTCTTCCCACCAAAGATAAGACTCAGAGAGTCCAGATGGCCCTGGCCATTCTGTACACTCAGAAACCCCTTTGCCTTCTCCCTGTCTATTGGATCTTTGTGCAGACTCTGGGGCTAGAACAGAAAAACAGAATCCAAAAATCAAGACTGGAGATAGGAGCCAATGAGATGGCTCAGTGAGTAAGGTGCTCTCTGTGCAAGCCTGAGGACCTGAGTTCAGATCTCTAGCACCCAAGTATAAGCCAGGGATTGTGGCTTTTGCCTACAACTCTGGTGCTGGCAAAGCAACAACAGGAGGCTCCTGGGGTCTTCCTCGTCAGCAGTTTAGCTACAATAACAGGCTCCAAGTTCAATAAGAGACTTTGTCTCAGGGAAAACATGAGGAGCAATGGAGGACGCTCAGTGTGAATAACTTACCTCCACATAGGCACATAGACTTGTACACACAGGTACACACATAAACACATACTCTTCCACACACAGTCCAATAATAGAAAGACTGGGGAAGGAAAGTCGTGAAAGTTGTCAACAGATGGTCATTCGGGGTGTGTCTTCTGGTCCTTCTTCCAAGGTCAGAAGCTCAAGAGAGAGCCTGGCTGTAACGGGACACCTGTTGCCTTCTCATGGTGGTCCTTGTATCTTAGATGTTGTCTGGTGGGTCTTTCTCTCAGGGATGCCTATCTGAGACAAGCTGAGCTTGAATCTCTTTGGCCCTGTGGCAGCTTCTCCACCTTGAGAGACCCCTGTGAGCTTTCTTCCAGCAAGATGGGAGACAGTCTCTGTGAGCATGGTACCTGTGGCACTGGCAGCCATGGTCTGATTGCAGGTGTGTCAACCAGGTGACCCTTGTGACCTGTTCTGAACATTCTCAGTTTAGGCACTCATACTCTGTCCTCATCAAATGAGTAGGATATCCACCCACGGCCAGCGTAGGCAGCCCTGCCCTCATGTCTCCACCTCTTTAGACCTAGCCCCTTGCTGGGCTGACACTAATTCAAGACACTGCAAAGGCACCTGTGGACAAAGAGAAACAAAAGAGACATTGGCAGGGACTGACAGGATGTCACAGCCCCCTGCTGGCCAGACATCTGCAGCCTCAATTTAACCTCATCCCCTAGAGCAGACCTCACTCCAGGCTGCTCCGGTCTTTCTGGATCTCTACTTAGACATGTTGTCCATTATCCAAACCAAGCTACAGAGCTGAGCCCCAAGTTAGGAGGCATGGAAACTATTCTGCTTCACGTGCGCCATGGCAGGAACATGGAAGTGGAGAGGAATGATATTTGGGGCCAGTCATTCCAACCCAAACCACAGGCTTACCCCTCTTCTGCCTCCACATGGGAAGATGCTGGCTTCTAGCCATAAATGATGTAACCCTTCCTGTTTCCTGACTCTTCCCAATGAACCTGGTTCTGGGACCTGAGCCTGGCTCAACTTTCTCATTCAGCTCCTTCGGTACATGTATACTCAAACTTTCCCTACTCCTTGCTTCTTCTTCTTCTTCTTCTTCTTCTTCTTCTTCTTCTTCTTCTTCT
>NW_026591918.1:2633502-2772141 GCF_907164565.1 Psammomys obesus | reverse complement strand
TCTTCTTCTTCTTCTTCTTCTTCTTCTTCTTCTTCTTCTTCTTCTTCCTCTTCTTCCTTCTCCTCCTCTTCCTCGTTCTCCTCCTCTCCCTCTTCCTTCTTCATCAAGCAGAAGCATCTGGAAAGGGAGGGACGGTCTTGCATCAGCCCCTTCACCAGAGTCTCCTGTTGCCAAGGACATTTCCACATACCAGGCTCTGCCTCCCTCCTGCCTGGCAGAGTCTGCTGATCCTGATTCACTATCTAGCCTAGTGCCTTTCACCTCAAGCCCTGTCTCCTGGCTGTAGTTTCTGTGCATTTATAACCCAGATGTCAGTTTAGGTGTTTGGGCTCTGGGTACTTAGACGGGCATGACTTCAAACACCAACTCTAAGATATGAAAAATCCCATAGATCCTTGCCCTTGGCCGCCTCTTACTCCTGGAAAGATCTTCAACACCGCTCTAGACCAAGCCTGTGTTGCATGAGTTCACTGTCTACTGGCGTGTCCTAAATGTTAGAACTACATTGAGGCCATCGAGGGAAAGATGAGGCCAATATTACAACTCAAAACTTCGAAGCCCACAAGATACCTCCAGCTCTGTTTTCTCACTCTTCCCTTCCTCTCCTTCCTGGCCCCCTCTCACAAGGCCCACCCTGTAACTCCTATTGAGTCAATCCACCAACTCTTTAACCAATGTGAATCCTGGTTTCAGACTCAGGAATTGGGGGAAATGATTCCCTCATCTCATTCCACATCAATTACTTCTGACCATGGCTTAAGTCCCAGAGCCATTTCTGTCCCCAGCCACCCAGCAAGCTTCTGGGCTCTGGTCCCAGTTAAGTGTAGGGAAGCACAAAGATTTAGCAGACCTTCAAGGGAAAGAAAAGACCCTCATCTCTTTAAAGATTATGCAGCTGACTCATCCTGCATCCTGAAGTTTATGGCACTATCTCCACAACATAGGGTGGAAGTCATAGCTAGCTGACACCCACCAACCTGGCTCCTGAGGCCCACCCACAGTTACTCCCTAACCCTGGTCCACAGCAGCAGAGCTCAGACCCAGGGACCTCAAAGGAATTTAGCATTCAACATTAGTCCCTGATGCAACTGGATTTACTTGCTTCTAGAAGGGTGATATTGTTCACATGTGGTTCATCCCTGAACTATCATGTGCCTTATGGTCTGGGACCCTATTGTGGTACTGCTGAAAGGCGATAGACCTTTGACAGTAGGGGCTGAGTGGGAAGTGACCTCACCTCATGAGAGGTGGCTGCCCATTCCTGGAGTTAGACTGGTCCCTCAGGAGAACAGGTTACTATGAAAAGGGAAGGCTAAAGCTGGACACAATGCTTCAAGCCTATGACCACAACAACCAGGAGGTCTAAGGCAAGGGAACTATCATGAATTTGAGGCCAGCATGAGCTACATAAGGAGTTCTAGGCCAGCCTGGGCTACAGAGTGAAAAAAAAACTTTCAAAAACAAAATGAATTTTAAAGAGCTGTATGGGATGGTTTTCTGTCAATTTGACACAAGCTAGGGTCATCTGGGAAGGGAAAACCTCCATTGAGAAATGCCCCCACCGGATTGGACTGTGAGAAAGCCTGTGGTACATCTTGTTGATTGGTGGTTGATGTGGGAGAGCTGGGTTCACTGTAGGCAGTGCCACCTCTGGGCTAGTGTTTCTGGCACTATAAAAATGTGGCTGGGCCAACCATGAGGAGCAAGCCAGGAAGCAGCACTTCTCCATTGCCCTTGCTTCAGCTTCTGCCTTTAAATTCCTGTCTTGAGTACCTGCCCTGACTTCCCTAGACAATGGGTTACAAGTTGTAAACTGAAACACACACACACACACACACACACACACACACACACACACACACACACCAATGCACACAGCAAGTTGTACTCCCCAGAGGGTAAAGTCAGAGCTGAGCCTGGGATGACCATTGGTCATCTTTCTGTCACTGCAACAATTACCAGACAATCAATTTGGCAAAGGAAAAAGTTTACTCCTGCTTCTGTTTTCATGGCAAGAGTATGTGACAGAAAGAGCTCTTCACCTCATGGTGGCCAGGAAGCAGTTAAGGGGCATGGTGGTGATATATATACACAGTGATATAGATTCTTCCCATAAGGCTCCACATTTAAAAATAGCAAAGCAGGGTGAGACACAAGCCTCTGTCCAGGTCTTTGGAGGACAGTCCACATCCAAACTGTCATTGTTTGAACATAGACACTTGCCCCTGAAGACTCGTGTGTGAAGGGCCTGGTGATGGCTTCTTCTCCCTCAGTAGATGCATCCAAAGCTGACTACCAAAAGGTAAGCTCTGGCTGCAGGAAGCAGGTCACTGGAGGCATACCCTGGAAGACCCTGTCTTGTCCCTGTGTCCTTCTCTGTTTGCTTCCCAGCTGCTGTGAGGTGAGCAGCTTTCCTGTCACAGCCTTCCACCAGGGTATTCTCCCTGTACACAAGCCCAGAAAAATGGCTATGTGATCATAGACTGACACCTCTGATATAGTGAGCAAAAAAATGTTTCTCTTTAAAGTTGTTTTTATAAAGCATTTTGCCAAAAAGAAAAAAGAAAACAAACTAATAATATAAATCATTATCACATGTATTTAAAAAAAACAAATAATATAAACCATTAGCACATGTATTTCTAGGCTAAGAGGGGCAGAAAGAATTCCAGAACCTTTACCCAAAAAGAATTTGGTATTTGCTCTAGCCTAAGGGCAAGAAGAAGAAGTGACAATGGCAAGAAACAAAATTAGGAAGGGGCAGCTAGAAGAGGTTCCTAAAGAGAAGCCATGGGGAATGCAGGATGAGGGACAGAGGTCCTTGTTCCTCTGTGACCCAGGGAGAATGGCCCTCTCCTTGGCTCTCACTCTCAGAGGACAAGGGGAGTTTTAGAAAAAGGTTATAGGGACATTCTGCTAGCTTAAGTGGAGAAAATATCAACTGAGTTCTCCCCCAGACTGATTAAGGGAAAGGGCCTGGTTACAAGCCAGCTTCCTACATGAGGGGTGTATGAAGCACACAGTGGGCTCAGCTTATAAATGAAGAACGCAGCTTTATTTAAACATGACTTTTCTCATATATTGTAGAAGATGTGGCAGCTGTGAGGATGAGGTTCAGGACGTCAGCGAAGGATGTGAAAGTGATACCTTTACAGTAGGTAATTTCCCTTAGGGGCCTCCCATAAGTATTTCCTGAAATGCCCATGCCTTCCCCAGTATCTGCCCAGTGCCAGTTGCTCTGTCTGCTCCAAAAGAACTTCACACAAGAACTGACAGAGAGCACCACTGAGGAAACTGAGAGAAGGTAGCTGGTTATGGTCATAGAACTAGCTAGAGCCTAGCCGCATGCCTGTGAGTATCAACTGTCGTCAGGGAGACACCACTCTTCATTCCCTTTGGAATAGAAGCGGAGAGAACCTGAATCTGAACGCCACTCACACAAGGAGAGGCTTGGGAATCTGTCCACAGGGCAGAGCCTGACCGGGACACCACTGCCTGTGGCAGGTGCACTGTCATTCTGAGGGGAGGATCTGGGAAGGCCATTGAAAACCTTTTGAGCATGGGCTGGAATTTAAATGAGAACATGCTGTTCACCGACACCTCGGCCCGGACAGCTTCCCTGTAAGGAAAGACGTTGTAGCCTGCTTTCCAAATGAGGGAATGGAGGCTAAGGAACAGGGGTCCTGCGTGAATTCTGCAACTCAGGTTGAACCTCTGTGTCCCAAGGCTTACGTCCTTCCTGATCCTGCCAGACATGGTAGCATATTCCTGTACATTGCGCACATGTATGTGGGCATGAATGGTGTGATGTTCTTTCAGCATGCCTGCAAACAGACACATATGCCAAGGCACAAACAGACACACGGGCCTTCACATATATTCATGTCCTCACAGACATCCATGTGCATATAGAAAAGTACACACGCACGCACATACGCAATGCACATGTGTGCATGCATGCACACATCTGAACACACCGTGTACACATTTGCTTCTCATGCATACACGCATGTAAATGTGCACATAGTTTTAAAATCTCCACTGGCTCTCCTCATCCTGTGTTGCACAGAAAATTAGTAGATTGGAGCAGTTGCTAATCCCTTTCATTCGGAGGCTCAGAAATGACAGGCTCAGTCTCCATCACTGCCATGCCTAAACCCCAGGGCTCTCCCTGGTGCTTGAAGAGGAGTCAGGCTGACCCACTTTCTCCAGCTAGTCCTTTTCTCCAGGCTGCTCTGCCGTGAAGCTGTCATTCTGGTAAATATCACAAGCTCAGTAGGGCGGGTTCTTGTTTTCTAGGCTTCTCCTCTGTGGCTGCCCAGCCAGGCTGATCAAACCAAGCCCCAGGGTCCTGCCCTAAATGCTAGAGTTCAGCTGCCCGTACATAGATGGGCTTCATCCACCCAGCATGCCAGCATCCACAGATGCCCCCAAATCCATTGAGGCCACCCAACTGCTCAACAGTGTTTCTTGAATTCCCAGCTGTGCCATCTCTAAGACAGCCTTAACCAGATATGAGCTCTGCCCTCTGGAAAGAAGATGGTCAGACAACCAGAAACTTGCAGCAGAAGAGGAACCAAGAGTTCTCTGAGCGTGAAGGAGAAAACAGCTCGTTCTGCATAGAGGAGCAGGAAAGCTTCTAAATGTCCTTAGATTCTGGGCCAGAATTCAATTTAGAACATGCTGCTTCTAGAATGAAGAAAGGACATCTAAGGGAAATGCACAGCATTGGCTAAGACCTGGAGATATCAGCGAGGCAGTGAAGAGAGAATGGCTGGGAAATGGTGAAACCAAGCCCTCACAAGCTTTAGGCCCAGAGGAGGACAACTTTGTCCTCTGGGGATAAGAGAGTGGGTGTCTTAGTCTTCTGGCTATGGGTCACAGTCAGGGACACCTTTGTCTTCCAGGTATGTATGGTTCAGAGGAAGAGCTGTAGAAAGGAGCCTACAGTATGGATCATCTGTCCTCTAGCCCTAGTCTTACCTACTCTCTGACACATCCCCAGAGGACAAAGTTGTCCTCTGGGCCTAAAGCTTTTGAGGGGTTGACTTCACCATTTTCCAGCCATTCTCTCTTCACTGCTTCTCTGATATTTCCCTCACTCTCCATACTTTAAAAAATTTATGGGTCCAGAGAAGTGACTGGGCTATGCAAAGTCATACAAGTTGTCAACAGAGCAGAGTCTAACCCCGAGTCCCTTACTCCTTCTGTGGGATCTTTCTAGCATTTTCTGGAGCTTCAGTTTCTTATGTCATTCTTTCAGGTGACAGCCGAAGGAGGCAGCCTGCAAGGGCACCATACAGAGTTATCCTTTTCTTTCTTTTTTATTTATTTTTATTTTTGTGATTTATTCATTTTATATCCCAGTTGTAACCTCCTCCCTCCCTCATGCCCCCTATCCACTTCCCCTAGTCCACTTAAAGGGGAAGTTCTCCTCCCCTGCCATCTGCCCTTAGCTTATCAGGTCTCATTAAGACTGCTTCAGTTATCTTCCCTGTAGCCTGGCAAGGCTGCACCACTAGGGGGAAGTGATCAAAGAGCAGGCAACTGAGTTCATGTCAGAGACAGTCCCTGCTCCCCTTACTCAGGAACCTACATAGAGACTGAGCTGCCAATCAGCTACATCTGAGCAGAGGGTCTAAGTCCTCTCCATACATGGTCCTTGGTTGGTGCATCAGTCTCTGCAGGGCTGGCTGGGCTATAAAGAACTCAAGAAATTAGTCACCCCTTTCTTATGTGGAGCTAAAGGTAAAAGGTTTCACTGGACACCCCAAATTTGAGCCTTTTGTTTTAGAATTCTGGTGTGAATAATTTCCCACTCTGCTGTGAATAATCTCGACACCTAGCTAGTAAACGGGCCAGTTGACCCTGCCTCCTTTCTCCAAGGCACCTCTTGATTGCCGGCCCACACTCTGCCCTGTCTGCTCTGTGAAATAGCAGCCGCAGTCTCATTAGGTTGTCAGTACCCGTCAATCCCCCTCTAAATGGGAGAGCATGGTGACATTTGAAGAGAGGCTTTGCTGTAGAGCCCAGCCTGCATCTCCACCACCTCCCTAAACAGTTGCCCTGATTATTTCAGAGTTAATGGCACAGGATGCCAGAACCAAGAAGAGACCCAGTGAGCATGCCCGAGCTTGAGAGTTACCACTTTGCCAATGCTCACATGCCAAACAAAGAGGAGATTACTGAGGAGAGTCTCAGCTCTCCCGCTGCTAGCTCTTCATCCTCTCCTGCATCCCATCATGGCTGTCCAGAGGGAGACACTAGTGACACTCTACTCTTGCCCCCAGGGCTTGAGATGCCCTCAGGGTAGAGCCCTGGCCAGCTACTCTTCCTCTCTTCCCTCATAGGGTCATCATCAGTCAATATGTGGGGACAGGTAAATGAACCCTTTCTTTGCCAGTTCAGACAGCAACTTTCATACAAGGACACAGGGAACACCAGAGAAGAAGGCTGGGAGCTAAGCTTCCAAGGATAAGGCTCAGAATGCCACATTGAACACAGCTCCCTAAAGACTTTATCTCCATCATAGCCAGAAGTCTGAGGCAGGCTCTCAAAAAAACATATCATCAATGCCGGGACCTAGACATCCAATGCTGGTTGTCCCAGCAACTGGCTCCGAGGCTGGGACAGAGCTAAGGAAGTAGATCTATGATCTTTGTCACAGGAGTTTCTGTCTCCTCTAGGAAAGCCACACCTCTTTTGCTTTTAAAATAAAATAATATTTTATCCAGACTTGCATTTAACTTGATGTCAAGATTTATTTAATCTGTTCTGAAACTATGTTTTAGTCTATGAACCAGTAAGAGAGGTGGGGAGTTGGGTAGAGGTGTGGGGAAGGACCTCTGGACTCACCTCAGAGCCCTGTAAGGAGTATAGATACCCCAATAGTTAAAAGCACAGGCTCCAGGGATGGCCACCAGGATTTCATGTCATCTGACACATGGTTACACAGTTATGGCACATTTTGAATGTTTCAGTCCCTAGTTGGTGGGGAGACTCTAAAGAAGGTAAGATTTAGCTGTAGAGGGTTCCCTGGGTGTCTTGTTCTTGGCTCCTCCCTTGTTTTCCTTGTCCCCTCCTCCTGACTCACCCTTGCTTCATGCTCCTGCCACCACCTTGATGCTCTACTTCACCACAGCCTAGAATCTTATAGCCAAATATTCATGGACTAAACCCTCTCAAACTGTGAGCTAAAACAAATCCCTTCACCTTAAATTGTACTTCCATATGTCCAGAGAATGATCTATAGTTACTATATTTTTGGTTTCAAACACAATTAGCAGATAGAGAGGAACAGCGGATAGACAGTTAAGCATCATCAATCAGGTGCTTGCAACATCCGGGAGCCTGGTTGAGAGAGCACAAAGTAACACAAAATTTGAGACTGACACCATAGAAGAGAAATTGACTGGGATTGGTAATGGCTTTTTGTCCAAGAGTGATTTTCCAAGGTTTTCATTTCCACTGTAGGCATTTTTATCCCAGGAGAGAAACAATAGTAACATTTGTTGGAAACAGTTTACTTTCTGGCTGTCCTGAAGGACTCAATATTTTCAACCCCCTTAGCTGAAGTATGTTAGATGACAGAAGGCCACATTCCTGGTCTCTGCTTACCAGCTGCCAGTAACGTCCTCCTCTCTCTGCAACTGCAACTACCAGAAGTGTCCCCAGACACTGCCACAGGTTCCCCATGGGACAAAAGTCACCCCAGCTGAGAATCATAGCTACAGAAAGTGGGGGTAATTGTATCTGCTCACAGTGCAACCAAGCAGCCTAGACAAGACACGGAATGTGGGAATGTGACAGTTATCATAAGTAGACACTGTGTGGGCCACAGCATCCCTGGAATGGTAGAACCTGCTTACACCGACTTTAAACTCCCATGAGTTGCTCAGTGTTCTCACCTCCCGTGGTACGGCTGAACGCTCTCAGGGTTGGCATTTGGAGTCACCTCTTGCTCCAAATTTCTTGTTTGTGAAAAATTGTTTCTGTTTCTACCTGTCTCCCTCTTTGCACTTGAGGAGGTTCCCAGCATGAAAAATGGATCACTTTTCTTTATTTCCTCCAAAATCTTGCTCAAAGAATGAGTTAAGCACACAACTGACCCCGAGGGTCACTTGGACTTGAGTCTCAAGGTTCTGAAGTACCCCATGCCTGTCATGACTTGCTCTGAACATTAAAGTGTTTTCAAGTCCCCATCTCAGACTTTTCTTGGGCTAACAAGGTATAACTCTTGACATCCTCTCAGACCATAGGCTAGCTTCTAACAGAGCCCTCTCACACCTGATCTTTAGGAGACCTGAGGTAGGGATTGGGGTGGGTTTCCTCCCAAGCATTCTCCAAGCCATCACTGATGTTGCCATCCCCAAGAAATGCTGACTGCAGTGAAGCATGACCAGATTTATGACTACACTGATGAACTCCCGGGTCAGACACAAAGGAAAACTCTGAGGCAGAGCAGCACATGGGAGCTGAAGCTGAACAGCTCCCAGAAGCACCCGGGCTGCATAAAATGCTCCTTGTTTAGTACCTAGGAGAGACAAAAGGAGAGACAAGCGAACTACATCATAAAATAGGCTAAGCATGATCTTTCTACTTGGGGCTAGAGGCCTGGAAAAGCTGCCCCTCTGACAACAGAAAGCAGAAACCCTACACCCACTGCTCACAAAATGAACCTACCTCCCCTGAGGACGAATGAGAAAGGGAGCACCAGAGAGAAACTCAGATTCTAAATCTATTCTGCATGCAACAGAAGCCCCAAAGCTAGGTAGGAGGCTTTGGGAGAGAATAGTGATGACCAGACTGGCCCATATATACAGAATACCCTCATGGGGAAAGCTACATCGCTTTTGCAGGACACAGAACTTTCAGAAGCTGGGTTGGCATTAAAATAGTTAAGCAGGCAAGAAAAGAGGAGGCCAGAACAAGGATCTTCTGCCATACCCCAACAAGAGGTAGAAAGACAAGGAGAATGGGTGAAGGACTGTCTCAGAGCAATATCATCTACTGGTCCTTCAGAACCAGTCACCTATGCTTTCTTCCAGTGAAGTGTTTTCTGGATTCTCTGAATCCCCAATAGGATGTATACCAGTCAATCAGATCACGTTTAAAGACGTGGCCAACATATCGGAAGCTGATAGAAAACTCTAGATATAGAAAGATACTGCTTAAGGTCCAAAGGAATAGATAATACGTCACCCAAGTAGGCATGGGGAAAAGTGAGATGGAGGAAGCAAATGAACCTTCTTGCTTTTTATGGTTAGAAGTATCTCTTAAGTTATAATTCAGTAAATAAGATATAAAGGGATATTGTGTGTAGTTACATGCCAGCCAGTGGAGGAGCTAAAAATACTCCATAAACCTTCCAAGTTATTGGAGAGGAAGCCAATACATAGATCAAACCATAGAAGGCTAGAGCATGAAGCAAGACTTCTCCAGGAAACATTACAATTACTGGGTATTATATAAAATCATATAGCAGGACTGCCTTCAAATTAGCCCCATTGTATCACCAAACACAATGAGATAACTTCATGCAATATTTAAAAGACACTAAAATTGGAGGATCAAAAATAAAATAACCAACCCAGGTAGGAAAAGAACCTGTGCTTCCAGATCAGGTCTTAACATCACCCTTGAATAGTCACACTGAGTTAGAGAGGTTCATGGGCTCAGAGTGGCTTCAAGATGGTAGCAGATGTGAGCATGCACCCCTCTATTTCCAGGGTCGCCCTGGAATAAGGAGAGTCCCCTGTATCTATCCTTCATGCTGTTTAGAAAAGCACCAGAATTAAGAGCTCAGAAGAGCCACTGGACTCATGTTGAAGGACGCTCATCTAGATCCCCCAGCCCCGTTAAGCCACTAGAGGAAGACAAACTAAGTCCTAAGTTTCCATACTTCTGTTTGATACTCCAATTTGCTCTCTGCTGGTGTAATAAACACCACGATAAAAAGCAAACCGGGGAGGAAACAGTTGATTTTATTTCACAGCTTACAGTCTATTTAGAGAAAGAACCTAGAGGCAAGAACCTAGAGGCAGGAGCTGACGCTGAGACCTGAGGGAGGAATGTTGCTTGCCTGCTGCTCCTCACGGCTCTGCTCAGCTTGGTTACTTATATAACCCAGGCCCACATACCTAAGGATGGTACGGTCGCAGTGGGCTGGGCCTTCCTATATCAATCAATGAACAATAAATGCCCCTCCCTCCGCATAGCCACGTGGCAGTCTGATAGAGGCAATATCTCAATTGAGATACCTTTTCCAGGCTGTGTCTAGGTGTGTTTAAAGTTGGCAAAAGTAAGAATGGCATGCTGAATACTAAACCAGAGACTGTCCATGCAAAGGGAGAGAGCATGGGTCATCAGGACCTTTCATGTGAAATGAAATAGTGGAAATGTCAATTTGTAGAACCATACTAGGGAACACACAGATGTTATCTTACAAAACATAAAAACCCTTGTGGGCTGGGAAGATAGTTTAATGGTTAAAATGTTTACTACACAAGCATGAAGAACTGAGTTCAGATCCTCAACACCCACATAAAATCTAGGAGTGGTGTATGTCTGCAGTTCTAGTGCTGGAAGGCAGAGGCACATGGCTCCTGGGAACTCCATGATCAGCCTGCTCAGCGCAAATTGAGGGCTTCAGGTTCAGTTAGAGATCCTGGCTTTAAAACGAAGGTGAGAGAGAGACAGGGACAGAAGGAGAGACACACACAGAGAGAGACACAGAGAAAAAGACAGGACAGACAGACATAAAAAAGCCAAAGTTGACAGAGAAAGAGAGTTGAAGTTGACCTCTGTCTTCCTTTAGTATTTCTACAGCAAGTCTATGCCCCGGTGAAGTCCCAAGGGAAAATCACGCAAATTCATGCCAGAGAGCATCAGTGAGTGTAATTGTCACAAAGACACTCTTCATAGTAGCCAAACCATGAAAACAACCAAGAAAGCCATAAACAAGACAAAAGCTTAATAAATAGTGGTATATTTACAAAATGGAATATTACATAATAATCAGAAAGAAAAAAACACTGTAGCTTCATGAAGTAATTTTTGTAAAATACCATACTGAGTGAAGAAAGTGCCCAGAGACTATATACTGCCCAATACCATGTTTGCAGAGTCATTAAAAGAAATCCTAAATATTAGAGTTTTAGAAAAATAACTAGGGTGCTGCAGAACTACATTCAAAATGAAAGTTTGACTGCCCAAGCCATCATTAAAGGTAAAACATGAGTTACTGTCTCCCATAATCAGGAACAAGACCCAGATGTCTGCTTCCAACACTGTACTCAAGGCTGTACTGGAGGTTGTAGACAGAGTAACAAAGCAAGAAAAAAATTAAAATGGCATTTAGATCGTAAAAGAATAAAACAAAACCATTTCTAATTTCAGGTGACAGGATCATGTGTATAGAAAATCCTAAGGAATTCACTAAAAGTCTATTTGAATTAATCAGTTCAGAAGGTTTGTAAGATGTAAGATCAAAATTACAAGTCAACCAAATTTCTACAAAATAATAATAAACAATCCAAATATGATATTAGGGCATGAGTCCATTTTCAACTAAACCTCAGAGAACAAAATGTGTAAAGGTGATTTAAACAAAAGAAATACAAGACATACACTGAAGTGACCTAACATAGTTGAGGGCTGGAGAGATGACTCAGGAGTTCAGGGTACAGACTGCTCTTGCAGAGGGCCTACATGGCCATTCAAAACCACCTGTAACTCCAGTTCCAGGGGGTCTGGAACCCTCTTCTGGCCTCCCTTGGGCACTGCCCACACATGCTACATATACATTCACAAGAGTCAAATGCTCACACACATAAAATAAAAAAAAATTAAATCTTTTCAAAAGCAAACAAACAAGTAACCAGTGAAAAGAGATGAGAGTCATGTACAGATGAGTGATGGAATTTTCACTAAGCAAAGGACTTGATAGTTTTACCTCTGAGTACCTAGCGTCTAAACAAAACAAAACTCTGAACCTGGATACCAGGGATCAGCGAGCATAGACTACCGTTGAGGTAGCCCTGCACACAGAAAGCCGTGCCCCAGAGGAGCCGCACGGCCACACTTGGTCTATGCTCCCCTGAGCAAGAACAAACTAAAATAACTCAATTTAAAAGTCAAACAGGGAACAATGTATGAAGCATGAGGAAAGCAGAAGGAAGGAATTAGTGAGGATAAAAGTGCAAATAAACCAATTATAAAATGAGAGACAGAGAAATTAGTACATTCAAAAGCGAGCCCTTGAGGTGGGGGGCCCTGTGTACTTGAAAAAAGTGCAACCACATTAATACCAATGATGAACCCTCAAGTATGTACACACAAATGTCGACATACAAGTGGAGATTTCACAGGCGCTGAAACAAGTGGCTGCAGGACAGAGGGCACTAAGTTAAACCTGCAAACGAACTTGAGAATCTGGGGAGCCAGGAACTTGCTACATAAATACAGGAGGTGGCTTCGTGGGCAGGATTGCCCACTGCACACAAGCACAGGGGCCTCAAGCTCATCCCTGATGGTGTCCTCTAGGCTCTGCATGCGTACGTGAGCGTGTGTGTCCCGCCCTACCACTCTCCCCTTGTTCTTAATCTTTTGAGGAAGTGTCTCCCGATGACCGTGGAACTCACTGCTTCTCAGTTAGGCTGGAGGCCAGTGAGTCCCAGTGGCCCTTCGGTCTCCACACTCCCCACCCTGCCCATCGTCGGTGGTTGGTGTTCTGTAAATGCCTGCACGCGCATGTGCACAGACACACACACACACACACATACCACATATGCAATAAAATTTTAATAAAATTTATATATTTAGAATTACAGAATGATGAAACCAATAACTGGAGAATACATTGGGGAAATTACTAAAGTGTTCTTTTCCTACTCCTGTAAGTATCAAATTGGGAGTATCTCAAGAAAAAAAAATAAACTTGTTTTTTTAAACACCATAGTCTTCTGGTTCTTAGGTTGTCAAACATTTTTGGATTTAACACCATGACATAATAATAGATTGACATGCTGTTGGATGAAATCATGCTGGAGGATTCTTTATGTCCCTTATCCAATTGCCCGAGGAAATAATGTCTTCTAAAATCATAGGATTGATTCTCTTTTCAAAGTAGAGGACCCAGGTTCAGTTCCCAGCATCACATGGCAGCTCCAACCATTTATAATTCCTGTTCCAGGAATGCAGTGCCCCCTTCTGGCCTTGACAGGTGCTATGCATATGTGGTGCATATACAGACAGGGAAGAATGTGAAGACCCATGCATGCAAACACACACACACTAAATCCCAACACATCTTTCTAGTTCTCTCCTCCATTTCTTCCTCCTTTTCTAGCCCAGTGACTGACATTTTCTTCATTTCTACTATTCTGTTTTCTAAATGAATGTCATGTAAACTAAATCACATGGTATTGTAAACCATTCATGGCTATCTTATTTTTTCTCCACATGGTTCTCTATAGCAGGGGTTCTCAACCTTTATAATGCTGTGGTCTTTTAATACAGTTAATACCCTCATGTTATGGTAACCACAAACATTACATTATTTTTTATTTTTGTTGCTGCTTCATAACTGTCACTTTGCTATTGTTGTGAACTGTAATGTGTTTGATGGTCTTAGGTGACCCCTGTGAAATGGTTGTTCAACCCCCCAAAAGGGAAAGCAATGCACAAGTTGAGAACTGCTGTTCTAGAAGGTCATCCAGCTTGCTCCTATGTCAGTACTTCTTTCATTTTAATTGCCAAGTATGCCAGATAATGCCAAGGCCAATCAATGTATGGCTATACCAAGTCCAACACCCATATAAGAGCTGATATGATCCCTATGATGATGAAGAGGAGATAGGAGAATCCCTGGAGCTCACTGGTGGCTAGCTCAGCTGAATCGCTGAGCTCCAGGCTCAGGGAAAGACATTATCTCAAGATATAAGGCAGAAAATGATAGAGGAAGATGCTCAACATTCCCATTCAATTCTGCCATGCAATTGTGTGTATGAGTGTGTGTGTGTGAGAGAGAGAGAGAGAGAGAGAGAGAGAGAGCGAGAGAGAAAGAAAAAGAGAGAGAGAGAGAGAAAGTAGAAATGAACTCTTCTGGTTTGAAGCTATTAAATGAAGCAGCTAAGACCATTTATGTACAAGTTTTATTACAAAACATGTTTTTAATTTTCTAGACTAAATGTCCAAAACAGCCCTAACTAGGTAGTTTTATAGTTAGATACTTAATTATCTCGTAAGTCATAGAGATGCTTTCTAAAGAGGCCTCTGAGCCTCGTGAGGGATCACTCCTCTTAGCTCCCTTGGTCTTTGTTCTCGCTGCCATTTGGGTCAGTCTTTCTGACTGGTGTGTGCCGAGCCCTCCCTTTGGTTGTGCTTTGCCTTTGCCGGGTGGCTAGCGATGTTAACCATCTTTCTGTGTGTTCACTGGCAATCTGGATATCCTCTTCCTCGAACTGCTCATTTGTGCTGTGCTTTCTAATCGAATTACTTGTTTTTCTTCATTGTTGTTTTCAAGAAGTCTTTCTATATTCCAGGAAAGTCCTTTGTCAGACACATGGTTTGTAGATCCTCCTGGTCTGTAGTTTGTCATTCCCTCTGCTGAACCCGAAAACACATTTGATGATCCTGGATGATGGGGCTCAGCTTATCAATATAACCTCAGGGGTCTCGTGTTTGGTGTCCAGTCCAGGAACTCTGCATACTCCATACAGCTCTGCTTTTTATAAGTTATATAGTTAACATTTTACGTAATCCATTTGGAGTTTAATTTTATACATGGTATGACATTTAAACTTGTATTCATTATTTTAACTATGAATATCCAGTCATTCCAAGACCATTCACCGCAAAGTCTCCATCAAACTACCTCCACACTGTTGTCAAACATTAGTAAGGCACATTGGTTTGGGTCTATTTCTTCCTCTTTATTCTACTCCACTGATCTATTACTGCATGAACCTCCACCTGTACCACAATGTCTTTTTAAAATAATGT
This sequence comes from Psammomys obesus, assembly GCF_907164565.1. Taxonomy (NCBI): domain Eukaryota; kingdom Metazoa; phylum Chordata; class Mammalia; order Rodentia; family Muridae; genus Psammomys; species Psammomys obesus. Next base: position 2,757,138 of record NW_026591918.1, on the reverse strand, counting down.
TAATTTTTAAATTTTTATTAATTATAGTTTATTCACTTTGTATCCCACCTGTAACTCCCTCCCTCTTCCTCTCCCAAGCCCATTTTTTTCTCTCTCTTCTCCACCCATGCCCCTCCCCCAGTCCACTGATAGGGGAGGTCCTCCTCCCCTTCTTTCTGATCCAGGTCTCATCAGGACTGGCTGCCTCTGGTCTGGTAAGGCTGTACCCCCCTGAGGGGGAGGTGATCAAAGAACAGGCCAATCAGTTCATGTCAGAGACAGTCCCTGTTCCCATTACTATGGAACCCACTTGGACACTGAACTGCCATGGGTTATATCTGAGCAGGGGTTCTAGGAGATCTCCATGAGTGGTCCTTGGTTGGAGTATCAATCTCAGAAAAGACCCCTGGGCCCAGATATTTTGGTTCTGTTGCTCTCCTTGTGGAGCTCCTGTCCTCTCCAGGTCTTCCTATCTCCCACTTCACCAGCATTGATTCGGCTGATCTGGCTGGCTAGGTGGGTGTCCCCTTCCTCCTTCACAGCCCCATGTGCGCCCCTCCCAAAGCTGAAGCTGTGTGCTTGGTCGAAGAGGATGACCTTCCCCTGCTAGAACTCCAAACAAGCTCACGGTCCACAATGCCTTTTTAAAAAATATCTTTATGTTGCACATTGAAGTTTTCAACACTCACAGGACTAGCTGATTTCTCTATCTCTTCTTTTGGTAGTTTGTGATGTTAGAAAAAAAAAATGTGTTTTAAGCTGACAGATTTATGCAAATCTATTCATACTATTCCCTTATTACTATGTTAATAGAATTGTATGTGGTGTGACCAGGCTCTCTTTCTTTTTTATATCAGCAATTTATTTTTCCCTTTTTGTTTTTTTCAGCCCAGCCTGAGGTTTCAAAGTTTTATCATTATTTCTTGGTAGAAGAACTGGGTTTTGTGTTTCATTAAAATTTTCTCTCTTGTTTTCCTACTTCCAGTTTCATTGATTTCAGATGCCATCTCTATTACTCCTTTACTCTGCTTGCTTTGGTTTTGTGCTCTTTGTTTTTCTACCTCATCTAGGTGGGGATTGGAGACTTTCTTTCTTTCATGACTGAGGCATTCTGTGCTGACTCCCTCTTATCACTGCTCCTGCCGCCCACGTCCATCAGTCTGCTTTATTTTCCTTTCCATTCCACACGTATTCTTAGCCTCTTCCTGTGAGATTCTTATTGACCTATGGGTGATTTGGAGTTGTATAAGTAGTGGACATTCTCTGTTGGACAGTTGGTCCCCTGCCCCACAGCCTCACTGCACGACTCCCCGATCTGGCCGCTTCAAGCTGCATTGGAATAAACTCGTCCATGGAGGAAAACAAACGTCTTCCTGGGTTGTTTCTTTCTAGATCTTTTTTGTGGGTTTTTTTTTTTCGATTTTAGGTTTCAAATATAATGTACATGCTCATGGATTTCAACTTGGCTTTGTATGAGAGTCTCATCACTCTTTGAATCTTCTGGTGTCTTTTGCTAAAGTTAGGTCAGTAAGCCTTTACAGGAGTCCTTCATTTCTAGAATCTCAATGACAGATATATTAGATCTTCTGATGTTGTCAGCAAATGCCTGGGAGCTCACTTTTTCCCTATTATCTCTGTGGACCAGATTGGGTATATTCTGTTGACCTGCCCTCCATCTCCCTAATTATCATTATCCTTGTTCATCTCCACTCTGCTTTTGAGCCCATCCAGATAGATTTTTATTTATTATCACATTTTCCATAATATCCATTTTTTTCTTGCTCTTCAAGCTCTGGTTCTTTACTGAGATTTTTTTTTCATTTGATTGAAGAGAATTTGTAATTACTTATTGATGAATTTTTATAATGACTGCCTTAAAATCCTTGGCACCTACTTCTGATCTTTGAGTCATCTTTCTGCTGATTGTCTATTATTACTCAGTGTGGTTTTCATACTTGATACATGACTTAGTTTGGGTATTGCCGTAGCTTGGGCTCTTTGGATATTATGTCATGCAACCCAATTCTATTTGACTCTCTTCTCTATTAAAAATCAAGCTGTCCCTTTTAAAAGATATAACCGAGGGCTGGAAGGGTAGGTGTGCTCAGCTCCCAGCTGCGCCTCCCAGCCACTAAGGGAGGCTAAAGTGAAGGGCTGACTCACTGGCTCTGTTGCTGGAAGCTGGGGGAGAAAGGTGAGACACCACAGAGCTGACACCAGAAAAAGGAAGTGGAGGATCCAAGTCCTCCCTCCCAATATCCCACTCCCCTGTGTGATGATCAGGGGGTAGAATATTCCGTTTCTCTGTGGGATCCACTAATGCCAGAGTAGGAGAGAAAAAAAGGTATGGATTCTTTCCTCTTACAGGGCCTTTCCCTAGCTCTGTGAGTGAAGGCTCAGCTCCCCACTTGAGGCCACTGATACTATCATGGGGGGAACTGGCATGCAGATTGTTTCCTCTGGGAAAGGAATTAAAGAGCAGCTCCCCACTCAACCCAGCCAACACTGTCTTGGCACAGAAATTGGAGCTGTGCCTAGTTCCCTAGTTCCGCTGGGGAAATGAAAGGTCTCTATTCCTCCCCACTTGGTATCAATCAGAAGAGGGATCAGAGCCCTTTCTGTTCCTGTGAAGCAGAGGGAGACATGAAAGCCACTGGAAAGCCAGTTCCTGGCTCCAGTCTGTAAAACTACATGCACTTGCAGGTGAGGATTTGTTTTTTTTTTTTTTTTTTTTTTTTTACTGGCACTCAGCTGGAGTAGGGCAGGTATTGCAACCAAAGTTCTCTGTCATTAGACCGCCATTTCCCGTCCTTTAGTTAAGGGTAATAGGTTCTCTCTCTCTCTCTCTCTCTCTCTCTCTCTCTCTCTCTCCCTCCCTCCATTCCTGTTGAAGTTTATAGGTCAGAAGCTTCAGCAGCACCTGACTGGGATGTGTGAACAATGAGAAAACCCTAGTGGACACCATCTTACTCCTCTAGTCTCAAAAGCCCTTTCTTGTCCCTTCCTCCTACACCTACCTGTCCTCTTCCATCAAGAGTTCTTCAGTTTTAAGAAGGGCCTGGGGTAAATGGAAGTGGATTTTGCGCTGGGGTACGGAGCAGTCTGTGTGGTTTTTCCTTGTTTAGAGAGTGAATCTTACTTTCCTCCCACACCATTCAGGTGAGGTTCTATTGCAGCACTAGTAGTCTGCCTCCCCAGTGCCATCCTGATACCCACCGATTCAAGCAGTTTCCGAACTGACGACTACCAGACAGCGTAGACGTTCTCGCCGGCGGTTCTGGAGCGCCCCCCAACCATAAAATCATCCTCTTTGCTACTTCATAACTGTAGTTTTGCCACTGTCATGAAGTGTGATTAAATAGTTTTGGAGATAGAGGGCTGCCCCTAGTTCAAACACAATTGCCGAGCCCTGGGCTGGGTACTTCTGACACGCCAGCTATAAATACGGTGATCCATATAACTGCACCCCACCCAGTTCAGCACTCAGGAGGATGGCCCCAGAGCTCAGGGCAGCACGCCATCTGTGTTTGCAGGCACACCACCAAGGCTACAGCTTGGAAGCAGCTACACTGGAAGAGAGGTCTAAGGGAAAGTGTGAATGGGGAGAGTTGCTTGGAACACCCATGCCTGCAACCAGGAATGCTCCTGGCCCTGTCATCCACATTGCTCAACAGGCTCCACCACATAGACTCAGCGGATTAGGCCATCACCATTAGTGGGTGGATGAATAAACTCCACTCTCTCCCGGATTCCTGGACGTCAGAAAGTTCCTGTTCTAGAACCGAGACCTGGTCCTTCTGGACCAGACCCCATCCTGATATGGTCTAGAGGCCTCCACTCACCTCGCTAGCATGCAGATGTCACTCTTGTTACTTGGGAGACTGCAAGAGGTTTAGAGATTCTGTGCCAGGTATGGGAAGGAGGGGGTACAAATGTAACTTTTATTCTATCTCACCATATTTCTCCACTTAGAGCTACTTGGGGTGTCAACTTGGCATCTTTGTGCTGGACGGTTTTCATTGCCAATACAACAAAAACCTAGATGTACTGGGAAGAGGGAATCTCCATTGAGGAAAGGTTTCCATCAGATTGGCCTGTGGCTGTGTCTATAGTACATTTTCTTGATTGACAATTGAAATAGGAGGGCCAGCTCACTGTGGGTGGTGCCATCCCGAGGCTGGTAACCAAGGGCTGTGTAAGACAAGTAGCTGAGAAACCAGAGGGAGGAAGCCTTTAAGCACGACTCCACCACCATTTGTGCTTGCGTTTCTGACTTCAGGTTCTTGCCTTAAGTGCCCGCCCTGGTTTTCCCCAGTGATGCACAGCAGAATGTAAGAGGAAAGAAACTCTTTCCTCTTCGGGCTATTTTTGGTCATCTTAGCATAGCAACAGAAAGAAGAGTGCAGCCCTGCCCTTCCTATGGAGGAGACAAAATCTCTCTCCTCCCTTGTAAACAGGTTTTCCTCTCAGGTTTTATTTCATAAAATGCCAGAATCTAGTAAACTGACCGTTGGGAAATTTTGCCTTATGCTGTTTCCTCCCAACTCTGAGAGAGCCGTTGGTTTCTTTGCTCTGTGCAGCCTCTCACAACCTCTGCAAAGTCTGGATCACCAGCCTTCTCATCACACATAAAGCCAGAAAAGTTCCCCACTGCAAAAGGGACTGAAAAGAGCCAGATTTCTTTCCAAATGATCCCTTCTCCTGAGACTCAGCCTCACTAGTTTCTGTTGTTAATGTCTGCTATGCTGAAAAACGGCTTCTGTACTACACAGCCATTTTCAATACTTTTAGTGAGATTGTCATAAACCGTGGCATCCCATACAGAAGATAATCCTACTACTATTTCAACTGTTCCAGAAGGATTGGTCCTCTAGAACATGCATAAGCAAGGATAGTTAACATTTAATCCAGGTATATGGAACACACAGTTGCTAAGTCAGCTTTATTTATAGAAGTTGGTACAAAAGAAAAATCTCTATTCAATAAAATCTCACAGCACATTATAAGTATATGATACAACAAAGCAAGGATCTTTCCCGGAGTTCAAGGGGCCATTTAAACACACTGCAGTAGTTAGCAGTAAGAACACATTCCTCTAGTTTGATAATAAAGATCACAAAAATTCCAATATGAGTCTGAAAAAAAGAAAAGAGAAAAACCTCCAATAAAACAGGAAACTATTGACACAGCTTCCTTTGAGAAGGTGGAAGTTGGAACTGTCCTGAATTTGTTAAAAAGCAAAGGTTCCCAACAACATACTGTTTTTTAAATATTCTTCAAACACTGGGCTTTTATTAAAGAAATATGTGCAGTAATGGAATAATCAGAAAACAGAGACAAAAACTACTGTATGTCAGATGAGACCATACTGTCTTTGTCTGGAGATCTCAGAATAACTAACTGATAAACTGCTGATAGAATTGAAAAGGGGAGACTGGCATGTGTCGTGTTGGTTAAGATCACTGAAGACACGGGCTAGGTTCGCCAGTCCACATCAGGCTGCTTACAACTGGCCTCATCTAAAGCTGGGGAGATCTGGTGCCTTCTTCTCCTTCTGCAGGACCTGCGCACATGTGCTGCACATGCCAACAGGCAGGCGCACGCACGTGTACATACAGTTAAGAAACGTACTTACTCTTCATGTTCATGGGTATTTTGCCTGCACCATGTACAGCACCGTGTATGTGCAGAGTCCAGGGAAGCCGGAAGAGGGCCCTGGATCCTCTGGGGCAGAAGTCACAGATACCTGTGATGTTTGTGAGGCAGATGCTGAGAATCAAATCCAGGTTCCCTGCAAGAGCAGCCATCACTTCAACCCCAAAAAAGGAAGGAAGAAAGAAAGAAAGAAAGAAAGAAAGAAAGAAAGAAAGAAAGAAAGAGAAAAAAGGAAAGAGAGAGAGAGGAAGGAAGGAAGGAAGGAAGGAAGGAAGGAAGGAAGGAAGGAAGGAAGGAAGGAAGGAAGGAGGGAGGGAGGGAGGGAGGGAGGGAGGGAAGAAGGGGGGGAAGGAGGGAAGAAGGAAGGAAGGAAGAATGAAGGAGGAAGGAATAAAGGAGAAAGGAAGGCAAACCACTGGGAAGGCTACATTGTGGTCTAGATCTGGACTGGCCCCTCAGCCACTTGTGTGAATGCATATTCACCAGCCTGGGACGCTATAGGGCGGTGGAACCTTTGATGGGTATGGTCTGGTGAGAGGTCTTTAGGTCACCGGACGTATATCCTTGAACGTATACTAGAATTCTAGGCCCTCCTCCTCATTTATAAGGAGGCCTCTGCTAGGTACTCCTGCCATAGCTGGTACCACCACAGACCCAAAGGAACAAGGATAGAAACTCTTGAAAATATGAACCAACTGCTCACTGAGAGTTAACCATGCCATTAACAATGTGATGAAGGAAAGAATTCTTCTTTAACTTTTATTATGCTTTATTCACTTTGTATCCCCCATAAACCCCTCCCTCCTCCCCTCCTAATCCCACTTTCCCTCCCCCTTCTTCACGCATGCCCCTCCCCAAGTCCACTGATAGGGGAGGTCCTCCTCTCCTTCCTTCTGAACCTAGTCTATCAGATCTCATCAGGAGTGGCTGCATTGTTATCTTCTGTGGCCTGGTAAGGCTGCTCCCCCCTCGGGGGGAAGTGATCAAAGAGCAGGCCAATCAGTTCATGTCAGAGACAGTCCCTGTTCCCATTACTATGGAACCTACTTGGACACTGAACTGCCATGGGCTACATCTGTGCAGGGTTTCTAGGTTATCTCCATGCCTGGTACTTGGTTGGAGTATGAGTCTCTGGAAAGACCCCTGTGTTCAAATTTTCTGGTTCTGTTGCTCTCCTTGTGGAGCTCCTGTCCTCTCTAGATCTTACTATCAAAGCAGATGCTGAGGCTTATGGCCAACTCTTGGGCAGAGTGCATGGAATCTTATGAAAGAAGTGGGAAATAGTAAGGAAAGAATTCTTAATCACAGTTGCAGAAATGGGTGTATATTGTGGTGGGGAGGCCAAGGCAGAACAGATCAGCTCCAGTTATGGTGGCCAGGAAGCAGACTAAAGAACAGTGCTGTCAGGCTCTTGCCTTTTCCTTTCTTCTCTTTGCTATGCCCAGGTCCCCATCCCATGAGATAGTGCCCATCTCATTCAGGATGGCTCTTTCTTCCCCTCATTCATGTGGTGGTAATGACCTCACTGGAATACCAGATACGTGCCTCCACCCTCCAAAGATTCTAAATCCCACCCAAGGGATAACAAACATTAACCGCCACAAACAATTTCTTCCTGTAAGTTGCTTTAGCTCATGTATTTGTCACAGTAGCAAAATCCTGACTGGAAGAGGCTGTTTGCATAATTAATTTACCAAAGCTCTTTCTCTCCATAAAACCAATAAAAATAACATAGACCATATAATAGACCCCATTTCTTAAGCAAGAAATGTTAACACACAAAGGAATAAATACAATAAGCAATGTGAGAGAGCCACATGAAAAAAGTTTTAAGTGGGTAGAACATGAATGAAAGGCAGGAGAATGGAAAGACACATCATCTTTTTATTTCATTAAGAATACAGCATTGTGAACACTAACAATGTCAAAAATACATTAACAATTTAACACAATCCCAACAAAATAATCATGTAACTCTACTACAGAGAGCAACGTGGCTTTGATCTTACATTGTTAATTCTTGAAACAATTGCAAACTTTCTGAAATTTAGAAGTTAAGGTTAATAACTTCTCCTTAAACCACTGAAAAGAGCGGGAAGCAGTAAGACCAGTCACCCTTGAATGGTCTAATATACTCTGTGTGTTCTCATGATGCTCATGATACTATAAAGAAAGATACTGAAATTGAGACGCAGTTGCTGGTATTGATCCGGAATGAAATAAACTTAAGTAGAGCTGGGTCGTAATGTGGATGAGACTATACGATAGCAGCAACTCACACGGGGTCGGCTATCAACACAAGCTTGCCCAGAAACAACTGCTATCACCCTAGAGAATGCTTCTGCAAGGCCATGTCAAATGGCTGCTCAACCCTGGGCTTGTTATCTCCCCACAAGTTTCCTATGCCTTCTTGTGTTCAAGGAATATGATTTTCAATAATTCACACCATCTCCATTTGGGCTCTGAAAGCTTCCCTGTGTCTCCTTTGGATATGCCATGGTTTCCCTGGTACATTTCATAGTTCATAATGTGTCCTCTTTTTTTAATTTCTAGATACCACTATCTTTAGAGTTCCGCCATGTTACTACACAGGGGTTGGTAAAGGTTGGTGGTACCGTTGACATAGAAGAGATGATATTTTAGATGGTCACCACCAAATGGTGTGAGGACATTCTATTCAGGACCATCAGCTGGGGCTGGAGAGGTGGCTCAGAGGTTAATAGTGCTTTCTGCTTTTCCAGGGGACCCAGATTCAGTTCCCAGCATCCACATCAGGCAGTATCACCTGTAACTGCAGCTTTGGGGAACTGACGCCCTCTTCTGGCTTCTGCAGGCTCTGCATTAACATACAAACCTACACACAAGAAACACACATTCATAATTAAAGAAGAGTCACTAGTTGTCCCCAAAATATCCTGTAAGGTAAAGATTGCCATGTTTAAAACATGCATGTTTATGCTGTGTTTAGTCATCATGCCCTGTCAGTCTCCTTTGCTATGACTCCACTCCTTTGATGGCCTTGACTTTGATAGCCTTAGTCTCTCAAAGATTACTGATTGCTTTTCGGTTTGTTTGATAATTCCTTACAATTATATTTGGATTATGAATTTTTCACATGATTATTTCAGATATAATGTTCCCTCATAGCATCTTTTTTATTTTATATTAATTTATTTGTATGTGTGTGAGAGAGAGAGAGAGAACAAGAAAGAGTGTGTGTGTATGAGCATGTGTTCAACTATTTACATGTGAAAGACAGAGCACAACTACTAGAGTTGGTTCTCTCCTTCCAACGTATGAATTCCAGAGATCAAACTTGGGTCCTAAGCTTGGTGACAAGTGCCTTTACCTTCTGAGCCATTTAGCTGCCCTCCTCCTTATTGCATCTTGCTGGGTGGTACATTATTTTAACTTGCCCCAGTGTTGACGATACTACACTGCCTCAACTAATGTGCCGTTCCCAGGCTTCCCATGGTAGGTGCTCTCTGCCTGTTTGTAATGAACATGTATTTAAAGGGTAGGTGTTTGAAACCACATAAATATTCCATTCCTCATCAAACATTAGTTTATTCATGAATTCATTTGAATACATAGTAACTCATACACTCCTCTTTTATCCTAATTTGTAATATGTAACAATCATTTTAATCTAGTTTCCAGTTTGACCTTTGGTCTCCCCCTCAAGCTGGTTTTCACATTGTTTGCAAAGGCCTTTATCATTATCTGAATCCTTTCTTGTTTCTTAGCAACAAGCCCAGCTCCATCACTTCTCCAAAAGTCCTTTCGTGGAAATGTATGGAGAGTATCTTCCAGTGACACTTATTATAGACTGCAGACATGTGTCATGGCATGACAACAGGATTTGCATGTAATTATGGCAGAGAGGACGTTTTTGAGATGGGCATTTACTTTGGATCATCCAGGTGTGCTCTGTACTCGGGGTAACCATGAGAATCTTAGGTTAAAGAAGGAGGCTGGAGAGTTAGAGGCAGAAAGAAAAATGAGGATGGAAGCCAGGGTCATACTGATGGTACCTCAAGGATGAGAAGTCACCCTTGTGGCTTCTGGAAGCTGGGCCAGGAAAAAGCAAGGCTTCTCCAGAACCTTAGAATGACTGCTGTCTTCTGGCTTGCCAACACTTTGACTTTCAGTCAGGCGGGACTTATTCTGGATTTCTAACCTCTACACCTGTAAATGATAAGAGCTGTTTGAAGCCACTAAATGTGCAGTAACTTGACTTACCAACAACAAGAAATTAGCACAGATTGTGTGTGTAGAGGCCAAGAATGGGTGCAAGATGATCTCACTGCTATGGGTGTCATCGCCCTGCACCTTCTCAGGGAACAAGGCCGAATATGCTCACCACACCACACACACACAGGCACACACATGCACACACACGTGCATGCGCACTCATGCACACACACACGCACACACATAAACATACACACATATGCACACACACGTACGTACAGCCATTCACGGAATCTATCCTCATGTTCTTCCTTTTGATGTCTATAATTCTCCCAGAGTTCTGAGTAAAAATGAATTTATCTGACCAACCTTCATGCATTTAACCAGCTTTCCTTTTGTTTGCTCTTGTCTGCATGGACACACTTGTCTAGCCTTGAGGATCTAATTCCCCCATCCCAGGATGACATCCTCATCTGTTTAAAAATGAGACAACCCAGTTCTACGTCTAGTCTTTGGGTCAATCAATCAAGAAGTATCCAAAGAAATAAAGAAGGGTTTTGAACAAAATGTAAATGAAATGAGGAAAATTCAGATTTAAATGTACATATTATAAAAGACTAAAGACCTAGAATAACTAACCTAAGTTCTAGCTTATAAAAGTATAAGAAAAAATAACAAGCTTAACCCTAAACAACAGGAAGAAAGATAATAAAAACTAGGACAGAAATCAATAAAATAGATCAAGAAAATTATAAAAATCCACAAAAACAAAAGCTAGTTCTTTAAAAACAATCAATAATAGGAATACATTAGAGCCTAGTAAATCAAGGAAAAAAGGGTGAGAACTCACAAATTACCAACACCAGAAACAAAAGAGGGTTCATTGCTACTGATTCCTTGAACATCCAATGTATGATAATATAAAAAAAGGTTAAAACAATAACCAAAAATCTCCATGCCCATGAGTTAATACTTACCTAAAATTGGTAAAATTCATATAAATAAAAACATATATCCTCATATACGCATGTATGTATATGAAAAAGAATTCAATTTCTCAAAAAGAAAAAAAGAAACACACTCAGTGGGTTCAACTGGCACATTCTCTCAGCACTTAGGGGAGAGCAGTGCCAGCCCTGTGATCTTCCCCAGAAATAAAACAGACTAGAAGGTCCTTCATCTGGCTTTGTAGCCAACACTGCACCTAAATACCAAAGCAGGACAAATATGCTTTAAGAAAAGAACATGTTAGACCAATGTCAATATCTTTATGAACATGGATGCAGAAAGCAGCAAGAAACCACCAACTCAAATCCAGTGACTCATAAAAAGAACCATAGGCCACAACCAAATAATCCAAACATGTAGGGCTAATTCAGCACTTGAAGGTCGGTGTAACCTACTGCTCAAATAGACAGGACAAGAACATTTACAGCAGGCCAGTGAAGGCAAAACTCATCTTATAGAAGTCAACAGACATTTGGGATTTGAAAATGGAAGAGCGAAAGTCTCTTAGCAACCTTGGGATCCCTGCAGGGTTCTCCACGTGGAAGGAATGTCAGCATTAGCCTGAATGCTGAGAAACTGGAATTCGATCTTCCTAAGACTTCCATCACGGCAAAGCCAGCATTTCTTCCTCAGCATTCTCACTCAGCATTGATCCAGAAGTCATGGCTGCTCTGATAAGAAAAAGACAGAGGAATAAAATGTGTATACACCATAAAGGAAGAAGTTAAAGTGCTACCCTTCCCAGCAGCACGATTTGCGGTGGAGAAAACCTCACATTATTTACTTTAAAGAGAGATAGAGAAACCAAAATAAAACCCTGAAACTAGGAAACAAATATAGTGAAGTCACAGGACACAGCCTAATTGCAAAGGTCAGTTGTCTGGCTGTATATCAGCAATGATACTGAGATCGGAATCCACAGAACTGTGGGGCTCAGCAGTGTCTTTGGGTCTTCCAGTCTTGATACTCTGTGGGAGAGCCTGACTTTCACATATAGTCCAAGGTCTGGACTCCTCTGCACCCCTGAAGTCAGGTGATGTGGCTTGCTGTACTGGGCAAAGAAAATGAACTTGCCTGAACCCACATCCCCCATGAAGGATCCCCTCACTTTCCTCATCACCCCCAGGAATTCAGGAGGAGGGTGGACGCAAAGTAACCCAAGCCTGGGTCAAAGACTAGAAGAGGTGGAGAGGGACCTTCAGGGTGAAACTCAGCAGACGCTGGCAAGGCTGAGTGGAGGTCTCTGCTCCATTCTCGAGTTTCCTTTGTTCTCAGTCTACTCCGAATACTTTGGTATTTCAGGAATACATTGAGAACAGCCCCCAACTTAGAACTTCAAATTCCATCTATGCTTTGATGATTTGTACTCTGAACTTTTGCTATAAATTCCTCTCCTAAACTACCATCAACTTCTAGATATTCCGTAAGAGCAATCTGTACTCCTGCCTCCCACCTCTCTGCCTGGTGGCTAGAACCATTGCAGTAGCCTGCCCACTGGCCCATCTGTGTCCACCTCACCTCCCTCTCAGGCTGTTCCCATCTCAGAATCCAGACAAGGCCTGCAAGACTATAAGAACACTGCCTTCCTCTTCCCAGATCACCACATTTCTTATTTCACTCAGAACAGAGTGCTAGCAATGGCATACAAAGCCCCTCAGCCTCTCTCTCCAACTTCTATCACTGCTCTGACCTCATTCATCATGATATAAGTCGAAGTTAGTTGCCCACTAAATACCATCAAAAGAACGCTTGGAGAAGGGGATCATCTAGTCCTGACACTTTGGCTGGTATGATTAATGATTAACGTTGGTTGTTAACTTGACAGTCTCCAGAATCACTGTGAAACCAAAACTCTTGTTATGCCTGTGGAGAGTGTCTAGATTAGGTTAATTGAAGTGGGAAGGCTCATGCCAAATACAGGAACACCATTCCATGGCCTAGGGTTCTGGCCTGAATGAAAAGGAGAAACAGAGTTGAGTCGTAACATTCTCTCCCTGTTTTCTGAGTGTGGATATGTGACTGGCCCCTTCCCGTCCCTGCCTCCATGAATTCCCTGGTGGGCTGGCCGTACCCACCAACACGCACCTTTCTGCTGGGTATTTTGATAAAGCAATGAGACAAGTAATGGATACATCTGGTCAGGCCTGGCTGGAAGAATGTGCTTTGCTTGAATTGGATAGCGTGTGAGGGTTTCCTCAGCTCCACCTAGAGGAGAGCTCTGTTCCCCCAATTGCCCACACATGGGAACACACACACATGTGCAAACGCACACACACACACACACACACAGCTTCATGCACAGGACAGACCTCACCTGCTTACTCTGTCTCCATAACACCATGCTTTCATCTTTGCTGAGGGTGACCCATGGCACCATGGTTAAGCTCCAGCTCCGTCACGTGACTCTAGATGTGCCACACTCTTTAAGCTTTGAGATGAGCGGTGGGTACTTTTTTATGCCTCAGTGTCTTCCTGGGTTTGACCTTGGATAAATTACGTGTGCTCCATCTTGAAAGGACGTAGCTCAGTTCCTGAGAATGGTGCAGGTGAGTGGCTCTACCACATACATGTGTTAGACCAGAGGTGGGGTCTCCTAGTCATGCCGGCACTGCAGGTCACAGGATGCATTGCAGTGAGCTGTCTCCCCAAGCTTCTCAAACATAAGATGCACATGAGTCAAACACAGACTCTGAGGAGCAGATCTGGACGGAGCCTGAGACCATTTGCTGCCAGCTCTGTTTATCTGTTTGTTAGCAGCCTCCCAGAGAGAAGCAGAAGATGGATAGATGTTACTGCAGTGTTACTAAAGTGCCCCCAAGGAGGGGGGGGCTGAAACAGCAGGAAATGTGGGGGAGGGGACAGGCCTGGCCGCTCTCAAGACAGTCTTAGGGGCTCAGTGAGTAAAGTGCTTTTGACTCAAGCGTGATGACCTGAGTTTGAATCCCCAGCACCCACAAAAAAGCTAGGCATAACAACACATACCCACAATCCCATTAATGGGGAAGCTGAGACAGGTGGATTTGTTGAGCTCACTGGTCAGCCAGCCTAGCCGACTTGGCAAGTTCCTGTGAGAGACCTTACCTCAAAAATGAAGAATGGATACAGAAATTGCGGTACATCTACACAATGGAATGTTACTCAGCAATAAAAAACAAGGAAATCATGAAATTTGCAGGTAAATGGTGGGAATTGGAAAAGATCATTCTGAGTGACATATCCCAGAAGCAGAAACACACACATGGTATATATTCACTTATATAGACATATAACATAGGATAAACCTACTAAAATCTGTACACCTAAAGAAACTAATCAAGAGGGAGGACTCTGGCTATAATGCTCAATCCCATCCCAACAGGCAAAGAGGATGGACATCAGAAGAAGAAGAAAACAGGAAACAAGTTAGGAACCTGCCACAGAGGGCCTCTGAAAGGCTCTGCCCTGCAGACTATCAAAGCAGATGCTGAGACTTATGACCAACCTTTGGGCAGAGTGCATGGAATCTTATGAAAGATGTGGGAAATAGTAAGATCTGGAGAGGACAGGAGCTCCACAAGGAGAGCAACAGAACCAAAAAATCTGAGCACAGGAGTCTTTCCAGAGACTCATACTCCAACCAAGTACCAGGCATGGAGATAACCTAGAACCCCTGCACAGATGCAGCCCATGGCAGTTCAGTGTCCAAGTTGGTTCCATAGTAATGGGAAGAGGAACTGTCTCTGACATGAACTGATTGGCCTGCTCTTTGATCACTTCCTCCTGAGGGGGGAGCAGCCTTACTAGGCCACAGAGGAAGACAATGCAGCCAGCCACTCCTGATGAGATCTGATAGACTAGGTTCAGAAGGAAGGAGAGGAAGACCTCCTCTATCAGCAGACTTAGGGAGGGGCATTTGTGAGGAAGGGGGGGAAGGTGGGATTGGAAGGGGAGGAGGGAGGGGTTTATGGGGGATACAAAGTGAATAAAGTGTAATTAATAAAAATTAAAAAAATTCATCAACTGGGGACTAAGCATGCAAAAATTAAAACAAAAAGGTTGAGAGTGACTGAAGAAGACATACATGCAGGAGTGTCTCACACACACACACACACACACACACTCAGAGAGAGAGAGAGAGAGGTACTCTCACATGGAAAGCCATATGTGCCTCTCCACTCCACCTGGTCACGTGTAAGCACCTGGGCAGTTCCCAGACATGCCCCGCAAGGACAGAACTCTGCCTAGACAGGCACACCTGCCCTACCCTGAAGCACAGCACAATCCCACAGAACTTTCTGCTATGCTGATATTGCTCTAGGCATGTATCTTTCTGGTACCGTGGCCACTAGTCATCCAGGTCCCTCTTGTCACAGGAGTGTGTAGATGTACATCCCTAAATTGTCCAGGTGGATATGAGGGCTTAAGATAACATGTCTGTAAAAGTCCTGGCATAATGGTTGGTTCATTCATGATGCCCCCAAACCATAGCTCTTTTATTATGTGCTTTGTCAATGACAGAGTTGAAGGGCACCAACCCTAGAAGTGGAAGGTGGGTTTGCAAGCAGGGTTGAGGTGAGTCCTAGGTTGTGATCTCTGAAGAATGTTAAGAGATGGTGGCTTTTTTCAGCAAACCAGTTTGGAACCTCAGCCTACACAGATGCATTCATTTTCTGGAAAAGCCAACCTAGGGGAATCTGAGACCCAGCAACCCAGCTAATTAGAAAGTGAGGCCTGAGGCTCTATGAAGGGACAGCATGGTAGCTGTGCCCAAGCCCATGGCATTTCTGTGGAGATTAGAGGAGCAGAGCTAGCTGAAAGTCTCTTCTGCACTAGCTCACACATTCAGCCCAGGCCAAGCACTCCTTTAAAGCAGAGCATAACTGATGGCAGTATGGGCAGGCAGAGGTGACATAGCAGGACTCCAGAGCCAGGCAGACACAGGAGCTGTATTGGCTAATTCTGAACTGAGATGCCAGTGAGATGTCGCTCTCTGCTAATCCCACCGCCCTCAAATGGCCCCTGAGCATCTCTGCGGCAGTAGTAGCCTTTTCCCAGCTCTCTCCAGAGTTGGGGGTGGGGGAGCTCAGCACAGAGAGAGGCTTTAATACAGTTTGCAGGAAACTGCCAAGGTGGGCGGCCACCAGCACTCAGGGAACAAGGCCATGGAGTTAATCCTTCCTCCCCCATATTTCCAGGCCAACAGAGGTGACATTGTGCCCCATTTTATGAGATGGAAAAGGTCTGCCTGACTCCTCAGAGACCTGCTTGTTGGGGAAGGGGGAGTCAAAGCTGTTGAGGGCAGAGTCAGAGCTGTTGAATGTGTTGCTGCTTTGGCAGGCAGGGGCTGCAGGGGGGGGTTGCAGTCAGTTAAAAATCGGGGTCTGGAAACTTACATTTGGAGGCCAGCGGCCCCCAGAGGCACGGAAAGCCGGCTTCTGGGGTCTATCTATATCTCTGTTGGATGACTACAGAATCATCTTTTTGAGTCCACAGATTCTGGGAATTTACAGAAATAAGATGCACAAATATAAGCTTTCTTCCAGAGGGAAACATTTCCATTCCATCACCGCCGTAAAGATTTACAGCACAGAAGCAGAACTGACTGCAGGTATTGATTCACAAATGAGGTCTCTCTGCCGCCAGAGCTAGCCACCTTGGAAAGCTGTTGACACCAGCCCTAAAGCCTCACGTCCCTACTTCAGGACGATATGTCTATTCTCAGATATGCACACAGGTACAAATGAATGATTAGGGACTGGGAGGGGTGTCTTAGTAAGAATGCTTGACACACAGTCATGAGGACCTGAGCTCTGTAAGCCCAGCAGAGACAAGAGGGTTGTTCAGGTTTGTTGGCGGCCAGCTTAGTTCCAGGCTCAGCAAGAGACCCCATCTCAAGGGATCAGGGAGGAAAGTGAGAGCAGGCCATGCACGCAAGACCCTCCTCTGTCCCCTGAGAGCATCTTCTCTCATAATGGATATACACCACACGCACATGTGCGCGCACACACACACACACACACACACACACACACACACGCACACGCACACGCACACACGCACCAAAATGGGTGGAATACAAAAATGTTGTAACACTTTCTCTGGAGTAGTCTAAAACTTGAAACTGTATGAATGTTCACCCATCAACACATGAATGCATATGCTTTAGAATCTTCACACAGTGAAATACTATGCAGCAGTGAAAATGAGCCACATGTCATCAAAGGTAGTAACACTGAAAAATATATTTGTCATATTTTTCAGTAAGATGAGTAACAGAAGCCAGACACAAAAGATGGTGTGGGTTTGTGACTCCATCCATGTGAGTGAGACTCAGCAGGCAGAAGCTTCAGTTTTGCCTTTAAAGTAAGGGGGGAGACTGCAGGGGTAGAAATCCGGGAGTGGGTGGGCTTTCTCTCTCTCTTTCTCTGTGTGTGAGTGTGTGTGTGTGTGTGTGTGTGTGTGTGTGAGTGTGTGTGTGTGTGTGTGTTGCATATTTGGAGGTGGCCAAGCAGGTAAGTTAGAGGCACCTGGACAGACTTTGTCTCTGCACAAATGTCACAGTTAGATGACAAGCAGAAAACAGGTATAATTGCTTCAACAAGATCTCTGTGTCTCAAGGAGCTGGGGAAATGTCTTAGCAGGTAAAGAACTTACCATGCAAGCCTGAGGACATGTATTCAGATCCTCAGCATTCACATCAAAAGTTGGGCACAACAGCAGGTATCCAGGAGCCCAGTGCTAGGAAAGCAGAGGCACTAGCCAACTCCAGGTTCAATGAGAGAACCTGTCTCCAAAGTTCAGGTGGAAAGCAACTGAAGAAGGTGCTGTGTATGCCCTCACATGTACACTGCATGTGCACTGAACCCACACAAACATCTACACGTATATACCATGCACACACATGCATCTGCATACCGTCACACAGCAAAATGGCGTAGAGGGCTGTTTCCAAGCTGACTCCAGCTTTTGCATCAAATTGTCCCAAGAGCCCTGTTTCTCCTCTGGCCTGGGTAATATCTCCACCATCTTCCTGGAGTCTAGCAAGGCCAAACAGCCATCTTCTCTGACATGCCAGAGCCTGCCTGGGAGCAGGTGCTTTGTCTTGGCTCCTGAAAAATGTGTGGCTAATGCATGCTCTCAGCAGGATGTGGGAAAAATGGGACCTGGAGCCCTGTGTGAGGCAGTTCCCAGGCCGGCCCCCTCAGGGCTCCTCAGATTGCAGCTGAGGGAGAGCCAGGGTCACACTGAGGCCCAACTGCAGCCGCAGCTGGCAAAGCGCTCTCTACACAGCTCCCCAGCTGCCCCTGTGCTCAGGTGCTGGCCGGGTGTTGCAGATAACCATCATAAAAATATTATTATAAACTAAAACAGCACATTCTTAGTCTCATAACTGGGAGTGTGTATTTTTTTTTCAACTTGGTTAGGAAAAGTTTAGCACGAAGAAATGCATCACAGAAAGAAGCTGGCCAGAACTGCATGTTGACTGCCAGATCTAGGTGAGGGTCAAGCTCCTTCCTTCTGGAGTTCAGGCCCCATTGGGCTCTGCTGTCTCTGTCTCTGAGGTCAGCGAAGAGACTGTGACTATCATTAGCCAGCATACCCATACCCAAGCTTCCCTGTCGTGGTGGAATAGGGTCTCACAGTGTGTGGTCTGGGTCTGGAGGGCTCCCATGAAATGTGAGGGGTATATGTTTTGTGCAGGGGACAGATTTATCTACCTGTGGAGGCGTCTGGTAGCTGCTGGTCTCAAAAGACAGATCTCAAGTGGCTGTCTCTTGAGTGTAGGGGCAGGGTTGAGGGAGGGACAGACAGATGGGAGGCCAGGCTCAGGCCAGAGGGGGCAGTCGAGTGCCTGGCCTTGAGGGTTCCCAAAGATCCGCACAAGTTACTCACAGCCAAGGACATGGTAGGGGGTGGCAGGCTAGCCTGTGCTATTAGAGGGAAGAGGCATTCGGTAGGCGAAGGGAGGGAGAGAGGAAGGGAGGGAAAAGACTAGAGGATGGGAGAAAAGAAGGGAACATGAGCTGGGCCCCAGGGACAGAGGATGGCAGGAGGCTGGGATAGCTGTTCACCGAACACTTACTACCTGCCAAAGGGGTTCCAAGGCCTTCACCTGTATTAATTTGCTTGATTCTACCAACTGGAATCCAGGGAGGTGAGGTGGCCTGCTCCCGTAAGCACTTAGATGCTGGAACTCACAGTTCAGAGAGGTTGGGTAAGGTGATTAAAGTTACACAGCAGGTCAGCAAATACCTCAGGTTTTGAACCCAGGCCTGTTGGATATCAAGCCTGTGTTCTTGGCTTCCCAGAGATCTCCCTTATCCTCTGTGAGAGACAGCCTGCTCTCCTCACCTGTGTAAAGGGATAGCATTGTCATGGCCGAACTGTGGAGCTGCACTCACACCCTTTACGTGTGAAATGGAGGCACAGAAGAAAGGGGGCAGCTCATTTAAGCCCATGGTCAAAGGCCTCTACCATGTCCACCAGAAGCAGCTGCCATCACTGTGCCAATCCCTCCTTGCCCAGAAATTCATCAAGAACCAAGGTGACCATCTAGAAACCTCCTCTAGGACACTGGTTGCGTCTGCCTCTGTACCCCCACTGTTTCTTTCTAGAGGCTAGAGCTCAGGCCTGACCAGTTGTTAGGTCCCAGGCCTGTGGCTCTTACACCAGCAGAGCACGGAACAGTAGTTGAGTTGGCTTTCAGCCAATGCAGTGCTGGGGAAAAGGCACACCCATCCCAGGTAAGGTTCCCCGAGTGGAACATGAAGGCAAGCCCCACCACCTGATGCACTGCACTGCCCCATTTGGGGGGTGGGGTGCTCCCTTTTCACAAAGCCTACACTGAATTTAGGCTCAAGAAGAGCAGCCACTTCACAAGGCCCACGGAGTGTGAGTGAACAGGGCTTCCCTGGCAGGCTTTGCAGCAGGGAATGGGTGTTCCCAGCCTGGCTGCTTGTGAGGAATACATGGCTGTCTATAGACCCAGACGCTGTGAGAATGACACAGGTTTCACAGCAGACTCCTGCTGCCTGGAGAGGAGCCTCTCCTCGGTGCCACTGGTGAGCAGGTTTCACCTGTCAACCTACAAATGTTCGTGGGCCAGCCAGGACAAGGCAGGCAGGCTGGAAACAGGCTGAAGAGCGCCGCAGCCCAGCAGCCTTCTGCTGCATGCTCAGAGGGCACAGTGGCCATATCTATGATTCATCATCATTCACTCAACCGAATACCCGTTCACCAGTGCCCAGCTAAGGTCTGGCATGGAAGGAGGAAGTGTTACCTCACCTGGTTATAAACCAACAGGCACAAGGCAGAATCCTATGCAGGATGACTTCTGCAGCCACTCTTGGAAAGTGCCCAACCCCCGAGTCTGGGGAAAAGCTGTTACTTTGGGTAATTGGTTGGTGGAGGGAACCCCTGGGCTGGATGAAGCTCCATGGGTAGGTACAGGACTTTTCAGAGCCTTGGTCTGGTCCACCAGTGTGCTGGTCCACTAACAGCAAGCTGGGGCACGGCGGTCCCTAAATGTACTTGGCCATACCAAGCTCCTCAGAGAAGTCAGAAGAATGATGGCTGGAGTCTCCTTGTGCACACATGACTGAATCTTCCGAGAAAGAAAAGGCCTTTAAATCACACTGAATTGATGGCACGGGGCAGGTAAAATGGATGTATTTTACCAAACAAGGGCACTGGGACCCAGGTGCTTCAGTTTCCTGTAATAACGAATGCACGTATCTAAAGCCAGTTGGAGTTAGGATCCTGTCGCTTGCAGCTGACAGAATTAACTGTCTAACCACAATAGTTTAAAGGCACAGCTGTTCATAGAAGAATCCTGTTACTCCACAAATCAGTCTTCACACACATTATTTATTTTTTAAAAAGGCAATACAGGGGTAGATGGTGTATGTTTAACCTGTAGAGGTGACGCAAACAAGCACCACAGTCTAGGTTGAGTCCTGAGTGTCTTCCAGGGGCATCTACAGCCCCTTGAGTTACACAGTGGGTTAGCCTTGAGGAATACGCAAGTCATGCCCAATCTCCGATCCGTGTAGCCTCTACCCCTCCCCCCCCCCCGCCTTTTGTTGCTGCCTAGCACCAAAATGGCAAGAGTTTGTATTCATCCTGGGTGGTGGAAATCTTTTGGGTGTCCTTTACAGACCTTTAACACAGCCTCCTCTTTTGTGAGAAGCCCTGCCAGTTTCCTGGGCTATGAAGTGGCAATGGGGAAATCGTGGAGGAGGATGAATGGAACAATAGGAGATGGTGTAAGAACCTGAACTCAGCTCCCAGTGGTCCTTTGGGTACTATTGTTTGGGTACATCTCATGGGCTCTGTGCCCCCAGGATGGCTTAGAGAACTTTTGGAAGAAAAGGCAGTATCCTCTTCTCCAGGTATCTGGACTACAGAAGCTCTGTTTGTCCTCTGGGCCAGCCACACCCATGATCAGAAGTCTAGGACCGAGTAAATTGTCCTCTGCCCACAGAATTCTTTGTTCCCCAGAAAATATGGGCTGTATTCTTCACTTCCAATGGTTTCCCCATGAGAAACAGGGGCAAATGCCAGGCGACATTGACACCAGCTTAGGTTGTCATTGCCCCCACAGTTCATTGTCCAGCCTTCCTGACTTCCCACTGGTCACGAGGGAGCGTCCACTCCAGTCATGGCAGCTGGTTCTCACCTTCCTCTTTAGAGGGACACTACCTGCCTACCACATAGGTAGGAGCTCGGACCCAAAGACTTCCCAGCTTCAGAGCAGTGATTCTCAACCAGGGGGTTTGACCCTTTTGGGGGTTGAACGATCTTTTCACAGGGGTCACCTAAGACCACTGGAAACAGATATTTACATTATGATGCACAACAGCACCAAAATTATAGTTATGAAATAGCAATGAAAATAATTTTATGGTTGGGGTCGCCACAACATGAAGAACTGTAAGAAAGGAAGGCTGAGGACCCTGCTCTAGAACAGATGAGGTCCAGGTGCCTGAAGCCCCACCTCCGTTTCTTCTTAAGCTATCCCCTCTGCCAATTCCCATCCCAGGTAAAGAGTGAGCTGCATTCTTTAATATTTTCAGTGGGAACACACAGCACAAGGGTCTAAACAGGGACAAAATCCTTCCTGTGTTACTCCCTGCAGACTTCTTACAATCTAATCACCTCCCGAAATGCAATACAACAAGTGTTCTATGAAGACCAAAGAGGAGCCAAAGCTATGGGCTTCCTCCTTGCTGGTTTTGCTTAAATAGTTCATATGCATGCTGATTTGATTGGCTACAATTCTGTGAGTGTAGGCCAGTCAACACCTTGCTGGTGAGCTCAGGAGCCCTGCTCACTCTGCTCTGGATTCCAGACAGAGTATTTGAGGACACACTCAAGAGTGGACCTCTCCAAAGCAGCCAGCCCTTATTGCCTACCCCCGCCCAGCAGCCGCTCTCAGACTGAGGCCCAGAGCCCGGACCCTTCCTCAAAGCACAGCTGGCTGAAAGAAGGGAGACTGGTCTCTCACTGTTTCCAGCGAAGCCTGACCTCCACCGTCTACTCATGCCCATGAGGGTGGCCAGGACAAGCGTGGATGGGAGCAGCCTGGAGACCTCATTTTAGACCTAGGGAGGGCTAAAGGATTCCACTTGTGTACCCTGAACCCTCTTCCTCAGGTCCATGTCACCTGACAATGGTACAGTACCCCTGTGCTCACCAAACTTGTCCCCTCCAGGCCATCCAAATGTCTCTGGTCCCACATGACCTGTACAAGGTAACCCACTTGCCCACCATGTAACCCTACCTTGCCTCTCTCGAGGATGCTTTTGCTACAATCATGCCATGCAAGTACTCTCTCTCTCCTTCTCAGTTTCCTACCAGACACAGCAACGCATACAACGTGATAGCACAGCTCAGAACCATTTCATATGCGTTTGAATCCCAGCCTGGCCCCTTAGTTGCTGGGTGACCGGAGGCAAATTATTTAACCCATTTCTCACCTTCCTCATCTGGTAATAGGCAAATGAAATAGTAACTGCCTTCCAATGTCACTGATGAATTGGACAAATGAATTGGGAGAGATCTAGATCAATATTTGTCCATAAAGCCTTACGAAACTGTTCCCTTCACTTAGAAACAGAATTCCTATCAGAGCAAAATGTCTACAGCAGGTGTCTGCATGCTTCACCAAGGAGAGCTCTCTGTCATCCTCCTCCCTTGAACCCTTTCTATTGAGGCTTTCCCAGGACATGAGGACTTCATGCTGCCCAAGGTCACATTCAATGTGCACTTCTATTTACAGAGACTCACGGTGGCTCCTTGGCCTGAGGAGTTAGGTGGTTCTCACACTCAATTGTCACTTGGCCTGTTGCACAGCTCACACATCCTCCTCATCCTTAGGCTCCCGGCTGGACCTTGTGCCCGAGAGACCCCACACTGACTTTGTTGATTCTCCGGGCAGGGCTGCCAGTGGTCATGGAACAAGACTCATAAACACAATTTTATATGGTCATGCAGCTGTGATAAGACAGCGTGAAGGGGTGGGAGAAATGAACTTTAATGATAGATTCTGTCCAGGCATGTCTAACCTGCAGCTTGTTGGATGCACGTTCCCTAGGCTGTCTATGAACATATCCCAGTACGAAATCACAGAACCAGAACATTATGAAGTGGAAGTGTTTTAGTTCATGAGAAATGTGTGTGTGTGTGTGTGTGTGTGTGTGTGTGTGTGTGTGTGTGTGATTATTTTTAACTATGGTAGGGGGCTAGAGAGATGGCTTAGAAGTTAAGAACACTCTTTGGAAGAGTGAACTCTTCCAAAAGACCCAGGTTCAAGTCCCAGCACCTACATGGCAGTTCACAACTGTCTGTAATTCCAGTTCCAGTGGTTCTGACATCCTCACACAGACATACATGGAAACAGAACACCAATAATAAAAATGTTCAACAAAGATGGTAACTTGTTTGTGCAGATTTTGAGGGTGAACTTTGTAGGTGACAATGTCTTGTCACAATATCATAAGGTCGGACAACTGAACAACCCAAGGCTTCCCAAATATCAATCTAACAACACGTCGGCAATTTAAAAATGGTGAAGAAGGTATTTTGCATTTGTTTTTACGACTTCAAAGTGTGAGTCATGAGTTACTCATTCAGGAGACCTCCATTTGCACAGCCATGTGACCAGGCTCAGGAGCAGGTGGGCTGGCCTACTCCATGTTTGATGATACAGCCCAAGGGTACCCTCCCACAGCTGTGATGGATACCTAGGTCACAGGACCTGGGGTCTCATACCTAGTACAGCCTTCTTATTTGAACTTGATTCTTACAGCTTCCAGCATCCAGAATAAATGTCCTCATGAGATGAGTCAGGTACCGCACAGCCTGAGTCCGGTCCTTGGTCCCTGGTGCTCTGGTTAACACAGAGAGAGAACAATAAGTATGATTGTCTTGGCTCCTGTGCAGCTCTCCTAGGGCCCTAATGGCCTGTAATACTCATGGTAAATGGTCATGTGATGAGTGCCCAGGGCTGATAGACCCTAAGAAACCAGAAGCCTAAGTACCTCCCACCAGGGCCAGCAAGTCATTCATGGTCTCACTGCTTTCTTCCAACCCAGCATCTGAAGCAGACGAAGTACCTGGACCTGAGACTGAGGTTGCATTAGAGGGGTTCATAGGATAGTGTCATGGGCCTGAAGCAAGAAGAGCTAACATCACAGACAACACTGTGAGGGTCTGACCCCCTTTTACCTCAGAGGTCCCTTAGATTCCCGGAAGGAGATCAGAGTTTCATAGAGTCAGGGGTGTTTGGAACAGGCTTGTTATTGTTGTTGTTGTTATTATTATTATTATTTATTATTATTATTTAAATCATCCTTCCCTACCCTACTGTGGGAGCTGATCTTGGGCCCTGAGTTGTTGTTTGGATCTGAGTTGATCCTGGTCCAAGCCCTGCCCTTCTCTCTTTCATTTCGAAATGAAACATCTTCTAGTCTCTATGTAGCAGGCCACAGTTCAGTTCTGCGAGCAGGACGTCCTGTTGGGCCACCAGGACACACATGGAAGAACACCACTCACATTTCCATTCTCGGTGTGCCTACAGCTGCCCCAGATGCTGGTGTGCTGTCTCACTCCCAGCACCCTGGACTTTCCCGACCTTCAGAGAGGAGAAGCACCTGAGGTCAGGGCCTTGCTTGGACAGAAGCTGGATCCCAGTGACCAATGAAAATGAGGTGTGGACACCTACCTGACTGAGCCCCAATGGCTTGGCTCAGGGAAGGCTTGACTTGCCAGCCTGCTCTCTTATCCACCACCCCAGGCTGTTGTTAGAAAAAAGGAGGCTGTGCCACCTTCCAGTTGCACCCTTCTTCTTCCATGTCCCCATAGCGCTGGTCCGGTGCACATGCCACATTCTCCATCTGTATACTGGAAATGATCCCTTCCTGTGGAATCCTGCCTGTATCACTCATACCCAGAAATGAGTACTGCCAGGCAACTGTCCTTCACTCCTGCACTTCCGTGATCCTGTGGCTCATACAATTGGTCCCTGGCTCCAGTCTTACCTCTCATCTATGTCCGTATAGTCTAGAGGCATCAAAAACATGCCCAGAGAAAGGAGAGCCAGACCTATCTGGCTTTTCCATTTTTAGTTAAGACTCGGGTACTGTGGCATGCACAGTCCAGGGACACTGGACACCAAAGGACAAGAAGTCCCTGTCATCTCACCAATAATGATTTCAAAAAGCTTGGGTCATCCTTTCTTCCCTTTGCTTTGATAAGAGGTATCATCAGCTGATCAGAGGCACCACATGATGAGAGATACCACCTACCAGGAGTATCAAATGATCAGGACAGGCACAGACAGCCAGGCTCTGCAGTGTAGCCTCCAGGATCTAGAGTCCGGGTGAATTAACTCTCCTACTGGGGTCTGAAACAGCAGAGAAGATGCTGTTAGGACCTCAGGGTCAATCTGGGTGACAGTCAGGTGAGTCACCACCTCAATTTGGGACTCTTTTGTCATCTAGATTTTTGCAATAGTCAGCTCAAGCCTATATTGAGAAAAGAAACTAAGGAAGTTATACAGGGCCTATAGTGGTGTGTTTTACATTGCCATAATGAAATGTCTGAATGCAATCCTAGGAATATATGGAGAAGAGAAATTTGGAGGCTCACAAGGCTTCCGGCAGAAGGGTTGAAACAGTATAGCTTCCCCTTCTCATGAGGGATCCTAGCTCTGTTTCAGGGTGGAGAATAAGAAAGGGTCCAGGGAACTGGCTAGAACAGAATACCTCAGGCCCCTGTGTAGCCTCATTGCAGAACAACCAAGACCTAACTCATCCCTGGGAGACCCACTCCATTCCTGAGCATGGAGCCCATGACCTCACAGTCTCCTGAGAGCTGCCTCTTAGAAAACCATCTCCTAACACAGATCTCCAGGGGACACAGTCAAAGCATCCAAGCTTCAGCAGAGACCCCAGTGAGCAGAGAGTGGGTTGGGACAGCCCAACACTCAAAGTTGGACTTCCCAGGTGACCCAAGGGCCCCATTAGGAGCAGTGGGCACCTGGGCCAGTGGAGCCTTGGGAAGTCCTCCCACTCATGGGGCACCGCCAGGAGCACCCACATGCCTCAAAAAGAGAGCTCAGCTGGGGACTGGAATTCCAGGAGCCACTGCTGACTCCAGGCCAGAGGTAACCGTCTACTTTCAGAGTAGGCAAGGGGAGGAGAAACTTGGGCCAGAGGGAGGCAAGCTGCCAGCCTGAAAAGCCTAGCCCCAAGGACCCTGTACCCAGGACATGAGGTTCCTCTCCTTCTACCCGAGGAACAGGTTGTACCAACCTCAGGCAACCCTCGAGCAAGATTAATGCTCTGGGTTGTCTTGGATGTTGAGTGATGTGTGAGGCAACATCTCTAGGAACCAAACATTACTGTCCCACTATCAGCTTACAGTAGACATATTTATTTGTCTTCCACCCTTCCACCCTTTCTGTATACATCAACCATCTAAGCAATGGGGACATCTTGAAGGTGCTGAGGAAAGGAGTAAATAGCTTGGATCATGGGTCAGGAGCCTTAAAGGAGCAGAAACCCACTACCTCGAAACAAGCAATTGCTCAAGCGTGCATGTGTCCCGGTTCTTCTGGGAAGCAATGGCGTATAGGTGGCCACTGGATCATCAGCATTCCAACCAGCACAACGAATGCTGTGCGTGTGCCCTGAGCAAGGGTGCACGGAGAACCAAATTGTCAAACGTCTTTGTCTGAGCTGCTCGTCCGTCCGTGCCAATCAGGTGGTCAAGTACGAATGTTTCTGTTTGATAAAAATGAAAACCCACATTAGTGATCATGTCCTCTACCTCTAGAAGAAATATGTTAAAGGTACACTATGTTGGGTAGGAGGGAGGGGTGTTAAGGGCTCCCCCTAAAGATTTCTTTCTTGCTTTTCAATAGTAGTCATCCCCTCCACGCCAAGGATGTTCATGCCCTGGAGAACCTGGCACGTCGTGATGAGCCTGGAACCTGGGCGGCCTCCACGCCACAGATTTTATCACCGATCCAGATGCATAGCTACCTCCAGTGAGCCGACGGGGTCTCTAGGGCATCGACAGAGGCTTCTCAGACAAAACAGGAATCCCTGACAGCAAGGATTGGAGAGGTCAGAGGTCAAGGCCTCTGGGAGACAGCTGCTTTCTGAAGTCCTAAGGAACCAATGCCTCGGTCACAGAAGGAAGCCACAAGTCCTGTGCTCCTAGTCCAGACCAATTCTATGAAAGGTGTTCACTCTCACCAAGCAATGTACACAGATACAAATATATAGATATGCATGCATGTATGCATAATGTGTTCTTGTACGCAGGTGCAAATGTGCATGTAAAATGGGATTTGAGGTACATACAGACTTATGTCAAAAAGAAATATTAATAAACAAGAGCTTGCCCATCAGGAACACAGGTCACTTGGGGCGGTGAACGTCATTCCAGAGCAGAGGACGATAGCATCACTGGAGTGTAGGGCCATCAAGACTTTCTCCCACGTTCTCCAGTTCCATGCCCGTGTACAGATGTGGGCAAGAAGAGACAATAAAGGCGTGGGGTGGGGGTGCATCAGTGGGCCTACACGCTGGGGAGGTACTTAGGGATATAGCAGCTGTCTCAGAGCTGAGAGTCACTGTCATGTGACGCCTCTGTGGCAAGAGATCCCTGCCTGATGACCTTCTTTCCTCATGTACTAGTTCTGCACCCAGGTCTCAGTGTGCCCCATATGGACAACAGTTACGCTGGCCACACAGAGCGACCCAAGAAAGCAGCATGGTAGTGGCTAATTTGCAGAACTATGGGTAATGAGCAGAGATGACATCAGGCCATCACACAGGTATCCGAGAAAACCCTAGAATAGGAACCCTAGTTTTGGGTTCAGAACACAGTTTTTGTCACCTCGCCAGTGTCAGAAGCATAGAGTGAGGGGTTCCTCTATTACACATGAATTGTTTTCATTCCACATTATCATTTGAAAAATCTAAACATGTGAGATCCTGTGTCATCCCCAGGTGTCACCTTAGGAATAGAGCTTTGTGCCTGGGTTTATCAACACCTCCCCCCTCCCCCCGAAAGAAGCCCAAATGACTCCCCAAGCTGCTGTACAAACAATGGCTTAGTGATTGTTCAAACAGAGAGAAGTAGGTGAGGATTTAGCCATCATCCACTCTTGAGCACAGGCAGGCCTTGGGCAGGCCAGCTCTGGCTTGAGCTGATAGAGGCCTTCATGTGGCTGGTAGGTGCCTGAGAGCCTGCCACCCGGAAGTGAGTACTTTTAAGAACTGACGAGCTACGAGATGAGGCATGCAGCCAAGGAATATCTCACTAAGCAGCATGTGTTTTGAGGTTATTTTTTCTTTTTCAAAATTTTTAACAGTCTCATTTATCCCCACGGTCCAGAGCACACTGAGGAAGAAGGGGAGGAAAGAGTGTAGGAGATGGAGAGGAGTGATGGGAAAGGCTGCCACCAGGTTATGACATTGCTGTTACAACTGTGAACACAGTCATCCATCGTGGATAGAGGAGGTGCCCACGAGGCCTCACCCCTTCCTTTATGGCTATTGACTAGTCGTAGTTACCAAGTGAAGGGGAGTGATTTTCTTCAATGTCATAGCCCCTGGGGGCTAGTTAGAAAGAAGGGGCTTATAGGGAAAAGAAATGGGCAACGGGGCTAAATGCAGTTACAGTACCTCATATATATGCATGGCATTAAATGACGATGTTTTGGGGTACTTTGCTAAGTTGATAGGCCCATTAACATTTTGAGTCTGTGGTTAAAAGATTATCCATTATACAGGAAAAATAAAATAATATTGATAATAATACTAATGAGGGCACAGCATGCTCCATCGCCAAGACAATCCAGCTGCTAGCAAGCAGATCTTCGGTTGGGACACCCTTCTGTTATTATACCCAACATTAGTTATATCACTTCAGCAAAACATCATCTGTCATGTTAAATTAATGCCATTAATTTGAATTTTAATGTTTTTTGTAGTTTTGTTTGCATTTAATTAGTAATTGTGTTTTGCTTTTATAGCTGCACAAGAACTAAAAGCACAAGGAATTCATACTTACTCTTGTGTTTATATATATTTAAATAATAATGTGATCAAAATAATTTTAGTTGATATTGGGGGTCTATGATAATTTTGTTCTCTTTAAATGCATATATTTGGGGCAGCAAGATGGTTCATCAAATAAAAGCTATTGCTGCCCAGTTCTGATGATCTAAGTTCAATCTCTGTAAGCCATGTTAAAAAAAAAAAAATCCAGGTGTGGTGGAAAACATCTGTAATCCCATTACTCCTACTGTGAAATGGAGGGTGGAGACAGACCAATCACTTAGAAGCCTGTGAGTCAGAGAACCAGGAATATCAGCGTGGCAGAAACAGCAAGAAAAAGTCTGCCTCAACAAAGAGGGAGACGAGGCTCCCAAAAGTTCTTCTCTGACCTCTTTGCACATTTGCTGTGGCACATGGTGGCCCTGTAGTGCAGGTGCCGGCACTCAAGTGCACACATACATAGACAAAAACAGATCAATAAGTATTTTCAATGCATCTATTAGTGAATTTTAAGAATCACTGAGACTGCTCTGTGACACACTGCTAAATATGCACATCACTTATTTTTAAAAGTCCTAGTTGAAACTGATATTGGTCCAGGGAATTGTGGGAAAGGGTGTAATGGCATAACTCCCACAAGGATTTAGATCTAGGCTTTTCAGAAGAAGAAACTAGTCGGTCACCATCTCAGATGGCTTCTGATCTTAAACTACCTATATTCTTTTCATTTTCGGCTGATCATGTAATCACAGCCTGGACAGGTATGAGTAGCTCCTCCACTTCCGATAGATGCTCAGAACCTAAATCATATGTGGCAGACAAGGCTGGGAAAGCCCTCAGCATCTGCCAGAGTAGCAGCTGCATACCTCCTCCTTTGTCCTCAGAGGTTTGTGACTAGAGGCTTGGGGCTGTGTGTGCCTGGGCCTTACTATGGTGAGGACCCTGTTACTGCTGCAGGCACCTTATTCATCACCATCTGTCCATAGGTAAAGGCAGAGGCTAGAAAAGTGTAGGTGACTTAGCTGGGACCCACAACTGAATTAAGGAATGTTGAGCTTGGGTCCAAATGCCTGCAGAGCTTCCATCCCGTCCTACTGGCTCTTTGTCTCATATGACTGCAGTGATAAGAGATGGGAGGAGACCCTGTGTTCAGGGTGTCAATGACCCCAAACACAGAACTTGCTCTTTTATGAAACAAGCTAGGGATGAATTCTTTCAATTGAAATCTTCAAACTAGGAATAATGAGTGAAAGATATCTCATATCTCAAAAGGAAGCATCCAGAATCCTTCCTTCCAGGTGCATTGAGAGGTCCTTATACTGTCTAATACACACAACACACACAACACACACACACACACACACACACACACACACACACCATTTAAGCATGAGAAAATGAACTTCCATGGAGGTATGAAGACCTCTGTCAGGTATGCACAGGGCCATGACAACTGCACAACTGCCTCCTTCAGGCCTCCTACGCTCTTCTAGAAATTAGGGTACCCATGGAAAGGGGAGAGCAGCCCTCACTGCCCACCTGGAGGCTGGCTGCACTGCAGGAGCGCAATCCACCCCACAGTGGCAGGAAGAATTCTAGGAGTTCATTTCACCTCCAGGACTAGAGCTGGGCTATGCTCTGTTGAGAATAGAGTTCAAAATAGGTGGCGGGAGAGAGTCAGGCAAGCAGGTGATGGGTACCTGTTGTAGTAGAGAGGGGATACAGGCTTCCCCAGAGCTATCAATGAGGAACGAAATGTCTGCTGGTAGAGCCCTGGGCTGTGGTGGGATGTGAGGAGACCATAAGAGCACACTTCCCTCAAAGCATGGCGGCTTAGGCAACTAACTGTCTTAACACTGACTACAAAAGCTAGAGGGCAGCTGGGCACTCCAGCCACCTACCTTTTCCTCCACAACACCTTAGGCTTGTCTTCCCCCTATCCTGTCCCTGTGGCCATACTTTATCTTCCTACAAGGAGCCAGTTATCCTGAATCAATGCCCCCTTTAGTGGCAACATTTAACTGACTCGACTCTGTAAAAACTCTACTTCTAGATAAAGCCATATCTAAAAACCTGGAAGAGACAGCACTCCTGGGGGTGTCAACACATTTACTTGGAGGGAGTCATAGTTAAATTATTACTAGATAGAAAGACAAACATGCCAGTGCCACCCATCTCCGGGCTACCTGTGTGGTCAGGAAAGAACCTCTGAACCAGATGTGGACAAAGGTTGTGCTTGGTTTGCACTGGACTGTCAGCATATCTGAGAGGAGAATTCTTTCTGCTCCTGAAAATGATCGAGAGGCTCCAGAATGCACCTCAGTGTCCTTGAGGAGTGAGAGAGGAGGCTTCCCAGCCAGGCATGTGTGTGAGCATGGAAGAGAAGCAGAGAAAGCTATTTCCTACTCTCACTTCCAATATGCCATTATATACACAAGATGCAACTGGGAACCAGACCCCGGGCAGTCAGCGTAACCTTGAGTAAATTAAAGCAAGCCGGGGAATGCAGTCAGGAAGGAATGACCTAGTACAGGCCCTGTGAGAAGAAAAGGGCCCTCCAGGATGGGGGATTCTGTCCAGCAGACAGACAAGGTTAGGGCAGAGCCTATGTGAAAAGAGGCTCAGGGATCTGACCCAGACTAGTGCTAGGGACAGCCTAGACTCGACCCCCCCCAAGGAGGTCTGCACCCCTCCAAAAGACTTTTCTGGTCCCCACACTGGACAGCCGATGTAGATTTTACGTGTATCTACAGGAGGCTAAAGCTGTCTTCAACCAGAACCACAGTGATCAGATGCTGTCTCCGACAAGAATGGGAGCATTTCCTTAGTTGGAAGAACTTGGGCAGACTGTGCCAGAAGTGGCTTATAAATAGACCGCTACCTCCTCCCTCCCTCTCTTCGCCCAGGCTCCTGGCCTCAAGTCTCTCTCTCCCATTTGGCATGATCCCAGGTGGGTTTTAATTAACAGTCTTGCCTTCCCCACTGTACACACCCAGGTTTTCCCAGGCCCAGAACACACACTTTTCTCTTCTCTCCTGGCTTTGGAGAGAGTGTAAGCTTTTTGGAATCGTTGGACAGTGGCAGAAACAGAATGGCACCTCTTGTTCGTCAGGAAGGAATTCTGGGAAGAATGCTGCCTACCCACTGAAAAGGGGAGGCCTTAGATTTGGCAGAGGCTTTTTCTCCATCAGGAATCTGCCTCCATTAGGACTCAGTGGGTTCTCCAAAGTAAGTGAGAATTCTGTAAACAGTAGCTCTATGCAGAAAACCTATACCTGCCATTCCCATCTCTAAGCCCTACAGATTGTCTAGCCACCTAATGTGTCAGTTCTCTCTCTCTCCCTCTCCTTCTCTTTCCCCCTCTCTCCCTTTCTCTCTCTCTCCTTCTCTTTCTCTCATTTTCTCAAGACAGTGTTTCTCTGTGTAATTGAGTTCCTGGATGTCCTGGACTCACTTTGTAGACCAGGCTGGCCTTGAACTCACAGAAATCTGCTTGCCTCTACCTCCTGGGTGCTGGAATTAAAAACATGTGCCACCAGTCCCTGCTCACTTCTCTCTCTTAATTCTGTGAGTCAGGCTCATCTAAATTGGACATAATCCATTCTCACCCCTTATCAGTAAATATCTGCTGTGTTAGTCAGCTCTCTGCTATTACAGTAAATCCTGGAGACACAGCGACATATAAAGAACAAAGGTTTCTTTTAGTTCATGGCTTTAGACTTGTGGAAGTCTACTGTGGTGGAAGCATGTAAAGAAGCAAAACCATAGGTAGAGTCATAGGTAGGAGAGAGGGAAAAGAGAGGGGCTGAGAATGGTCTTATTCTCCCCAACTCCAAGAACAACCCCTAATGACATAAAGGTCCCTGCTAGGTCACACCCCATAAAGGTGCCATCATCTCCCAGTAGTGCTATCCTGGGGAGCAAACCTTCAACGCACAAGCCTTGGAGGAAATTCCAGGTCAAAATTATATCACCCACCTCTACTACCAAGCCTTCTCCCACCCAGGCTCCCACCTCTTACACCTCACTCTCCTTAGAGTCTGGACACAGACATCTTTGACAGAACTGTCCCCTCTGCCCAACCCCTTCTCCAGCCCTGTGACAGGTGGAGATGAAGATCTGCTCATTTTTTTTAGGGGACCTTTTCCAACCAGAATCAGAGCTTCATTTTCCAAGGGGATGCTGCTGACAAACAAGTGATGTTTGTCACGCTGCTGAGGGAAGGGGCTTCTTGGAGTAAATTAAGTTAGAGAGCCTTGGGTGCCACAACCCCCAGGACCGAAGGGAAGCATAGCAGCAAACTCAGTTCTCTCAAGATGCTTGCTTGGCCTCATCTAACTGAAAGGTTCCCAGTCTTTCTGACCATAAACGTGCTTATTCCCAAATCATCTATTAAGGTCTTCCACCCATGGTGGAAGCCCTGTAGACCTACTTTCAGAAGAACCACATAGTTTTTAGTGCTCAGCAGTTTCTCCCCTTGTGGGTCTATGACCGGCCATGGGGGTAGGCAACCATGCTTTATGTCTGGCTGGCCATTTCCCAACATTGAGTTCTCTGTGTCCTAAGAAGTAGGTAATTCTTGGACAACCAGGGTAATTCTCGCCCATCCATGCAATGAATAGACTTGTGAGGTGTGCAGAGATCAAACGAAGTCTCATCAGGCTCCCTGCCTCTCAGGCACTCTCCCTTCTGCCCACCCAAAGTACCCTGTGATCTGATCTCAGACAGTGATTGGTTTTTAGCAGTTAACATACATGGGCCTGCCAATCAGATGTGTTGTAGAAACTGTGTGTTTGTGGGGCATGATGGATTATATCCTCCTATTGGTGGGAACTATCAACGGAGGTATTTCCTTGCTCTGTGCCTCAGTTTCCTTATCTTCAAAAGACCCGTTTCCATGCAGAGGCAAGGTGAAGTCTACCTGGTACTGCAGTGGGACTGGGGACAGGGTCACCAAACCTGGCACAAAGTAAAATCAAGATAGGGGTTTCTGGAGGCTGAGGGTAGCTGACTTCATTTTGATGCCCACAGGGTGCTATTGGGTCTTGGATATTTCTATTGGAGTCTGGTTTAAATTATCATTAAATTATCAACAGATCTGATAGCACTAGGGTTGCTATGGGGAGTATGAGGCAAGGTACTGGGTCTCTTAGCAGAGTTCTGTCTGTGTACCCAGACTGCTGGAGCGACAGAAGGAGCGACAGTAGGAGGACATCCTACTGCCCTGTGAAGACATAGCCCCAAACAGATCCAGATGGCTCCAGAGTTCTGCCTTTTTCTACACAGCATTCCTTGACATATGGGGGCAGTGGCATTTCACTGTGTTGGGTCCTCAGTCCCAAGAGCCCAGGGGTCTGTGTGACCATAATGGAAAGATAGAGCTAGGGGAAGCAAGAAAAGTAGATATATCTTTTTTTCCTCTCTTTTTCAAGCCAATTTTACTGTGAAACAGACAGGACAGGTAGTCTCTGACCAACACAGAATGCGGAGGACACATGGAGCAAGACTCAGTGTCCCAGATCCTATGTCCTCCCATGCCTGGGGACAAAGAGTCTGCCCCATTGCAGGGAAGATAAGTAAGTGGAGTTACCATTAGTTTCAGAGAGGCAGACTCCCTGCATCTTCTCACAAAGGTAGCTGGGATGGTTAGTTTCAATTGTCAGTTTGTCA
This sequence comes from Psammomys obesus, assembly GCF_907164565.1. Taxonomy (NCBI): domain Eukaryota; kingdom Metazoa; phylum Chordata; class Mammalia; order Rodentia; family Muridae; genus Psammomys; species Psammomys obesus. The sequence continues at coordinate 2,722,078 of NW_026591918.1, read as the reverse complement.
CAATCTAGAATCATCTTAGAAAAAGAGTCACAGGGAAGACTGTCTAGATCAGGCTGGTTTGTGAACACCAGCATGTCTGTGGGGCATGGTTGGTTTGTGAGCACGTCTGTGGGGCATCATCTTGAGTAAATAATGTGGGAAGACCCAGCCACTTTAGAAAGCACCATTATCTGCTTTTGCATCTATTTACAAATAGAATGAGCCGAGTAGTGAGCATGAGTGAATGTCTCTGCTCTTCTCTGGGCAGTGATGAAACTAGCTGTTTTGAGTATCTGGCACCTCAGCTTTCATGGTGAGCTATAATCTGGGCTTGTGAGCTGAAAAAAAAAAAAACAAAAAACAAAAAACTTTCTTCCCCCAAGGTTGCTTCTGGTCAGGATGTTTGTCACAATGACAGAAATAAAACTAGAATAAAGGTCGCCATTAGTTCAATTTTCATATATGTCTGGTGATCACCACCATTTCCCACAAGACAAGTCAAAATATCATAGGGCAGGAGGGTTGATGCAGAATGGAGAATGGAGAGAAAAAGTGCCAGTGATGACTCAGTGACAAGCTTGGGTCATGTTCTGGCATCATATTGGAGGGTGCCAGACCAGAAGAGCCCTCAGATGGAAACCACATCCTCCAGGTCAGCCACAGACCCAAGCTGAAGCACAGTCCGGCCCTCTCTGCTCACTGCTCCGCTATGGGTCTTGACTAGGTGCACACACAGTGGAGGAGGAGCTGGGAAAGCCTGATTCTAATGCCTAATGATGGTATCACTGGCTTCCTTGGATTGAGTCCCAAAGGGGTGGCTCTAGAAAGCCAGGAAGTGGCAAAGCAGCCAGATAATCCCTTCCATAACCTCCAGAGAACAACGCCAAGCAAGCTAATGCATTCACTGCTGCCTCTTTCCTGGGCTCCAAAAGAGATGCAGCCAGACCCTACCACAGCCTGACAGCCAAATGCAGTCTAGTCGTGTGAGGAGATTAGGGCAGAGGCAATGTCAACTCATCTGCTGGCCGGATCCTGGGAGGGGACTCACTAATGCCACCTGAAGTCTTGCCCTGGGCCAGGCTTGAATGGGAGAAAGGAATAGCCTGCCCACACCTTAGGCAAGAGGCTTGGTTCTGCAAATCGCTGCATTCAGCCACTTCCCTTCTAGAAGCTTCTTGTCTTGCACAAGTGATTGTCTCAATGTCCCTGCAGTGATGGCCTCACTCAGGGTTGGGTATGTCTTGCCAGCAGGTCACAGGCCTGCCCAGCCCTCCTCCTTTATTTCTTCTCTAGGTATATTGTATCTGCCAAATGGTCAGAAGCCTACCCTTAGCCCTGTGCCTCAGTCCTGATGCCCACAAACCACTACTGAAATGGCAGGAGCATGTTAAACTGAGCTCTAGCTTCTGGAACTACCCTCTGACAGCTTTACTGTCCTTAACAGATCATGCCCAGGTGTTCACAAAGCAGCGAATGTGGACCACGGGGCAGCAAGAAACAGTCTTGGTTAAATGTTGATGCCAATGTAAGGGGGAAAGACAGTGAACTGGGCTGCTAAGCGCGTGAGGAGAATGAAGTAAAGCCAAATGGTCCCCACCTTATGGCGGGCCAGGCACCTGTGCTTGCCTTTGCTCAGTCTGTCAGAGTATTGAATCAAGTTCAGCATAATGCTTTCTGAAATCCTACGAAGCACAGCTAGGTAATGGCTGCTCTGAGGATGGCTCAGCTCTGAGTTCCTGTGCCACACTTACATCTCTAGAGCCTGCTGAGGGCTGGCTCACTCTCCCTGCACACCTTATCCAGCCTTCGGTTTTGGTGTCCACAGGTGAGACCACCTCTCTCTGCACCTCTCTCTGCACCTCGCTTTGCCTGGTGCCTACACATGTTCCTCCCTTGCAGCCCTAACAACCTGGAACAGCCGGAGCAGCTGGGACATAGGCATCTCTGAGGAGAAAGCGCTGCCAAGGCTTTCCTCTGTTTGCTTCAGCTCGTCTTCTTACAGTAGAAACGGGCTCTGTTGCTTTTGTTTTGTTTTGTTTTAAATCTTCACTTATCTGATCTCACAGACTTAGTTTCTAATCCATCATCTTACTCGAAATCTTGGTCCCCAACTTAGGACGGTTCAATTTACAGCTTCTCAACGTTACTCTGAGGCAGAAGCTCTGTGCATTCAGTAGAAGCCACACTTATGGTTTGAATTTCCTTCTTCTCCCAGAGTGGTAGTGAGTGGTGTGATGAAGCTTGCCATCCTGGGCGCTGCATCAAGCCTTGGCCCCGGGTCTCACCATCGATCGTCGGCGCTGTGGGAAGCTCAGCACACCAGGTGTTTTCACTGAACTTTCTACCCATTGCTTCAAGTTACCATGGGTTTATTGGGTTGGCACCCAATGGTAAGTCAGGAATCAACCGTGCAAGTGAACTCGTCAGCTCACATACCTCGCCGATTCCTGCTGAGGGAAGGATGCTCAGGCCCAGGACCTCAGGCAGCTGCTTCTGTCCGGTCCTGGATTCTGGGCCTGGTTATTCAAGTACTTATATTCTGGAATTCTACTACATTGGACACTTCCTTTTGTGACCTGGCTTAAGATCAGCAGACGGCGGCATACAGCTCTCTTAGCTGGAGACTGGGTCAGCAGTGAGGCACTCTAAGGAATTCGGTTTTTGTCCCAGGAGCTTGTGGCATTTTAAACAGTGGGTCATCAGAAGAGCCATATTCCACAATGGAGTCTGTCACAGCAGCCAGTGTCCCTCTCCCAGGCCTTCTCTTGAAGGACAGAATTGACTGACGGCCACTAGATGTACTCATGCCAGGCCACACCTGCTTCTCTCGGCTGCTTCCCAGGAGGCTGGTGTCCATTTGAGGCAGATAATTCTAACTTGAATTCTAGGGTGGGGCCATCATCCCTAAGGTAGTGTTCTGTTACTAAGCAGTGTTTCTTGAGAGCCCTCCCCCATCAACCTGGTCCAGACTTTCTCAGAGCCATAGTCTCAGAGTCCCTTCTCCCAGCTTCGCCCTGCACATTGACTGAAGGTCCTCCCTCTGCCCTTTACTCTTGACAAGCATGTTTTCTGGTGAAGCTCCATTCAGTCCTGTCCTAGAGCCTTTCTGGGATAGCCTGCAACATTCAGCCTCAACTCACGTAGGACAAAAATTACAAGCAAAATTCACCCTCCTCTGCTTTTCTGCAATATGATCTACCCTGATTCACTCATTCACTCCCCACCTTAGCACAACCCATTTGTCGTCAGATATCTGTCCTCACTTGTAGCCTATCATGGACTACGCTTCCGTATTTTCACATACCTGCCGTGTGTCCAGTTCTGTCCCTTGGCATAAGAGCTCCCCTGGTAGCTCTGGTTTCTGGCAGATGCATGTTCCCTCTGTTGGTGTTTTATAATGCCTATGGGACAGTGTAGAATGCGGGGCACAGTTGAACACAGCTGATCTTCTCACAGAGAGCACCAAGTGGAAACGGATGCAATGTCAACCCAGGCCCAGTCAGGAAGGGCCTCCTCCTCACCCTGGGGATGAAGCAAACAGGTACCCTCAGACAGCTGAGCCCAGCTTTACGGAGAAGACTGGGTAAAGACTGCTGCCAGTGAATTAGCCCTGCCTCCCTCATCTCCCTCAGAGGGTTAGTGCATTCAGCCCCTCACCATCCTACGAAGGACACTGTGATCCAAGAGTGTCTGGGGAGCTAGTCACCTTGCCAAGGCCACTAGACTTTGATCCCACACCCTTTTCTAGGGCGTGAGCTAGGGTCAGAGGATCAAAGAGTCCCATGATGGCCCCTGTGTTTTCTCCATAGAGTCTGTGTTTAGTATCTGAAGAGCCCGAGGCTAGGGAGATGGCTCAGTAAAGTGCTTGCCCTACAAGCATGAAGACCTGGATTCAGATCCCCAGTTCCCAGGTATAAAGCCAGGGACAACAGCAAGTTTCTATAATCCTAGCACTAGGGGTGCAGAGAAAAGAAGCTCCCTGGAGCTCCTTGGCCAACCAACATCTATGAGTTAATGAGCTGGAGATTCAGTAAGAGGCCATGTCTCAAGAGAGGAAGTAGAACAATTGTGAAAGACACCAGACAGGGCCCTCTGACCCCACCAGTACACACACATTCATGAGTATCCTGGTGAATGCATGCCCACACATGAGTGTGTTAACACACATACAAACCTTCAACGGCTCCCCGGAGCCTTAGAGAGGAGGCTTGAGCTGTTGTGCCTAATATTTCACAGCTGTGTCGGGCTAAGGGCAGCCGGTTCAGCTCTGCTGCTTCGCCTCCACCCACCCCAGCACACGCATGGGACGCAGGCCCAAACCCAGTGAATGTCCATTTGCCTGCCACCTCGATATCTGGCAAAGCTGCCCTTGTTCCTGAGGACAGGGTGGCCTTCCTTATGAGCCCTGGCTTAGGAACCATGAAGTGATGTCACAGGAAAGGCAAAATTGATACCACCTCTGCTGAGGCCGTGAAGAAGAACGTCTCTGCCACTCTGCCCTGCATTTGAACTGATGTGTCTGTCACATGGGAAGTGGTCCAGGAGTCAGTACAGATCACAGTGCTGACAGAGCTTGTCTCTGGGTAGGGGATTTACAGGGATCAATTCTACCTTTTTTCCCCCCTTGGCTGTATTTTCTGTATATATTTTAAATAATAAGCCTCAACTCTTTTCATGGTGAGAGGAAAAATAAGAATTTCAGGGAGGAAGTAAGCCTGGCTTATAGTAGACTATCTACTCTACTTCAGGACATCTGGGACTTGTCTTCCTGTCTTTGCTCCTCCATCCCTGAAACTGAAATGCAGAGGCAGGTATTCACTGGGACCATTGGCCCATCTGGTCTAACACAGGATGGAATACACCTCTGCTGAGACTAATTCCAGGCCTCCAGCCTTCCAGCCCTATTACTTTCTTATACATGGGAGGTGAGGAGAGAGAGGGAGGGAGGGGGTGCTTGAGTGTATCACTAGCCCTTTTTTTCTGTGTCACCTGCTCCTCAGGTGGGAGCACCAGACCCCAGTCAGTTCCATAGCTCTGTCTCGCTTGCCCCAGGACAAGTATTCTAGCTCTGGAAAGTTCACAGCATGTCCCTCCCCTGATTCTGACATTAAGAATCTAAACACCACCAAGGTTCTGGACCACATTCGCCAGGGCAGAATTACCAAGCTGTGATAAAGTTTGTGCCTTTACATTGGAGAGCCTGGAGAAGGTCAGATCATCACACCAGGGCAACAGCGCCAAAGGGAATCCAGCTGAGACACAACCTTCCTTCTCTGTCACTGCATCTTCTCATCCTCCTTCCTCCCTCCTCCCCTGTTCCTCCTCTTTGTTTTCTTCTTCCTCTCTCCCCTTCTTCCTCTAGCCTCCTCCTGCCCCTCCTCCCTTCCCCTTCCTCCCTCCTGTCCTGTCCTCCTTTTCTTCATCCTCTCTTCCTTTCTCCTCGTCTTCCTCCTCCTCTTCTTTCCTCTTAATTTTTAGATTACTCTTTGGAGTTCCCCTCAGAAATCAAAGCTAACTTCAGCAGAGTTGCCAGCTCACCCTGCTTGAGAGAGGTACTGCACGTCCCAGTAAGCAGAGCTGACTCTGCAGCAGCACTGAAGCATCAGTGGCTCAAGGCTGTCTCCCTGAATCTCTAAATCCCTCCTTCTGGCAAAGCCCTAATAAAACACCAAAAATCCCTAGTTTTCCTGAGGTCAGGGCCTGCTCGCATCCTCTGCTATTCAGTACCGGGGAGCCCAGGCTTTCCATTATCAAGACCCCAGCACAGACCCTACAGCATGCGCATGTTGGGGATGGAGTAGAGAAAAGTGGGGCCGGCAGAACATGCTTTCTTTGGCCCCTGTGGGTTCTATCTGATCAAGACACCACTTAATGGCCCCTTAGAACCGGAGCACTAAGTATCTTAAATGCAGCTTGATCAAGCTCTGGCATCCAAAGGGAAGAGACCTCAGTCCACTCCTAGCACAAGAGCCCTTTATGACCCATCTGGCAGCTCAAGCTTATCCAAAGCCAGTTGTGATATCAGCTGATTCACAGGACTATAGAGTGAGCAGGGAGTTGGAGAGTGTTCCCTCTAATGAAGAGAGCTGAGGGAAGAGGGAGAGAGGAAGACAGGGAGGGAGGAAAGTGGGGAGGATTTTAGGGGAAGAATATAGAGTGATCATACTTTATTTAGAACTAAGTTCAAACTCCTGTGTTGAAGTTTTGAAGTTTTAACCCTAGGTCGCCAGAATGGTATTTAGAGACAGGTGACTTTGTTAAAACAAAGCCATTACTGTAGCTCTAAATCCAGTATGACTGGTGTCTTCATGAGGAGATGCATACAAAGACAGACAGACAGAGAGAGAGAGAGAGAGAGAGAGAGAGAGATTAAGGAGATTACGGGGAGAGAAAACTGCTATGGGAAGACCAAGACAAAGGTCTCAGAAGAAACCAACCTTACCAACACCCTGTGGGGTTCCATAAGGGTGATGAAATGATACAGTTCATTTGTTTTGTGGCACTGTTACAGCATCCCAGCTGATACCTCTCCCCCAAGTTCTCTGTCAGAACCTCAGGCTACCTCATGCCTTTATCCTGGCGTTGGTGACACTTCTCCAAAGCGAAGGCCTTCCTCTACAAATATGGAACTGCTACAACACAGAAGTGTCATTTTTGCAAATGAACCAGGACAGAGATGAATAACATGCTTTACTTAAAGATTTGATCCAAAAAATAGTTTTCTCCTTCTAATTTCAAGAGAAAGCATTTTTGTGGGTGCATGCCAAGGGTATTGGGCCACAGGCATGAACCCACTGTGCCTGAGAGAGTTGATGGCATGTGTCCCTAGAAGCACCCACTGCTGAATCCATGCCAATTCATGCCACTAGGCACCACAGGACAGGGATTAGGTAACCCTGGGAATTAAAAGTGCAGCTCTCAGGTGACATTGACCAACCCAGTGTGGGTGGCCAGCATTGGCCTTTGACCATAGCTGAGCAAATAAAACACAGGCTACCCCAAGGTTGTCCTTTGCTCTCGCCTGCCTCCTGCTTCCTTGCCAGGGATCCAGAGTTTAAGAAGCATGCTTTGTATGGCTGCAGACACGTTGGGAAGACCACTTTTTCCTGGGTCACACCAGGCAAAGCCAACAGGGAGAATAAATGGCCAACTTTGTGGGCTCTATCTCCTCCAGCAGAGTGGCCTGACCCCCTCCAGTAGCCCACAACTCTCCAGGGATTTTAGAACATTCAGAGAGAAGACCTCCTCTGTGGTAAAATATAGGACTGCCGGTCAAAGCTTAACCCCTTTTCTGGAAAGGGAGAGTAACCAAGAACTAGCCTGGTCCAGTTGGGACAGGGGCATTGACCTTCCTCATCCCTACACAAGCCTCGCTCGGGTACATCCCAAACACCAAAGAATCCCAAAGGATGCTTTTGAAAGATATTTGTTGAGTTGCCTCTGAGCTCCAGTTTGGGAGGGATGGTTTTGGTCTTGCAGTAAATGGCTGGTCATGCAGTAAAAACCCCAACTGGGCCAGGGGTCCGAAGGCAGGAGCTAAGAAAGAACAAGACAGATGGGGTGCTCCCCAGAGGGTTCCTCAGTGGAGAACAGCAACGAAAGCAGGTCCTGTTCCGGGAGCCATGGAAAGGCAATGACACTCATCACAGAAACAACACACAGCTGTCACTGACAGAATCATCAAAAATATATCAGTCACAGCACGGCCGTTGTGGACACAGCTAGCACGTGCTCAGTGTTCATGGATGCCACAGTAATGCACACCGTTACCAGCATATACACCAGTACAGCGTGGACAGAACATGTCATGCCCACTGCACGACACACAAATCGCTATATGCACACTGCGTGCTGTGTCCAGCCTGTGAGGCGTTTCTGCTGAATCCATTAGCAGCAGGCAAGGCCCTCCCCTCCATGGGAGCTCTCAGGCAAGCTAATCCCCACATACCTAGGATGTTAAATCACTGCTTCTGCTGTGGGCTACCCAGGTACATCTGGCTCCATTTAGTCTCCCCCACTGAGCAGAAACACATGTGGGCTCTGTGCTTTGAGGTGGGAGCCTGTGTGCACAGGCTTCTGGAGGCCGGTGGGGGCTGAGAGCCGTGAGGCGGGATGTAAGGCAGCTTTTCAGAAGTGTGTTTTTTGGCACACATGTGCTCTGTGAGATATAATTGGGTTCTACGGGGAAAAAAAAGGTTTCCTCAGAGAAGGGATTTTTGGCAAACTTCACTGATCCTGGGTGAGCCAAGAATCATGGGCTTCCTTGGAGACTCTGAATAAAAAGAATTGTTTCCTAAATGCACTTTGTTGGATTACCCGGAAGGAGACTTCTGAGTGCAGGTCAACAGGAAGTCCAGCTTTCCAGAGCTTGTGATTTCTGGAAAGGCGTCAGCTCACATAATAGGAAATCTAGTGATGAGTGCTTCTAGGACTCAGTATTCAAGTGTGTCATCGAAGCCAGCTACCCTGCGTTTTCCCTCTGAAGTCTGGGATTATTACCTTGTCAGGGCCAAAGTGGCAGCTGCAGTTCTGGGTCTCTTCATAGACTCTGGAGCCACCAACACCAGAACTTCCATAGCATGAAGGAAATGTTTTTCCAGTAGTCCAACCAGAGACTTCTTTCCATATTTTCTTAGTGTTGCTGCTGCCTAAAGCAATGATTAGTGAAATAGGGCTCTTGGGACTCAAACTCGAGACTGAAACTATACTAACTACTAGCTCAAGGGACTTCATGATGTCCATCTTAGATCTTACTATTGACCTTTGAGGATGCAACAACTTTGAGAGATTTTTCCTGGCTGCTCTAATTGCTATTTAGTTTTCTGTCAACTTGGCACAAGCTAGAGTCATTTGGGAAAAGGTAACCTCAGTTGAGAAAATGCCTCCATCAGATTGGCCTGTAGGCAACCCTATAGAACATTTTCTTGATTAATGGCTGATGTGGGAAGGACCAGCCCATATCAGCCACTGTGGGCAGTGCAACCCCTGGGCAGATGTTCCAGGGTTGCGTAAGAATGCAGACCAGGCGACAGTAGGAGAAAAGGTATAATTTCTCAAGTTGTCTTCTGGAGTCTACACACCAGCTATGACATGAACATGCACACACACATACCCCCACTGCCAACAGCAGCAACAAACAAAAATAAAACACAAAAAAGCATAAATAAACATATCACTTGCTTGTCTATAATTTAAAGGGAAGGTAATTTAAATTCTTACTCTTCTCTTTTAGTCTGTGTGTATTGCTTTTTCAATTGGCTAACAAGTTGCTGAGGCATAAATGTTTTCTGTTATTTGGGCCTAACTCTGCAAAGTGTTAGGGGTACAGAAACAAAAATGATGTTAGTTTTGGGTATACCCACCATGCTAGCATTGTAGAGGTAGAAACTGGAGAATTGGGAGTTTAAGGCTAGTCTGAGTTAAATAGTGAGAGCTTCTGAGGTGCAGCTCAGTAAAAGAGTACTTGCCAAGGATGTGCAAGGCCCTCCTCTCAACTCTCAGCACAGTGAAGAACAGCGAAGGAGGAGGAACATGGAAACAGAGAGTCCCATGAACGAAGTCGGGAACTTCCATTGCGTACAGATCTTGATTTATAAGAGCTTGGATTGACCAAGAGCAGAAGCTGGGGCTAAAGCCTGATTCACTTGAAGCCCGTGAAAGCGCTGCATCAGAAAATGCTCTTTTAAGAGGGGAGCAAAAGGCATTGGGAAGACAGCCAGCGGCATCTTCTCCACCAGGACCAGATGTTCTGCACCACAACCTCCAGAGTGGCCTACTCAAGAGAGAAATTCTGTTGCTAGGACCCCTCCCTCCCTCCCTCCCTCCTTCCCTCCCTCCCTCCCTCCCTCCTCTTCCCTCTCTCTCCGCTTCTCCCTTTCTCCTTCCTTCCTTCCTTCCCTCCCTATCTTCCTTCATTCCTTTTTATTATTCGCATATATTCATTGAATAAAGTAATGTATTACTCACCACCTCTACAAAACTTTCTCACCATGCCTGTCCCCTCCATATCTCTAGTATCCCCAATTTTCTCTCATATCAATTAATTGACTCTAAATTTCATACACGAGAGAAAATATGAGACGTTGTAATTCAGAGTCTGGCTCCTTTCTCTGGACATGATAAGCCACAGTTCCATGCATTTGCCTGCAACTGACCACATTTGCCTTATCATTTATCGATTGATAGGTACCTAAGGCTGACCACACAACTTGACGCTGTGAACCAGTGCCACAATCAGCAGGATATGTAGGTGTCTCTACAGTATAAGGACCTGAGAGTTCTTTGGATGTCTTCTCAGGAGCAGTATTACAGGAGCATATGAGCACATGACAATTCTGATGGACATAGGAAGGCCCATAACTCTGATCAGAGAGTGAGGATACAATAAAGAAAAAATATAAACTATTTCCCTTTTCATCTCCTCAACTTCCTTCATAACATCCGAGGGGCTGAGAACAGAGCAGTAATCCTAACTGAACCCTCCCCAGACTGAGCAGGCTCTCTACTTAACCACTCATTTTTGGACCTTGTTTTTTCATCTATTTTGCATATACACACCAGCCAATCAGAACCCACCTAAGCCTATATAAAATCCTGAAACAGCAGGCAACTCACTGAGCAACCCTCTGTCGGCCATTAAGAACGTTCTCTTTTAGTCAATAATCTCTGCTTCTCTCACTCTCTCTGGTTCATGTTCACTCTTCTTCATGGGCCGAAGACAAATACTGCAGAGAAGAGCTGTTACATTTCCAAGCAGCTTGGCTTTCAGTTTTTTGAGGAACCTCCCTACCAATACTGGAATACAAAATGGCCAATAAGTATACAAAAATTACATATCCAAAAAAGTACTCAACATCCTTAGCCATCAGGGGAAAGAAAGTCAAAAATGCATTGAGATGCCCCTCTCACACCTGTCAGATTGGTTATCACTAAGAGAAAGCAATGAAAACAAATGCTATCGAGGATACGCTGAGAGGGGAGCCTTAATGCGAGGCTGCTGGGAATGGGTTTAATTAGCCCATTTGTCAATTCTTGCTGTTATTTACTGAGCCATTGGCAACCTATTCAGAAGTCATTGCCTGTGTGCAGATCTTGGAGCATTTCCTTTATGTTTATAAGATTTCAAGTCTTCCATTAAGATCTTTGATTTGTCACCAACCACCACCGGCGAGCGTTATTAGCTCCTCCTCCTCCTCCTCCTCCTCCTCCTCCTCCCCCTCCCCCCCCCCCCCCCCCCCCCCCCCCCCCTTTTTTTTCCCTCTTCTCCGCCCCCCCCTCTTTCTCCAGCTCCCCCGATCTACCACTGATGGAGATCAGTGGTAGTATCACTCCTTTTGGTCCATTTGGAGTTGTTTTTTGTTTGGTCGGTTGGTTGACTGGTAGGTCTGGTTTGGTTTTCTATCCAGTGTAAGAGTTACGGATCTAGTTTCATTCTTCTACATGTGTCTACCAGCTTTTCCTAGCAGTTGTTAACAAGGCTATTTTTCCCTAATGTACACTTTGGCACCTTTGGAAAAAAAAAAAAAAAAAACTAGTTGTCTGTACCTGTGTGGAATGTTCCCCCCTGAGGTCTAGCTCTGGACTGTGAGTCTGGCACCATGCTGGTGCTATGCTGGTTTGGTTACTGTGGTTCTACAGCAGTGTTTGAGATTGGGTGTCGTAATGCCTCCAGCATTCCAGCAGTGCTCTCAGCTCAGTATCGCTTAGTCTATTTGGGGTTCTTCGTGCTTCCATGAGGATTTTAGGGCTTCCTTTTCTAGTTCTGTGAAGCACGGCATTGAACTCTTCACAGGCATTGCACAGAACCTCTTCTTGCTCTCGCATCAGTGCCTCCAGGGGCTTGGTGATTTCCACCCCTCCCGTCAAACTCCCGTGCTGTGGGGCAGAGGCCGGACGGCGCTCTCAGCACTGTGCAACCTAGGCTTCCTCACTTTTGCTCCGTCCTGCTTCTCTCTGCCCACCAAAGGCAGATATGGGACTTCGCAGCCCCCAGCCACTCTTAGATACACACTTACACCTTCTCACGAGGCCAGGGTTAGACACCTGTGTCTGAAGAGAAGATGCACATCAGTCCATGGCACCCACGCTGCACGACCTTTATCCTTCCATGTCAGTTCTAGCCAGAGCTGGATGGAGCACTGCCAACTGCACTTGACCCAGCTGCCTCCCCTCCGCCTCCTCACACCGTCACATGACACTTAGAATATTGGTTGCTAGGACTGTACAGCCAGAGAGCTGTTGCACACTATCCCTGCCCTGCTCTCTCCTAAACCAGTTCTTGCCCCGTGCTCCACAGGGGCACTTACAGCATCCATGCTGTAAGTTTTATCGCCAGCTCAGTCTGAGAATCTGGCATTTTTCTCTTTTGTTCACCTCACTTGATGAGACGTCAGGCACACCAAGGACTGGGCAGCCCCGGTCCCTGGCACACATTCAGACTGTAAAACAGGTGACATACCCTATTCTACACTTTACCTGTCTCCAGACAGAAACCTGCTGCCTTACAGAGTCACCATACCAACAGTGATGTTAGCGATGGCATCTGGGAGTAGAAAAAAAGTCTCGTTTCTCCATTTCTCATCGTAGAATCCCCTTCTTGGACATAGACCTCTCCACCTGACACCATCCATGACTTGATTTGAATGAAAAGACAGCACATGACTGAGGCTGTACCTATCAGCAAAATACACACACACACACACACACACACACACACACACACACAGCTGCTACTCCAGGATAACTAACCCTGGGCTCTGGAAGCCTCCTTCAAAGGAGATATTTCTAGAGTCCACACTAGTCTGGCCACCATCTTGCATCTGGGGTAGACATCAGTTTGTTCCTGATCCCTCTATTATCACCCCCACCAGAGTGAGCAAGTGTCTTAGCCCTGCTACCTAGATCCACAGATAGTCTGCCCAGGGAGACAGGGAGTAGGGCCTGGCCTGACACCATGAGGAGAACATCCCCAGAGAACAGAGATCTCTCTGTAGCATCCACTTCAGAGAAGTCAGAACCATGATATCCTCTGAGACCCAGCCTGTGCTCTCTGTGTGTGGCGCTGGGGCCTCAATCCTCCATCCAGCCATCTTTCCAAGAAGCCAGATGCTGTGCTTCATCAGAATTCAGCCAGAAGGACATAAATAAATAAAGGAAACTCGGCTGTGCTTTTTCCTCCTAACGATCGCCAACATGCAGGCGCTCAAAGAGGAGACATTTTCCAGAGGAACAATAGGTGACAGGCACCCAGACTACGGGGAAATTTTTCTTAGATAGTATTGTTAGCCACATTTTCTTTCTTAACAAACCAAAGCAGGCAGGGACCTCATTGAGATTTCTGTCAGACCCTCAAGGTTGCCTGCACTTCCATTTTTGTTTGTTTTGTCAATACATTAGTATCTGAAATTTGAGAGGCACGCTCTGGCAGCTTGAGAAATTCCCATTGGAGGACCGTGTTTTCATTTCCTTCAGCTGGGCCTCTTCACTGTATCTTTGGTTAGTATGAAGTCCTGGTTCGTGATCTCCCCTATCCCTTCACATAGTTAATCAGACTGTTAGTTTGTGAAACTGTCTATGCTCTGAGTGATCAGTGTCATCTCATGTTAGACATGTTTCTGAGAGCACACTGCTAATCTTTGGACAAAGGCCCCTACCTTCTCTGAGACCATTTTGGACAGAATTTTTGAGGGATTCCAAGGACAGCCCTCTTCACTCCTGGTACACCGTGCATGCCAAGAGAGCATGTTCCCTAGAGAACACAGGATAGGGAAATAGGTGACAAGAGGCTTTTGCACCAGGAGGAAAGCTCTTCCATTGCTGTTCCCCTTCTGCCTTCACTTATGTCCTGTCTGGATTCCACTAGAAGTAGGGGAAGAACTAAAATAGGCAAGGCCTCAGAGACCTCTTTGAACAGACCCTAGTGGGCCTTCCTGTTTTGGCCCTCTATGCAAGGGCAAGTGTCTTACTTGGGGTTCTATTTCTGTGAAGAGACACCATGAACACACAGCAGCTCTTATAAAGAAAAATATTTAATTGGGGCTGGCTTACAGTTTCAGAGTTTTAGTCCATTATCGTCATGGTGGGAAGCATGGCTGTGTGCAGGCAGACATGGTGCTGGGGATGGAGCTGAGAGTTCTCCATCTGGATCAGCAGACCAGCTGGAAGTGAATGTTAACACAAGACCTGGCTTGAGCATTTGAGACCTCAAAGCCTGCCCTTTAATGACACACTTCCTTCAACAAAGCCACACCTACTCCAACAAGACTAATAGTGCCATTCCCCATGCGCCAGTGGGGGCTATTTTTATTTAAACCAGCACAGCAAGTAGTGTTTGGCTTCACTGTTCTGTAAGGATGAGAGGCACAGGGATGATCAGGAGAACAGCTTTGACTCCTTGATCATCAGCTTTTCCTCACAGACTCTGGAGGTTCCTGGCTGCCTAACAGAAGACACTGAGTTGGAGATTAGCATGAAACAGACAGATGTGCCCACAATGAAATGGCAGGTTCCCAATTTCCAACCCTTGTCCCCATTTCTGGCTTTCATGGCACTGAGGTAGCTGAGAGAGGACCTGCCACCCATGTGTCTAGGGCTGAAGAAGGCCATGTAGCTCATGGGAAGCCCAGGTTGGTTCTAATTTCAGGGAAAGAACCAATAAATTTTAGTATTTTTAAAAAGGATTTATTCATGTGTGTGAGCGCTCTGTTTGAATGTACGCCTGCATGACAGAAGAGGGCATCAGATCCCATTATAGATGGTTGTGAGCCACCATGTAGTTGCTGGGAAGAGCAGCCAGTGCTCTTGACTGCTCACGCATTTCTCCAGCACCAGTCTTTTTTTTTTTTTTTTAAGAAGATTACTCATTTGTTGACACCATCAACTTTTTGTTTGTTTTATTGTTGGGACTTTTGTCCATCTATATCATGTGCTTGGTCAAATCCACCTCTTATTCCCTTCCCTCCCATTTGTACCCTAGCCCCCTCCACCTTTCCCTCTCAACTTTATATGTTTTGTTTTTTTTCTTTAAGTACAGTGAGTCCTCTCAGTGTTCCTTGTATGTGCTTATGTGTAGGATGGTCTACTTAGCCTCTCAGGAACTACATCTCTGAAGAAAACTGACTCTCCCTTCCTCAGCAGACATCGATCGCCAAAGCACTTCTAACAGTAGCGGAACGCCATGTGTCCCTCCCCAGGCCACGCTGGGATTGTGGCTGGCATCGTCTTGCACAGGTCTTAGGCATGCAGAGCCAGCTGCTGGGGTTCCTATGGGCAGGTGCTGTCATAGCAAACAAACACTGTCTTACGGCAGACATCTACTCGCCCTGGTTCTTAAAAATGTTTCACACCCTTTACTGTGATGATCCCTGAACCTCAGGGCGAAAGATTCTGATAAAGATGTTCTGTCTCGAGCTGAGGACTCTGCATCTTCTAGTCACTGCATAACAGCCAGCTGTGGATCTTGGCATTAATTCCCCTCTACTGTAAAAGAAACCTCTCCTGTGAGTGATGTGCTAATGTATGGATAGAAATAAAAAACCATAGGGGCCATTTACAACTGAGTCCATTTAACAGAGCAACAGTGTAGGTTCTTCCTTAGGGTCTATGACCTAGGCAGGCAGGGGTTTCGGCCCAGGTAAGGAGTCATAGTTTACAACCTGATATAAATCTAGACATACCTGGGAAGAGGAAATCCCAGTTGAAGAATAGCTTCTATCAGATTGTCCTGTAGACATATCTATGGGGCATTTTCTCAATTGATGATTGGTGTAGGAGCCTATGGCGGGCAGTGCCATCCCTTGGCAGGTGGACCTGGTGTTCTCTGTAGTTTCTGCTTTAGTTCTCGCCCTCAGTTTCCTGGCGTGAGTGCCTGACGTGGTTTCACTCAATGATGCATTATAACCTGCAAGCCAAAGAAAAGCTTTTCTCCCCCAATTTGCTTTTGTTCACTGTTTGATCATAGCAACAGACACTAAACTAGGTCGTCAGACAGAGGTTCTGTCTCGTCGAGTAGGACTTAAATCCAATCAGACAGTGATTTGTTACTTCAGTAACATTTGTGCCGCTACTTCACCAGTAGGGCTATCTCGCCGGCCCAGTCATTGCATCTCCTATAATTCACAGTGAGAAAGATTACTGCTTACATCTCCCCTCGGCAGCATGCATAGAATCTTCTAGTGCTACGAAATCTACACAGTAGGGATGAAATTTCTAGGTCAGTACCACCTTGCTTTCTCCGTACCTTATGACTCAAGTATGTGTAGCAACAGGGACTTACAATCAGGTTCTTGAGGGTAGCCAAGAGCAATAGAAATAGACTATAATATTTAGAGGTTCTATGAGACCCCACTGAACAACAACTCAAAAAGTGCCTATACCTGGCACTGGGCTTTTTACTGTTGACAGACTGTGGTATCTGGGAGAGGCATTGCACCCCTTCCTTACAGCGTAACTCCATTTAAACTCCTCCTGTACATGTGCATTATATGTATATGTATGTGTACATGTACATGTATGTGCATGTGTATATGTATGTATTTTAAGAAGCTTTTACAGTATTGGCTTTCCACGTGGCTTTTTCCAAAAGCTTTTACTGCTGCTATTCCTTACCGTATTCTTCCCTCTAGCCCACCCCTCAGTCTCCACTGCATCTATCCTAGCATTCCTCTTCACCCTATTTTATTTGTATTCATATATTCCCAACATTGCGACAGGACACGCCTATCCTCAACACATTGTATCTACTCATTAAATCAGGTGATTCTACCAAGGCACAGAGAATGCAGGCACCAGACTTGGCGCCCTGTTCAAGCCTCTTTCTCTGTGTATTACCTCTTGCCTTCCCCAGAAACTCCATAGGGTCAATACAGCATCTTTAAAGGAACTGCCTTCCTTTTATACTAAGCTGGAGAAGTAAGTTGGTGCCAACCAAGGCCCGTGATTCTTATTTATCTCAGTGTCATTGTTAGGCCTTATGATAAATTCTAGCATGCCATAATGCCATAAGCACCAATAAAGTTGGTGCGATGGATGGAAAGACAGATAGATGGATGCATGAATGAATTCATGGATTCATGGGCTGAGATTTGCACCTGCATGAATCCTGGGGAAAGAATGAGCTGAGCCCTGGAGGTTGCCTCATGCATGGACTTCTCCCACTAGGAAAAGCATCCAGCTGTCCCGTTTTTGACCCTGTCCTGAACTCCTCAGCACTGGAACACACAGACATGAGTTCTCTAAAACAGATTTCTGATTAAGGATGAAGTAACCAGTTTCAAATCCTATGCTTCCCAGGGTCCCACAGCCGATGTCTGCTCTCATTCCTTTGCAGGGTCCATGGAACTGCTGAAGCAGGAAGGGTTGGAGGGGAGCAGCTGGGAGCTACAGGGCCATGAGGAAAATGCCAGCAGATGGCCATCTGTGTGCTTTGGTCTCTCTAGTCCTGTCCGGAAAAGACATATGAAGCCAAATCCGGACAAGAGTGTGACTCAAGTACCCTGGCTGGCGGCACGCTGCAGACCAGCCACACTGCAGAGATAGGCAGGTGTGGGTGCAAGCACTGGCAGCCACATGCTGCCCTGCCTAACTACTGCTCAGTTACTATTGTCTATGACCCATGAGGTCAGAGGACATAGGGAGGCATCAAGGTGGGTGCCCACTGCGGGGGCTAAGTGACACCAGGGCAGAGCAGGGCTCAGGAGGGAAAAATGTCTTTTCTTCAGGCCCCTTACCCAGGCCTACTCACAGCATCTACAACTGTGGCTCAAACCCTGCCTCACCCACCTGCAAGGATTAAACACATAGAGCCAGGCAGACTGTCCCCAAGGTAAGATGGTCACTTAGGATTTTCCGGTTTTACCATGGCTTGAAAGTGGCATGGCCTGGGGGAACAGATGCAGGCTGTGAAATGAGATCCAGGCTGGTGATACTTGGGCAGTGACAGTCCATTAGACAACTTCACGACCACAGTGGAAAATGACCTACAGTCTGTGGTGCTGGGTTGCCACCATTTGGGAGGTAAGGTGTCCAGTAAGCGACGCGAGCTGTCCAGTGCTTTATTAGAAGAGCATTGTAGGAGCTGAATCTGCCCAGCTGTGGATGAGCGTGAGAGCTCTGAGCATATCGGAACCAGGCTCGCTACGCAATGATGCTCTGTCGATTAGCTGTGGTACATGTGTTCTTGCTTTGTGATATTCTCAGTGGTGTACACCGAGTCTGTGGAGACCCTAACTTTATTCTGACTCAAACAGCATCTGGATTAGAAAGGAACATCCCTCATAGGCTAGAAAAGTCTGGGCTAACTTCTCAGTCTCTTTCCTTCTTTGCATTCTTCACCCTGGTGCTTCCAGGATTTAAAAACTGAAGAAATGTTTCTCTGTCACATGAGCTATGTACAGCATGGGCCTAGTGTTTGTGCAGACAGCCAGAAATAAGAGTTTAGATGTTAGGCAAAGTGCTACAGGCTGCCCTCTTCATGTAGGACTGTCACCTCCATGTTCTGCCTGTGTCTCTATTAATATAACCTCTGATTCTCATAGGATTTACCATCAGCACCAAACCTATATGGGTTTCCTAAGCTCTGCTTCTAACTTCCTAGCCTTTGCCGAGGTGATTTAGGATGGCATGTCACCCTGTACCCAGGCCTCAGAAAGGTGCTCAGAAAATATCTCCACCTACCCCAGAGGTACCACGTTTCTGAGTCAGAAGAGGGCTGGAGGTCATCACTGAACCAAGCTGGAATTTTAGTACAGGGAATCCCCCTTTCAGATAGGTGGAAAGAGTGAAAATCCACAATGGACTTCTTAGAGGGATTGCTTCAAAGTCTCCTGTTCCCTCAGCTTCCGTAGAAAAAAACAAACCTCCCTGTGCCCTGGCTGTTCTGATCCCTGAACCCACCTTTCTATAGTCGGGAGCCAGCCAAGGCAAGGATCTGAAGTTGCAACACCAGACTTGTGTGGGTCTTAGAGATGAAGGCACAGGGCAACACAGCCTCTCCTGTTCCCACTCTTCTCCCTCTTCCTCATCCCTGCCTCTATCCTGGTCTTAGCTGTTCAGAAGCAAGTCCTGCCACCAATTCCCACTATGTGCCCTGAGCTCCAGGTCTCAACATATCCTGTCACTGCTGTCCCACCTAAGGAAGGCTAGAGAAAGCTCACTGAAGAAGTTGCCCTAAGACTAAGGCTGTTACAATTTGAGCAGCAAGTACACACCGAAGAGTATCAAAGTGTAACTCATAAGATAAAATAAAAGGTCATGGTTAGAAACAAGTGAATGAACATGGCCGCTCGTTCTTAGAAAAGATTTGCAACCAATGCTGGGAGTAAGTCACTTCTGTGATGGCAAAGTGATGATTATGGCTTATAGATTATAGTTGAGTTTAAGGCTAGTAGGCGAAAGTTTGTTGAGAAATGGGAGATCTGAATGATTTCAGAGTATCTATCCCAACAGATTTATTATTGTAAATGGCTTTTAAAAGACAAAATGCTACAGTGATCATTTTCTTAAGAGACACCCAGTCGATGTCACCTTTACCCAGTGGCTGAGGTCAGATCAGCATCCAAAGCTGAAAGACAGGAGGTACAGCGAGGCCACCATACCTAAGCAAATGCAGAGCTGGACCTTAATGATGTGGTAAAAATAAGGTTCTAGACCGCTAATATTAATCTCTCTGTGCCTGTTAATCTCTCAGTGATCCTTGTGTAAATATAGGTATTTGCTGCCTCTTTTTTTTTTTTTTTTTGTCGAACACATAGGACAATTACACATACTCTATAAGGGTTGATCCACCCATGATTTTGTCTTCATTCCATGCATCCTTCCCTCAGCATCCAAAAGTGTTTGGCTAGGGCCACTCAGAGACAAATAAGTGGAGGCTCCAGCAAAAGTGCTGTGGAGGTCGGCATGGAGAGGGTCTTCTGCCTAGAAAAAGGTGCAGGCTCCATGGGATGGCATACCAACAGGATAGCAAGCAGGGTCACACGCACTGGGGAATGAGAAAAATCGCAAGACAGGAAAGAGCCTGGGGAGGAACTGACCCATCTTACCTAGTACCTGCTTCACAGGCAGGGTCCTCTCTGCGTGGGTGGGGTTGGTCTAAGGCTTACTTTAGAAGAGATGGGAAAGGGATGGGAGAGGAAAGAAAGGGAAAGAGAAAAAGGGACATCTTCAAATCATTTCTAACCAAAAAAAATCCCAAATTCCTGAATTTTCAACATAAATTGATAAATCCTAGGATGCCTCTGACATCAAGGCTTGGGCAAAGTTTGCCTGTTCTGGGAAAGCACCACTTTAAAAAGTGCCTGAACTGTTTGGAATCCAGCAAGGATGCCTGGCCACGGTAGACCAGGGGTGAGTTGATACGGGCATCAGCAGGATGTTCCCTGAGGTTCTCAGGAGTACAGAAGCTACCAGAATTCCCATCATCGTGATCAAAACCCATCAATGCTTCATCCTGGTCAGTAAGTGGCACTTCTGGGTAATAAGGCTGACTGGAGCCACGTGGGCAGTCTAAAGCGGGGATCTAATCTGGGCAGCTAATGGCCGGTTTTAGCTACTATGTTCCAAAGCTGTGAGGTTTTAGAACTACAGTCAATTTCAGACCTGTCACATCTGAAAACATCTGGATGCCAAGAATTCCACCTTGGGAAAATACACATGCTGAAGTTCCTAGCTTTGCTAGGTTTTAGAATGAGTCAGGTCTCATCCAGCATTTGCCTCCAAACATCCTTTAGCCTGACGACCTCTGCACAAATTTGTTTAGAAGCTCTTTCTTTCTGGGGCTTGAACCCAGGACCTCAGACATACTAGAAAAGCACCCCACCACTGAGCTACACCCCAGCCCCCCTCAGTTATATATTAGAAGGATGGGATAAGGTCAGTGCTTTTCAACCCTGAATGCACATTAGAATACCTAGAAATATTTCTGAATTCCTAGTGCCTCGGCTTTGATCAATTACATCTTAAGTGTTGGACTTTTTTCTCAAAAGCACACTGATGATTGTCTCCTTACAGTCATGACATTAGTTTGGACCCAAACAGCTCTCCAGCCTGTTTTGGCTTCTTAGCACAGCCACATTTAGACATAAATGTGTTACCGTACAGACCGGAAGTTAGCTCTCTATGGTGACTCACTGAAATAAGTGGGCTGAAATGAAGCATGTCAGAGGGCCTGTGTTTTTTTCCAGAAACCAGAGGAGAATCTATTTCCTTGGCTATCCCAGATTCTGTTTTGACTGGATCATAGTTCTCCTTTTCTGTCCCCAACCAGTGGAGCCCAGCCATCTTCCTCTCACATTGCCACACCTGTAATATTCTCTACTGTCATCCTGTGCCAACTATTAAAGATCATTCCTATTACTTTGGGTTTTACTGATCATCAGTGCCTCTCTCCATTAAATTGGCTGACTTATGATCCTAACTTCCCTTTGCCTGGCTGATGGGCTGGGTCAGTCGGTAAAGGCATTTGCCAGCAAGCCCAGTGATCTGCATTCACTCTCTAGAGCCCACAGGGTCCAGTGAGAGAGCTGTTGGGATGTGTGAGACAGAGGGCCAAGAAGAAAGAAGCCGTGCTGAGAAAGTGCACAAAGCCTGCACGGGGCCACGGTCTTTCTAAGTCTGAAGCTGTGCGTGTGCATGGCGGTATTCCATCAATACCGCCAGCACACCAAGGAGAGGACGGCTTCCAGAGAGAGTAGGACTATCAGGGAACCTGAAGTTGAACTGACACTGGTACTCAAGAGTATTGAGAGAAACTTGTCACTTTCCCACTGAAAGAGTGGCTAGGCTACCCCCTGTGGGCCCCTGTGGGTCCCTGTGGGTATTCTGGGAGACCCCGCTATAGCAGAGCTAAATCATAGAAAGGCTAGTTCAGAGCCAAAAAAAAAAAAAAAAAAAAAAATCTTAGAACCCAGATTCAAAATCAAAAGGCCACTTAATCGTAAACCAGTTGATTGCCAGCATACAACACAGCACAATCTATGAAGGAAAACCAAAACCATACACCCAGCCATAGCAACTTGATGCAAAGCACCCAAGGAAAGATATTAAAATATGCAAAACAATATTTTAAAGAAACAGGAAAATGTAACCCAAGACATTTCAATCAAATAAACGTAGAGAGCCAAATTCAGAATCCACAGAAGGGATGTAATTAGCATAAAAAGGATTTTAAAACAACTATTATAAATATTGTAAATATTTTCAAGGCTTGAGGAAACTATAAGCACCCCAAAGAGAGAAAAGACTGGGAGAGGGGCTGGAGCTTCTAGAGCCCAGAATTACAACATATAAAATGAAAAACACACTAGACAAGCTTAAAAGCGGATTAGACACTACACGAAGAAAACATAAGCAAAATTGGACAGAGAGACTATTCACATAGAAGCCGTTTTTAAAAGACAATTAAAAGAGCCTCATGAACATGTAAGGAAACGTTAGCTGGGACCTTTATTCTGAAGGAGGGAGCGGTTTCTCTCTCCACTCTCATATGCAACACAGAACTTTGTTTTCCTCCCAGAACAGGGGAGTCTCTTCACTCACAACTGCTCTCCAGTGGACACCAGCTGAGGGCCCTGCGGCTTACGTCTGACACCATCTATCATACCCCGCAGGTGGAGCACCCCCGGCCCAAAACACTGCTCCCCCCATCTCAGATGTCAGCTACAAGTACCAGTGTGTTAGCCGGATTCTGTTGCTGTGACAAAAATATCTGACATGACTTATTTGAAGCAGGAAAGATTTATCTCGGCTCCTGTGGTCAGAGGTTCTAGTCTGGCACCGTGGCGCTGCAGTGGCGCTGGGCTGTGGTGGAGGCCGTGTAGGACCGTAAGCATGGCGGCCAAAAGAACAGAAAGAGGGAGAGAGCGGGAGAAGAGTGGAGGAAAAGCAGGAAATCTGTCAGTGATATACCTACCTTAGCTACTTTTTTAGTCCAACCATGAATGAAGAGTACCAGAAAAGCTAAATTTGTAAATAGTTTTTTTTTTAACTTTGAGTATTTTAAAGTCACAGTTTCTAAAAGAGTAGTTGAAATATACATGTGGGTGTGGGGGGGGTGTGCAGAGAGAGAGAGAAAGAGAGAAAGAATACATTGTCATGACAATAATAGCATAAAGGAAAAGAATGAAGAAAGGATTATAGTCTTGTAAAATTTTTACATCATATAGAAACTAGCACAAGATTAGAGGAAGTAGACTAGAAAAATAAATATGCATATATTATTACTAATCCTGAAGGCATAGCTAATAAGCTTATACAGAACATGGAACAGAATCCTAAATATACCCCTAATATAAAATAAGGAAATAAAAATAGAAGAATAAAAAATAGAAAATGATTGGTAAGATAGTATATTTGAACCCAACCTACATATAATTAAATAAAATTGCTTAAATCTTAAATTTAAAATGTAGGGAAAAATAAGAGCCAATTATATGCTTTCTATAGAATAGATACTTCGTTTTTGCTGATTTGAGAAAGACTCTTACTTTGTAGCACAAAATAGCCTCAACTTCATAGCACTCTTCCTACCTCAGCCTCCCAGGTCCTGAGGTCAAAGGTGTGAGCATCCACACCTGTTTGTTACAAAATATTTATTTTAAGGGCACATGGGCTCAAAGATCTGATAGTTTTAACTGTTAATTTGACAAAGCCTAGGATTCACCTAGGAAAAAAATCTTCACAAGGGACTGCCGGGAAAAGGTTGACTATGGACACGTCTATGGGGGATTTCATGATTACATATTAAGTGATGTGTGAAGACTATGCGCTGTGGGTGATACCACTCCTTAGGCAGGAGCTCATGGACCGCATACGTGTAGCGAGGAAGCTGGGCACAGGAAAACATGCATGCATTCATTTGTCTCTGTTGTGACTAACAGCTCCAGGTTTCTGCCTTGACTTTCCTGGCTGCCTCAAAAACAAAGCAACAATATGCAGAATCTATAAAACAACATGACCCACTGTGATTTCTCTGGGAATGAAAACTTAGTTTACTATTCAATCACCAGGAAAATGATCTGATTATCTCAATAGAATTTTACAAAACAGGGATGTTATTTAGCCTTCCTGACAAAGTGCGGTGCCCTCAGAATACATGGAAGAACTGCATGGAAGTTCACCGGGATGCAGACTTTGGATCTGATTAATTTCAGTGTGTGATGCTTTTATTTCCAATTTTTTGTAATAAGTTTTTAAATTAAAAAGCTCCTCAGTGCCATAAGGATAAATATTCATTTGTCTTTCCTGAGTGGGCTCTTCTCCCCAGGATGTGACCCCCCCCACACTGCTACTACTAACCCAAAGTCAACCAGAACGAAAATGTGGCAAAATTTGACCCCTGCCAGAGCCATTTTCCAAGTCCGCAGGGATATTGAAGACTTGAGCTGCCCTATTAAGCTTAATGCAATAGGCCATTGTGAACACCCCACTCAGCAACAACAAAACCCAATTGTTTTCTGTGCACCCAGAATTCTCACTACATACACCACACCACCAACGTTGGCTGGAACTGGCTGGAGCTGGCTGGAACTGGCTTGTAGCAGCCCACAAATTCCGCACTGCATTTGGTAGCCTCATGTTGAATTTGGGCATGGGGCAAGTAAGGTAAAGGCAAGTCTCTGAGCATCTCACAAGGGGCCCACGTGCCTTCACCTGGGGCCCTGAGAAAGACCCTGAGGTGGAAAATGTGAAGATCTCAGGACCTCAGAGGGTGGCAGGTCCCAGAACAACCTTCTGCCTTTTATATAGGCAGAGACACCGGGACCAGGGACCTCCTGAAGGTCACAGGACACCCTGAGAGCAAGGTCAGAGGCAGGAGCCCCAGTCACTGTGTTAAACTCCAGGACCAGGAAAAGTACCTCCCATTTCCCACCACCAAACATAAACAGGGCCTAGTCTCTCCCTTGGTTTCTCTTTTTATCACGACCACTCTGAGATCCACTGAGAGGCAGACATGGTATAATTAACACCCATATATCTGTCACGTAGACTTAACAACCTCTCTCATTTTGTGCTCCTGACTTCATCAATTTTTTTCCTGAAATATTTTAAAGCATATTGTAGACACTATGACATTTTGCTCTCAAATTCTTCAGAAAGGATTTCTAAAATGCATGAACCCATATAATCACAGTGTCATTAAGGAATATAAAAACCATGAATATTTTCTTAACATTCAGTTTCCAGGCATGTATGTGTGTGTGTGTGTGCGTGTGTGCGTGTGTGCGTGTGTACGCATAGAAACCAGAAGTCAATGCCCAATGTCTTCTTCAGTTGCTCCATTTAAAATTTTTATCAACTATCTATCTATCTGTCTGTCTATCTATCTCTATCATCTGTCTTTCTATGATCTATCTTTCTTTCTATCTATCTATCTATCTATCTATCTATCTATCTATCTATCTATTTATTTTGAGGTAGGGTCTCTTACCGAATCTGGAGCTCCTGATTTGTCTAGATTGGCTGAACAGGGATCCTCCCATTTCTGCCTCTACAGGGCTGGATTAAAGATGTGTACTGTGGTACCCAGTTTTTTTTATGTGGGTGCTATGGGTTGACCTCGGCTGTCTCTCCACCTCCTGCTCCAGTGTCTAGTCATTCTGTGTAACAGAAGCTGCTGCCATCCTCTGGCCTCTCCTGACCATCTTCGATGGACCTCAGCTTCAGCTGAGTGGGTAGAACTCCTGCACACTCATGCTTCCCCCTCACAGACTTACCTTTCTATCAGAGTTAGTCCTGTGATGTCACATTCTCCTCTCTATGGGGCACAGCAAAGCAGAGAGGGTGGCCCTCAACCACAAAGGAATCTTCAACCAACAGGAAACAGAAGTTGGCTGGTAAGCCTTCTAGCTTTCCCTTGGAGAACCCTGCTGAATAGACCCTCTTCTGTCATCAAGAGAGCCCAGTGTGACTGAATTCCACATTCCCCCAGGGGAGATCCACTTGTTAGTGTACCTAGAGTCAGCTTTCTCCCTTACTGCTCCCCCCCACAGCCATAAAGCCCCTCCTTTGGTAATGGTTGCTCTTCCTGGGACCACTGCCAGGTAAATATCTCATTTCCCTAAATCTCTTCTCAACATTCATTTTGGGGAGGCTGGTCTCGATGAGGATAATGTCCAAATTTGTCCCGTTATTTCAATCACCATGTTTTCAACAATCTAAAGCAGTTGACCTGGAAAACAAAGTATTTGAAAGTGAAAAGTGTCAAGGGAGACAAGGAGGCACCTTCAGTTCTTCCAGAAGGAGCCTCAGGACCTGTGGGCTGGATTTTCATTGCTTTACATGTAGCCTCTGGTCCCCCTTCCTGGAGGGCCATCCATACCTGACCTTGCTCTCTGCCTGTGGTAGCCAAGGACATTAGCTGTAGCAATCAACCTCTCTGTCTGCAGGAAATAGATACTTATTGGGAAAATTGCAAATGACTCTGGGTCAGGGCTTGTCCAAAGCCATCCAGCTGGGACAGGAGTAAACCTAGAGCTGCAAAAGTCCATTTCTGCCCTGGTATAGGGACAGCTTAATAAGAAAGTCCACAGAGCAAAAGGAAACCAGAGGTGGCACTTGGCACCTGAGGCCAACTATGGCTGGCCCCTGCCCTGAGAGGGAGACACTCCCTTCAAGCTTGAGCAAGGGGAAATCGGGTTTCATTCCCTAGCAGACAAAAAGTGCCAACCAATACGAGGGTCAGCGAGTTCTCCAACTCCGCGCTCTGCCTGGGTGGTAATGTAGACACGTACTGAGTCTGACAAGGATGTCTCCCTTCAAACCAGGTCAGTTTGTGGAATCTTTTCTTCCTCCAATCTGTTGTCTGCCCTGGGGCCTCTGGGAATGATTCACATGCACATGCCTTTGAGTTTTAAAGGAAGCACAGCATCACCCCCGTAGAGTGATCATATGTTCATTTTCTCAACCATTTGTGAGTTGTGCATAGTACAAGGTAGTTTATACAGCATGGAATCCCTGATTTGAGGGTGCTGTCATAAAAGGCTTGGGGTACCCTGTGTTTCCTCTGTTAGAAGCAGAAGCTGCTGGTGGTTGAGCACTTGCTTCTATTCTAGGTGTCACATACCACACGTGCTACTTCAAGATGATCTGGACCGAATGAGGAATGGGCATCCTTGTCTGACAACAAATGAGACCAAAGGCCAGCTGACTGAAGTGACTTCCCAGGGCCACCGACATAGGTAACAGAGCCGGTATTCAATTCCAGATCTGGAAAGCATGCTTTTCCCATAATACTTCTGCCCTTTCCTACTGACTTATGCACACAACTGTGAACAGAGCTTTGACCACAGGCCTGCTGGCCATCTGGCCCTACACCAGAGGGCAAGGGTCTTGCTCAAATTTGTACTTCCAGAGTGCTGAGAGAGCCAGGGCTTCTGGAACCTGCTGCAGTTCTCTAAGGTGCATCTGTGAGGATTCTTGTGATTAAGGGTTGTTGGCAGCTGTGCCTGCGGGGCCTGTGAAAGACAGAAATGGCTATGACAGCCATCTCACTCACACTGAAGGGAAAGGAACAGGGTTGCCTTGTTCCTGGAGATGAGCAGCCTGCATTCTTCTCCTTGGGGACATATGAAAGTGGCCAGAAGAGGGAGAGATTGCAAGCCTGCCCATACCACAGAGTTTTCATTTTCTCTACACCAACACTAAGGAGAATTTCACTGAGCGTAACCCATGCTCAGAACCACAGGTGTGTGCCTGTGAGCAGGTCTCTGTGGTATGGAGAGCATAAGACAACTCTGCCTTTTGTGATTTCCCTCCTCTCGCTCAGCTCTGCTACAGCTGAACACAGCTCACAAGGTTATAGCTCAGAGCTCACAGAGGAGAGAGAACCCAAGGTGCCCCCATATTCACTGCCACAGTCAGAGCCAGGATGCCACACACAGTCACCACCCATGACACCCCAGTGCCACCACAGACTCTCAGAGAGCTCTCTTCTGGGCAGCTGAGAACAAGCTGTAGCTGCTGCTGCTCACCTGGATTTAGGGAAGGGTACATGTCTACATCTGAAAATGGAGATCAGTGGATTTTCTCAAAGCCTTCCTGAAGGGACACAATGGCTGTAAACAGCAACTAAAAGCCTGAGTTCAGTGCTATAATATGAGCTCTGTAGCCTCTGCTGTTGACATCTCTACCCTGGTCTGAATGTGGGTTCCACCTCCAAAGAGCCATTCATATTTTTTTTTTAAACTTGATTTGGAACACATAATTAGATGATGCCAGCACTGGAGAAGAGCTTTCTAGAAACAACTTATCCAGTCAAGCCCCTTTATTCTACACCATAAAGAGAGAGAGAGAAATGCAAACACTGCAGGTCATGCAGGGCTGATCAAGAGCCAAAAATGGTCCCCAGTCCACCCAGACCCTGGGACCCTCTTTGCACCAGACACATTCACAGCTTCTCAGAGTGCAGACATGACTAGTTCAATGAAAATTTGGATTTTTTTAAAGATTGATTTTGGTGTTTTGAGGCTCTGTGAAACCAGCAATTTTAATCAATTTTTCAAAATTGCTAATTTCATCCATCCAAGAAACTCACACACAAACAGAGGGGCTGATTGAAATTTAAATGGCGGCTGGCTTGTTAGCTGCAGGCAAGCAGGCTGGGTATTTTCATATGCAAGTCTGCCACTGTGTCCTGGCCTGGCAGCAAGAGGAAGCAATCTCCACGAGACACTCGAAGGCATTAAGAATTCAGGCAGCCAAAAGGAGAAGCAACAACAGGAAATGATAAAACAAAGACAGATCATTATTAGCACCAACATAATGCGTTCCTATGTCCTCCGGTCTCATTGAGAGCCCTGCCCGTTGTCTATTGAAACTGTAATTAGGCTGATAGGAACCAGAGGATTAAACTAACTTTCTTCTCTGATAGCAAGGATTTCAAATGAGCGAGATGGGGTGGAGATAAACCTGAGAAAGGTATTAATATTCTGGGCCGCAGCTTCCCAGGACAGCTCAGCTGATAAACAATGGCTGGCTGCTGCCCGCCTGAGGCTGCCTGCTGGGGAAGGCTTGAGATACCCCGCCTGCCACATCTGTCGGATGAGGATGTTGAGGTCTGAGGTCACCTTACACTCTGCCAAACATGGCCCTTGGTCTTTCACACCTTCCTGCCCATGACCCAGTGTCAGTTCCTTACGATATGCCTGCCCCCCCGGGGTTACTGTTGTAGCTGAGCCTTAACCTGGAACTCCAGGGCAGACGGTCCCCGCACTGTCTTTCCAGCCTCCACTGAGTTCAGTTAGATGCTGACCTCCATGCATGGCTGGGCACCTGGAGGCCATCTTCCTAGCCACACACCTGAAATCATCTCTTCCCTTTACTGACCTATTCCCAACTCAGAAGATAAAGGCAAACCTGCCCCATCTGTCACTACACTGTCTCTCTGGCTAGGCGTGAACTGCTCTCTGGGCCTTACTACTCCTTTACCTGGTGACACTGGACTCAAAGGCCTTCTGTAATGCTTTCCCAAGGAGTCCTTGCTGGGTCCTCTGCAGAGGCCAGCAAAGGACTTTCTTAGTGCCTGTAGGACCCTGTTTACCCTCCTCTGCACTGTCACTTAAGGGTTAGTAGCTACATCATGACCTTCCACTTAACCATACCCTGTAAGGTGATGAGCCAGATTGTGTTGGACAATGGGGGACACAGTGCTTGATGAGAAACACAGGCCAAAAATTCACGTCAGGGAATTAATTTGGGAAGGGGAAAAAAGTTGAGGCGAGAAGAATGGGAAAGATATATGAATTAAAATAAAGTCTGGTGACACACTTGAGCAAACACAGAGTCATAGGTTTCATTATGAAACTGTGACTTTACATGTTAATTTTAAAAAGAAAAGATAAAATAATTGGCCAGGGTCTGGAGAAATTGTTCAGTGGTTAAGAATACTTTCTGCCTTTCAAGAGGACCTGAATTCAGTTCCCAGCACCCACATTATGTGACTCACAGCAGCCTGTAACTCCAGCTCCAAAGGATTCAGACATGTAGAATAAAAATAAGTAAGAACTATTCATATCAACACAGATCAGCCTGGAGGTGTTCCAGGGAAGATACCAGGAAAGTCAGCCCAAGGAAGTGCTATGGACCTTCCCTCTATTTGATACACACACACACACACACACACACACACACAGACACACACACACACACACACAGACACACAGGGAGTAATATTCAAGTGTAAGCACAGCATATTCCAGTAAGGTAGACAACAAGGAGTTCTCACTTCCTATGCAAGGTGTTCTCATGAGGGGAAAAGGATGGCTCTCACCAGAGACCAGAGAATCAGGCCAGCATCCAAATGTCCCACAACTCCCCATCACTCAAGCTTTAGTAGTACATTTGAGGGCTAAAAAACTGACTCAAGTGCTTGCTGCTGAAGCATGAGGAGGATCTAAGTTGGAGCCCCAGAACCCTGATGTGGGTGCACAGATCAATAATCCCAGCTCTCCTAGGACAAGAGATGAGGCACAGAAAGGAGACTTTTGGACGCTGAATGCCATCTAAGCACATGCACTCAACAGAAAACAAGAGAGGCTGGCTGAATCAAAGTACGTTGCCCTTTGGCCTCTACACAAGTGCCATAGGAGACATGACACCAGGAACATTCATACACAAGCACACACACCAAGATGGGGGGGAGGAAGAGAGAGGAAAGGGAGATTGAGAGAGTAGAGAGGAATCCAAAATTGACAGATGACTATCATGTAAAAGTCAGTCGCCAAGTGTCATGAAGGAACTGGGACATTCTAGTCTGGCACTGAACTACCTTTCCTGAACTTCCATTTCCCCAACTGTGAAGTTGAAAGGACATTTGAGGGTGAAGGGCCTATGAATTTCTGACAGTCAGACCTTTGTGGAATAGAAGCCATTCTGCCACTGGAGCTAACAGGGGAAGATGGAACCATGTGTCCTGTAACTGTTTGCTTTCTGGAAGGAGAAGGAAAGCTCAGGACACTCAGAAAATCCCAAGAGCTATCTCTGGGGTTATGGAAGAGCTCTCTCCAGACTGAGCTGACAACTCCAGGAATGCAGCTTTCTTGGGTTGTCAGCCATGCTGGTATGGATTTCCAGAAGATGCAGCTGCTTTGAGTCACCCATGGGTCCAAAAGGCACCCCAACAAACTCACTGGTGCATGCAGCAAGATTAATGTGGACTCATGTCTTTGGTCTGTCCTCAGTGGACTATCAGAAATGAAAAGACATTTGTTCGCATCTCCTTCAGAAAAGTTTCATCAACATTTTGCTGTGCAGCTGACATGAACTTGTCCTTGAAAACAGACCTACTTGGCACTTGTCTGAATGGCTTCTGCAACACTGCATTGACTGGCAGGTACTGCAAAAAGGCTGGAATGGTGTTTTTGCCTGACTTGACTCCTGAGGAGACAGAAATCTAAGAGAGACAGGGACCAGTTCATCCCCTGAGAGACTCTAGTCAGGCCCGAGGCCCCTCATCTCCTCCTTTGGCTTTTGTTTTTCTGTATAAAACAGTTCCTTGTCTCTGAGAGTGGTGAGGGCAGCATTAGGCAGCTGAGAACTCTTGGCTCACTTTCCTGCTTCCCCTTTCAAATACAGAATTGCTTTGTTCAAAAAATGGGGCTGTATAAGTGAGTGTGAATGTGTGCTTACACTTAGAGTGTGTGTGAGCAAGCGTGTCCACACAGGTAGAGAAGGGAAGAAGCCATTCAACATACATTCCTCATAGGAGGAAACCAAATGGCTTAATCCCAGTGGTACTTCCTCAGGCCCCTCAAAACTATTGTACCACAAAGATTAGAGAGGTGTATGCAGCTGTATCCATGCCACTCCCAGTTCCTAGATGGGCTCAGCATTTGCACAGCACCTGAGGAGCACAGAAGAGTTGTAATAAAATTACTTTTGCTTAGATTGGCTTCCTTTTCCTTCTGAACCTGATTGATGGTCCTACCTAGTAGGCTGTTGCAAAGACAGAGGGAGACACAGATGGGTGGGGCCCAACGCCAGCACTGAGTACACAGTAGGTGCTCATTCTGGCAGGTGGGCCTCATCCAATCTGACAGTGGAGGGACCTGGTCTTTGGCTGGCAGTCAGTATTAATGCCCACTCCTCTGGTGCTGGACCAAACAAGCTTTGGCAGGGTCATCTGGCCCCTCGCCTCCCCTGCCCCCGGCTCCTCATTGTACACGCCCCATTAGTTGCACAGTGCCCCAAAGTACAACAGGAACGCTTCCTAAGCCGTTTCCTCTGCTAAATACCTCAGTGACAGGTTCTTGGCAAGGATAGAGCGCCAAGGTTAACATATGCTTAGAGTATGTGCTGCGGGCGTCCCACATCCACATGGAAGCTGGAGGAGCCCAGCTTCATCTTGGTCGTTCCTGTGCCCCAGTCCCAGAAGGCTGCTTCCCAGCTGCCTCTCATCCCAACTCAGGAGCTACTGAGGGATCTTAGCCCAGACAAACCTAGGTAGTTCTTTACCTATTCTGAACATACCACGGCATCCTTTCCAGTAACCATCAGCCTCCTCACGCCCTTCCACTAATGGAGACTTCCATCCCTGGGAGGTAATTATCTTTCCAGAGATTTCTCTGTATCAGGCTATAAGCAGGATACCGAGAATGAGATTGGGAAAGGACCAACCCTCCCAGAGGTAATTCCACATCTCTTTTGGTGAAGGAAGGGCTCCCTCATCCCTCCTTATTTGAGCTTTACACGCTCAGCCTGTCTTCTCCAACCAAGCAGAAGCAATCATCAGCCATGTGTCCACGCAGGGTCATAGGGTCATGGACCTAAATAGATCTTCTCTCTGATGCACCACTCAAATATCTAAGAGATCAGGAGAGGTGGCTATCAGACTTATAAGCTGTAAGGGTGGTTGGCACTCTGGAGGCCTTTGTAGAAGGACAGACTTGGGTTTCTAAGTTCCCTAGAACTCTGAAATCATTCAGTCACTTTACAAAGGTGAAACTTGAGAGAAAACGGGACTATCCCCAAGATGCACAACTTCCAGAAACACCATCTTGGTTTTGCCAAGATGGTCATTGGCCTCAACAAGACCACAG
This sequence comes from Psammomys obesus, assembly GCF_907164565.1. NCBI lineage: Eukaryota > Metazoa > Chordata > Mammalia > Rodentia > Muridae > Psammomys > Psammomys obesus. Next base: position 2,689,070 of record NW_026591918.1, on the reverse strand, counting down.
TATCTGGAGGTCAAGTTCAATAGTTATTTCCGCTGGGCACATGCTGACAGTATCCTCTTCAGTTGTTTCATTTACAGGTTCCATCTCTGACTAACTCATGACAGTCACCATTTGGATGAAAAGCCTCTTCTGCTGATCCTGCCCTGGGTGCTCAGTACAAATTCAGTATTATCAGGTGGGAGGAAGTGAATGTGTCAGACACAGAGAAGATGTTGAACTAATGTTAAGCAATGCAGCGACCTCAACAGAAAAGTCTCCAAACCTCAGGGACTGAATGGTGTAGTTTGTGTCTTGTTCATAGCACATACATGGCCAACACCGGGTGGCAGGACTCTCAGATCTATGCAGTCACTCGGGATGCCAGCTAGCAGAAGATGTGCCTTGAAGTTATGCTGTCTGACTCCCACTGCACCTTGGTGACTCCAGCAGGGAGAGAAAGGTCTCAAGGAGGATTGCTGCCAACTTGCACTGCCTCCTCCAGGAAATGATGCTCAGCACTTTGATCTATAATCTGAACTCAGTCACAAGGTCCTAGCTTCCAGTGGGAGAGTCTAGAATTGTAGGAGACCAGTGAGTATTGTCCGTGTCTGATACAGGCATGATAGCCTCAACCCAACAGGTTGAGGGACTCACAAATCAACTAGAGGAAAAGAGATTGGTCTATACAGGTTTGGGTGACACTGGTGGTTAGACTGGAAGGTTAGACAGGAGAGATAATTGAGAAGCATAAAGGAGAGGAAGGGAGACCTTTTGCTGAAAGCCAGTCTAGAAAGAGATCATAAAACACCAAAGTGGGCACAGATAGGCTTTAGTTGACTGGTCTCAGAAGGAACATAAAAGATAGGCATGGGGGGGGGGGTGTCTGGCTACTTTCACAGGCCTGATGATAAAGGCGCGGGAACACAGACAAGGGGCACATTAGGGAGGTAGAGCAGTCAGAATGGCAGAGTCCTTTCAGAAGGTGACTCCTTGGATAGCTTAGGGAAGGAGTAAAAGCAAGGACACAGTGACAGTGTCTTCTGGAAATCTTAGAAACGTTCTCCGGGAGGGTGAGTGGGCGGTTGTGGCACCTGCTTGTGGCACCAGCTTTGTCGGGATTTTTTGTTTTTGTTTTTAATCTCTCAGCCTGTCTTCAAATCTGGGTTTTCCCATATTTTCTCTATCTGATGCTACAACTATGGTTACTTGGGAAAAGAGAGTAGATAAGGTATCTGATAATCCCTGTTGGTACAAAGTAAAATCCACCCCCATTTCCACAGAGTGGAAATGGCTGTGACTATTCCACAGACTGGAAACCGGAGGCCCTGAGCTGCAGACCCCTAAGTGGTGGACTTCCAGCCTCTGCCATTAGCTCCAGCTTACAGTGTCAATGCTCCTTCTGTGGAAGCAGGCTCTTCAGCTAGGCTCCTGGCAGGTATTTCAACCTGATGGGGCCTGCCAGCCAAATGGAGCCTGCCTGCTAGGGGCTAAAGAACTGGAACTGGCAGGTACTATTTGTGGGTTTCCATCAGCATTTGTTCCTGTTATCAACTTGAGATAAAAACAAATATTCATCTGACTTGAGGTGTTTGGCTTTCATGGGTGGTTTCCCATCTGTCTCTTCTCTCCTTCCCTCTGCCCCATTCCCTGACTCTCCCTGCCACCCTCTGCCTCCCTTCCTGCTGCATCACCACCCAGACTTACTGGGAAGCATGCATGAAGCGCACAGGCTCTGGATAGAGCTCTTGGCTGCACTCTTCCTTTCGGGACGTGTTTGCAGCCTCATCCCCACGGTCACACCCCTCTTCTTTCCCTCGGCATTTCCTTCCCAGGGTTCTTTTCTGAACACTTTCCTACTTTGGTATCAAGCAACAGAATTCCAGTTCCAACTCTGCTATGTGACCTTAAACAAGGTACCAAAACCATCTCAGCTTTTATTTCCTTGGATTCATCAACCTCCATCAGGTATTAAGGACATAGGACTCTAGATTGATCCCAGAACCACATGCTAGCCACCAAAGGCAACACCAAAAATTGGGCAACACCAAAGGAGATTCAGATGAAGCACAAGGATACTGTGAGTCTGACTGCTCAGGCTCCAGCCAGTGCTGCTCTCTGTCTGTGGGGCCCCAATCAACCTTCTCTGTACCTCCAGTCTGTCTTCCTTCCTTCCTCCCTCCCTCCCTCCCTTCCTTCCTTCCTTCCTTCCTTCCTTCCTTCCTTCCTTCCTTCCTCCCTCCCTCCCTCTCTTCCTTCCTCCCCTCCTTTCTCCCTTCCTCCCTCCCTACCTCTCTCCCTTCCTTCCTCCCTCCTTTCTCCCTTCCGCCCTCCCTCCCCCCTCCCCTCCTTCCTCCCTCCCCTCCTCCCTCCCTCCCTCCCTCCCTCCCTTCCTTCCTTCCTCCCTCCCTTTTAAAAATCTTCCATGTGCGTGATATGAGTGTGGCTGTGGGAGAGGACACACACATGCCACAGGTGCACGTGAGGTCAAGAACAACCTCTGGTGGGTGCTCTTGCTTGAGACCAGTCTCCTTTTAGTTGCTGCCTGTACCAGGCTGGTTAGCCCCAGAGCTCCTGTCTCCACCTCCTGTCTGGCTGTAAAAGCACAGGGACTGGAGAGACACGCTCCAGCACCTGGCTTGCTGTGTGTCCTGGGGACTCAGTTTCAGATCTCGACATGTGCAGCACGCACAGAGCCAGCATCACAGACCTGTGTCTTCAGTTTCTAGTAGCTAAAACGGGGAGGCCACTGCTCCTGCTTTACTAGTATTATGGGATGAGCTCAAAATGCTTCTGCTTTCTGCTCTGGAAAGAAAGAGTTCAAGGATTCTGGTTGAATGGGGATATGTATGAAAAGGGCCAGCATGTACCAGTCTCTGCTCCGTACCCAGACAGGCATGTGAATGCCTGTGAGTGTGCTCCAACCACTTCCTGTTGTCTCACCTAAAATAATAGCACCAGAAACTGACGTTTTCAAACTAGTTTCTCCCACTGAGTTCTATGGGAAAGGCTGGAAGTCTCAGGGATTCCCTCATTCGCCCGTCATGTGACCAAGCAGCAGGAGACACCCACATTGTCTAGGGGCCAGGGATCAGGCATATCCCACCTTGGCAGACCCACATATATTAGTTACCAGTGTCATTGCTGAAAGAGGCCACTTGACAAGAATGACATAAGAGAGGAAAGACTGATTTGGACTCACAATTCAAGAGCTTATAGTTCATTGTGGCAGGATTGCTATGGTGTGGCAGCTTGCCTCGTACAGTGAGCTCCTGAGACAGGGAACCTCAGCATCCTAATGGATCAGGGACCAGAGGCCCTGGAATTAGAACACAGCCTGGCTATAACCCTCAAAGACATACCCCAGCTACACACTGACACCAGTCAGAAACCACAACCTTCCAAATCAGCGTCATCAACTAGGCATGGTGTGTCCAAACACGTGAGCCCATAGGGGACATTTCACATGCAAACCATAAAACTAAACTCCTAGAGAGGGGCCAGACATAGCCCAAAATGAGGGAGCCTGGGTAAAACATGCCAGTCATGCCCACCACCTCTCACAATGCTTTTGAGATGCCCTTGCACTGCATATGTGTTTCTATCCTAGAGGACTCTGAGGACACAAGGGCTATGCTTCCCTGAGATCTATCTGTGAGCCTCCGTGGAAGCTAATGCCAAATGTCTATACCAGCATATGACACCATGCGAGGCCAGATCCTCCCTGACAAGAGTGGGATGAGCCAGAGAACACCCAACCAGTCAGCTACAGTACTTGGAACTGTTCCCTCTCTTAGGCCAGTTCCTCCTGCAGGCTTTGTAGGCCCTGTTAAATTGCCAAAGCTCTCCAGAAGCATGCCTAGACACCCCAAATGGATTCATCACCGTAGCATAGTCCTAACTCCACCACAGAGTTGCTAAAGGCGAAAGGCCCCGACCCACGGCATTGTCCTTGACTTGTGCATTCCTCTCTTCATCCCTGTAATCCACGCTCATTCCGAGAAAACATAGCGCCAAATGGGCCGTGGAATTTGCCCTCTTAGGTCTCATGCTCCAGGGAAAAATGAAGAATCCCTGAGACTTCTCCCACATTTCTGGGCTTCCCACAGTCTGTTCTAGGAGGCAGGGGCTCAGGGCCAGGGGTGGTCTCCTTCTCAGAAGGCACTCTGAGACCTATCTTGGGAGAAACTTTTGGCACAAAGGTCTACAGAGGGACAGCAGTGAAGGGACTAGGGAGAATCAGCTTGAAAATCAATGGTGAGCGACTTGGCCAAGGGTAGCTGAAAAGGCAAGCACACCATGCAAAGAAGCTGGCTCAACAAACATTCAGTTAGAGTGTGGCCAGGTAGTCACAGTTATCAGAACGCTTCTGTGGTTAGGACAACTCCTGAGGATACCCAGGACAATACTGCCTGCCACACACACACACACACACACACACACACACACACACACACACCTCTAGGCCTCAGGAAACGTAGCACTGCCCATCCACGCGGTGGACCAGGTCAGAGGGTTTAGGTCCTACACTCTATCTCAAGACTGCCTAGTGACCCAGCACACAAATTCTCAGGCTTTATCTGCAGTACAGCCCTATCTGTAGATGACCCTCCCTGGCACTTAGCTCCTCACTAACAGCACAGATGCTAGTTGAGCCTGCTCCATCTCTGTAAGGCAGAGTCGCACTCCTGTCAGGGCGGAGGAGGAGCTTGCATGAGTTCATTTCATAGTTGTGGCCAGAGGACCCTGCTGAATGTCCTTGGGGCCTGACCACTTTGGTCTTCCTGTTGATGCTGAGAAGGACCCTGAAGAATAGCTGGAGTCTTGCCAGACACAGAGGCTGAGCCTGCTTGGCATCAGCCCCTGGGAAAGAAAGCTTCAGAGTGTAGACTGTTCCCAGAAACTGGAGACGAAGCTTGTGATAAGGCCAGCCTGCTTTCTGAGCCTGCCAGGCAGCCAGTCTGAGAAATCCACAGAGGCAGGGGATGAGCACCCTGTGTAAGGTTGTGCCTGAGGGAGGCCACTTTCCATGACCCGGGGTTCAGTACTCATGCCACAGGGAGGCACAGTCAGCTCCACCGTGGGCCCTGACGCCCAGCAGTTCACGGGGTAGAGAGGGCTTTGTCCAGAAGCCTCTGGCCACGGCTCATCCAGGGCAGGGTCTCCAAGTGCAGGGACACTGCCTGTAAGTAGAGCCAGTTCCCACACTGCAGTTTGCCCTCGGGGAAACTGCTGAGGGAAAGCTGGATTAAGACCAGCGTCCTCATCTGACATGCGGGGAACATGGAGACTCCCAGCAGGGCCTCCAACAGCTCAAGGCAGGTCTCATCACCCAGCCTCCTGCATCATCCCTCTTCTTCTCCTGCACCCACCCATTCAACTTCTCCTGGTATGAAGGCCACCGGGAGTTTTGAGTAACTAGAAGAGGCTCATAATGGAGCATGTACCAGAAAAGTACTCAGAGGACATGTTTTCCAGTCCTGGTTCTATCACAGAGCAGCTGTGTTGGCCTGGGTACATTCATCTCCCTCTCGGTCTGTATCAGAACGGTCCTTGGTATCCACCTCACAGGCCGAACTGTAGCAGAGAACATGGGAGCTCAGGTGCAGAGTGAGTGTGGCCAATGTCAGGCAGTCATGTTCAGTGTTCATCATAGGGGCAGGCCATAGACTGGACCAACAGGGGGCCAAAGCCGAAGAACAAAGCAGAGCTTGCCTCTCCCCACGAGGATGGTGAGCCCAGCTGCTCACCCTTCTGTGCCCCACATATCTCCTATAAATGTACATAATGTGGAAAGGGTCACTATCATATCTAAAATGCAGGGAGGAAACCTAGCTGGGCACCTAATTCTTGCTCACAGGGACAGGACCAGGGGTAGCCTTTGGTATTGTGCACAACTGAAGAGACCCAGAGATTCCTCAGCTTCATATTCCCATTAAAGGGACCTGAGGACAGGTTGGCCTAGTGCACACAGAGTGGGGATCTAGAGATATACCAACTTTATACCAATGGCAAAAGGATCCAGGGTTGCAATAGCAATTCTCGTTCATAGGCAAGGGTCCCAGGGGTGCCCTGGCCTTGCTCAGACTGGTTTTAAGAAAGTCGAGTGGGTAGTCTTCAAAGTCAAACAAGTAGGCCCAGACAAAGTTGTTCCCTGCCCCATTATGTGGCCCAAGCCCATCCAGCAAACATCTGAAGTGGGCAGGGATGTGTACAGTCTGCACACAGTGGCCCCAGCAGACAGGATTCGACTGCTTCCCCCGAAGCATTGGGGACCAGGTGAGGTGGATCAAGGCTGCTGTGAGGAAGCCCAGCTGAGTTCTCCTCTGCCTCCCTAGGTGGAGGTCAGACCTGTTATGAGCATTTGTTCCTGGTATTTTGAAACTGTGAGACTAGAAAGGGCTAGACCAGAACGCCATGTTTATTAGCCTTTGAGTGTGTCAGTCATTATTGCTCCAGCAATGATAAACAGAGAAGCCCCAGGAAGAAGGGCAAACACCTATGCATGCAAGAAAGAGTGAGGTTGCTGGACCTGTTGGAAAGGGCAGCATGGAGGCAGGTTCTGAGAGAGTATATTGTCCTTTACCTTTAGAGCCACTAGCTGTCCCAAAGCACCCAGACCCTTTTCCTAGATCTGCCCAGGATACTACATTGATGCAGAAAGCCTTTGCCCAATATGGGGCTGGCTATGTCAGCCAGGAAGCCAGGAAATCCACATTCCTTCAGCTGTGAAGCAACCTTACTCTCTCCAGTACCCTTTGACACCTGTCTCTCTTTACTTACAGGAATTCCGGGCAGCTCTTCATCAAGCCCTGATGGATTGGGGGGGGGGGGCTTGTTTCCTTGTCGTTTTGATCGATCTACTGTTTCTGCTGTCCTGCCGCCCTCCTCCGCATCTCCAGCTCTGGCACTGTCATCACCTCCTACCTAGGTTTGAGGTTCTGCTGAGGATCCCTGTATTCCATCTGCCACACACACGAACAGCTCCCTGCAGGGCTCCGTCCTGCAGCACCATCGGGCGGAGGCTGTACTAACGTGGCTCACCCCTGTACTAACGTGGCTCACCCCTGGGGCCTCCAAGACTTAGCATATTGCATAGCGGCGTAGGTGTTCAACAACGCGTGGGTGAAGAGAGGAATGAGGAGGAGATGGTGACTGACTCTCTAGTGTGAAGACAGGCTGGGATTTGAGGAAGTGCAACATGTCTGAGGCCAGGTGTTTGAGATCTGGCTGGGGTGGGCTACACTTGCCCCTTGTCAGAGTCTGAGGACAAAACACAATAAGGGCTCTCTAGGGTCACCCAGGGCTTTCTTCTGAGGGCAGGAGAGTAGCTCTTTTACTGGACGCCTCCTGCGACAGGTACTCTCTCCCTGTTATGACAACATGCTGAGTAACCTCTGCTACACCAGGACTGCGGTAATTCCAAATAAGAGAATTTAGCTGTACTGGCCAACCTTGAACATACACGGGCTACACATCACTCTCAGAGTGGAAACTGATTCACCAGCCACACACCCCCAACCAGCCAGTCTCCTCCTGAAGGGACCTCTAGAGGTGCCCATGAGGAAGCCACACCCCCCTTACTGCCCACCCTGGTTACTGCTCTGGCCTTGAGCCAGACTGTTAATGCAGCTCCTTTAGTTTGTAGCTGAGAACTCAGCACATCTCTCCTGGGAGCCATGGAGGAAAGCTGGACAGACGCAGGGGAAGCTGATGGGGGGAACGGCCATGCCTATCTCTGTGCCAGGGAGAGGCTCCATTCAGTGTGCCAACAGATGTTCTATAGAGCTTCCCCTGAGCTTTCGAAAACAATGCCAAGGTAGAGGAGAGAGCTTGTGCTGGGCCAAGTGTGGAATTCTGCTTCTTGATATTCAGCCCCATCAGTAAACCCCTCTAGAAAGAGGAAAAAGAACCTGCTCTGTGGCCTCCTTTCCCTGATTCTATTTTCCTGAACCGCTGCAGGCAGTTCCTCTGCCCCTCCCCCAAATTCCCTCCCATTAAAGCAGACCTTCACAAGAGATATGGACTTCACTCTAGTGGGGTAAGTGGCTCACAGCCACTCTTGAGTCATCCTCCCATGGGGATGGTCATTGGCAGGATCCAGGATTTAACTGTAAACAGAAAGCAATAACGAGATTTCAAACACTGGCCAGAAGCTGGGGGTGTGCAGAGGCCCAGGAACCTTCCCAGCACCTTTAAGACTATCCTGACACGCTTTACAGTAGAGAGGCTGGCTTGTGTGTGCTCAGCTTACCATTTGCTTGCTCTGTGGACACACCCCTGATCCTTTCTGACCCAGCTTCCTCAGCTCTTCGATGAGAGTGATGCTTCCACTTTTGGCCAAGTGTACTGAAGACCAAGTGCAACATGGAGGTCATCCGCCTGACTTTGAGTAAGTACTCCATGGCTGTTCCTTTCCTTCTTCCACATTTAAGGCATTTTCCATGGAGGAAGGAGCAGGGTTAAGCATGTGGGGAAAACAAACAAACAAACAAACAAAAACAAAACAAACAAACAAAAACAAAAACATTATACCACTATCTTAAACCTTTGTTATTTCCTACAGCCAAAGGAAACTAGATCTTCAAATTGTCACAACTGGCTCTCTAGAATTTTCTCCAGATCAGGCTGCAACTCAGGAAAAGCATCCGGAGAGAGGGGTCATAACGGAAACATGAATGTGAGTTACTTTCTCATCACTGTGAAGAAATATCTGATAGAAACAAGTGAGGGCTTGGAAGATTTGCTTTGGCTTTTGGTCTCAAAATGTGGTGGAGCAGTTCGGTCTGAGACGGCAGGCACTTAGAGCTGCTGTGTCTCAAGTTTGGTAGACCAAGAAGCAGATGGTGGCATTATAAGCAAGACTGGGATTTAACCCTAAAGATCTAGCAGCCTATATCTGCCAGCTAAGCTCTATGTCTCAAGTGACTCACAGTATCCCAGAGCAAGCCACCAACCAGAGACTAAGCACACAAAATGTGAGCTTGTGAGGGACACTTCAAGCCACAACATTCTGCTCCTGATCACCAGTGGCTCATGGCTATTTGAATACTACAAAATACATCTGGTTCAAAATGAAGGGTCTCCATGCTCTCAACAGGCCTAACACTTTTCAAAAGTCCAAAGTCTCTAACAAGTCTCAAGGCACTCTTTGGATTTTGTTTTGTTTTGCTTGTTTGCTGTTAGCCTCTGTAAAATCAAAAACTAGGTTTATAGACTTCTGATACTTCTGATGGACAGTAGCACAATGTATAAATCCACATTCCAAAATGGAGGATAATAATTAATGATGATGATGACAATGATGATAAATCAGATCAATGTAAGACCAAATCTCAGCAGGACAAGCATAGTCAGCATTTGGAACACCCGGTAGCATTGTCTGGTCTCTGACGGCCTTGGGTAGCTTCCCCCCAACTCCTTGCATGTGCCCTCACCCCTGCTTGGCCTCCACTCAGCACCTACCCCCTTCCACAGGGGACTCCCTATGTTTCTGGCATTAGCTTCATCTTAGAGTATTTACTGTGATTTGGGCTTCAATTCCAGCTTGGTGCACAACTTTCTCAGGGACTCCATAAAGGAAATTGACTGTGGTGCTCACTGGTTGGCCTCATTTGCTTTTCTCTGGAATCTTGGGGGTGGGGAACCTCAGTGAACCCTTAACTCTTATATTTGCATGCTTACAAAACCAGCTCCATGTGGAAAGCACCAGGCTCCAGGGACAGCCTGAGATTAAGACAGTCCATTTGGAGCAAAGTCAAAGCAGCTCCTATAAGGCTGTATGGGCAGGAGCATGGAGAACACTTTCCTGAGGAGCTGCTCTTCAGTATGGTCCCCTTTTAGCTTTATATGTCTAGGCGCTGGCCTTCTTAATGAACAGGTTTTCCACTTCCTGCCTTGGGGCCTTTGATGTGTAGGATCTGACTCTCAAGTCCTGATCTTATTGTGTCCATGAAAATGCAATTTTCCCTCAAGAGCATGGTACTACTTTAAAAAACAAATAAATAAACAATTACAGCAGCTTGGTCCATGACCACCTCATGCACAAGTTTAAATATGTTCATGCTGCCCTTGAAGGACCCACATTGATCTGTGGAAATACTGGGAGAAGAGAAAAGGTCCCAGGTAGAATAGAGTGGGGCATAGTGCTGGCCACTTGAATGACTATAAGGTGGAAAGAGGAGGGGAATAAGCATGAGACACACTGTCAAGAGATGTGGGTAAGGGGAGAATGTAGGGTTCACAGGCCCCAGGCCCTGGAAAAGCTTAGATTTTAGGCCCAGAGGGGCCTTTGAATAGCTATACCATGATTAGATCTACTTTCTAGATCACCCGCATGTATTGTGGAGATGGCATAGAACAGAGCAGCTCAAGAACATGTTTTGTCCTGTTATCAGTTCATTGACTTCCAGGCTCTGTTCTAAGCTCTTGGTACCCAGCAACCAATTTTTCACTCTGGCTCACTCTGGAGGGACTGTTGCTCTCCCAGGTTACAGATAAGGACACTGAGGCACAGAGAAGACATATTTCTTAGCCACAAGACTAATTAAGGTTATGGTGGTAGCACTGACAGCTGAATCCTGGTATTCTGGCTCCAGGGTCTGCCTGTTTCCCCACAGTTCTTGCCCTTTCGCAGCTAGGCCCCAGGTAAGAGGTGCACTAGAAAAGATGAGTGTTTCTTGGTCTCTGTACACTCAGCCCCTGGCAGGAAAGGGCCACATGTAAACACATGGGCAACTCCACATCCCTGCAACAGTTAGCCTGGCCCTCAAGCAACACAGCCTGTGCGCTGACTGCTCTTCTTTAAAGCCACAGCCAACCCACCCAGTGCCGGGGACACAGACCGAGAGATAAGGTCGAGGGCTCATCTGCAGGCCCACAAGCAAGCCTCCTCAGAGACCTGCGCAGGCAGGTGCAGGCGTGTTTTCCCCTGTCTGTGGCGGTGTGGGGACCCCAAACCAGGGCTGTGATTCAACCCAGCCCTACCCCCCAGGTCCCTGCTGAGCGTGTAAAGGGGAGCACCTGCAGGAAGCTGCCTCACAGTCAGAACAAGGTACCCTGCTGGAATGCTGCCTGCAGCCGAGCAGCGAAGGCAGTCCTTTGGCACATACACAGGGTCTGCTGGGAATTTCCCGAGAGGCCGACTCTGAAAGCCGAAAAAGCAGATGCTGGCTAGGGACAAGCTGCACTTCACAGGGAGTTAGCGCACTCAGTCGCTGGCATCAGGAATTGCCTGACTTGTCATCTCGCTAAATCCTCAGGCCCTGCCCCACCTGCCCTAGAGCTCTCTGGCTCCCTGCTCTCCTGCACGCCTTTTTGCAATAAGCATCAATGTTCAGCGCAGTGTTCCAGAGACTGACCTGACACAGAGCTTTTTGCACAGCACCCGGACCCCCTGCCCCTGGCATTTAGCATCCTGAGAATAAGGATGTGAGAGAGGTTTGCAGGAGGCTCCCCACCATCGCCATTCAAAGTTTTGCTTTCCAGAGTTTCAATCAACTATGGCCTTGAAAATGATTAAAGGATAAGTTCCAGAAATAAACAGCTCGTGTTTTTAAGTTGTGTCACTATGAGATCCCTTGCTGTTCTCCTTCCTTCCTTGGGCACCCATCACCCTTTCTTCCAGTATAGCCAGAATTTATGCAGTCTACACATTACGAATTCCTGGGTATCAGACTGGCCGTCAAAATTCCATAACGTTTGGGTGGAACTAGCCTTTATTTTACTTAATAGTAGCCCCAAACACAACAGTAGTGGTGCTGGCAATTCAAATATGCCAAAGAAAAGCCATAGGATGCTGCGTGCCAACAAGTACAGAGGTAAAATTTCTATGCTTAATAGTAAAGTGAGGAAATATGTATGTTGAGGTCACTGAGGTCTCTGGTGGGTAGAATGAAAATAAGACTCACACTGAATAACTACAGTGGGACTATCTAGTTTTGGCATTCACTAGAGGCTAGGACCCTCTTTGATAAAGGGGTCTCCTGTAGCCAAGACCAGCAGAACAGCCAGTGCCTGCTTGAGTCAGGGTGCCAAACCCAGATCTTGTGCCAAGCTCCGTGCTTGAGGCTTCTGTCTGCGACCCTCCCACTGACCACGTTTTATTATTATATGCCTTTCTTTCTGGTTTTGATAAAATACCCCGACAAAACGTGATTTGAAGAAGCAAGGATTCATTGTAGCTCACGTTTTGAGAGAAAAGTTCTTCATAGCAAGGGAGTCACAGAAGCTGGGGCTTGAGGCAGATGGTCCCTCTTTCATGTGTAGTCCAGGATCCAAGCCTGGGGAACGGTACTATACCTGGGGTGCACGCCTTCCCACTTCACCCTGATCAGGATAATTACGGAATTCCTAGGGCTAGAGAAATGTCTAGTTTGTTAAAAGAACTTGCTGCTTTTCCAAAGAATCAAGTTCAGCCACAGAACATTTAGGTAGCTCACGACTGGCTGTGACTCCAGCTGCAGGAGATATTTCAGTCTTTCAGGCTCCATGAACATCTGCCCATGTGTCATACTCTCGCCCAGACACATACACATAAATAAAAATAAATAGTAAAAAAATAATAATAATTCACCTATGAGTATGCCCTGAGTCCAGATTCTCAGATAATTCTCCATCTTGAGTTAATAATTTAAATTAGCCATCATAGTTATCACTCACTCTGACTGAAAACCTCCACAGGGCCAAGCTATAGCCAGGTAAAGATGGAAGTTATATTACAGAAAAGAGCCCTGTGCAGAGAACACACATGTGGACTTGGTGTCAGTGAACCAGGCATAGATAACTTCCCATCTGGCCACAAGGCAGAGATGTACATTCTCATACCCAGTCATCCTTTTAAAACACTGACTTCACTGTGACAAAGCATGGGCCCAGCTCACGGCAGCCACCTGGCAGTGTGGTCCTGCCAAGTGTTTTGTTTTGTGGTCTGTTGTGTGACTTTTCCTGGAGAAAAGCAAACAATGTCTAAGAAGACTGGATAAAACACCAACAACAGGCCAAGGAAAGATCCCGCTCAAGTCTTGCTTGGTGAACCTATAAATTTATTGCAGTTACTTGCTGGAATATGGGTGACTCAAAAGCAGCTCAGAATCACCACAAAACCCATCCCAGACACCTCTAGAGCTCCCTGACCAATCCACAGGGAGCTTCCCACCTGAGATCATGTGCATGGGGTCATTGGCTTAACCTAGAGATTGCAGCAGATTGGTGCAGAGTCCAGCTTCCTGTAAAGCCCATCTTATCCATCTGGCTTCGTGGATTTAGACACCTGTTCCCTACCCTCAAGTCTGAAAGAACCAAATGAAGTGACCTTGATCTTCTAATCTGCTAAGTAGATGTTTATTTCTTCAGTTTCTCAAGAACTAGCGTTACCACATGGAATAGATGAGGATCCTAACAGTTCTGTATATCTCAAAGGTCTTGAAGTCCTGCCCTGGCTGTTTCTGGACCAGGAGCAGTTAACTGTATCCCAGTAGCCAATGAAAAGGCAAAGTGGGCATCAGTAGCCCACAAAAACTCCTTCAAAAAGAGTAGAGATCAGGCCTCAGGAACAATGGGATTCAGGCACTCAAATGCTCCAGGGTGTCCTATTCAGTATCCACGTTGCTTTTCTCTCACTGTTGAGTCTCTTCCAGTTTTAGGTTTCAGGAGTACAAAATTCAACCTCCAATCATCTCTGACTAACATCTAAACAAATGAGCACATGAAAAGGGTTTGAGGTTGAGAAGATAACTCAGTCGATGCTCTACAAGCATGAGGTCCTGAGTTCAAGCCCAAGCACCCATGTTCAAAAAACAAAACAAAAATATAAAAAACAAACAAACAAACAAAACCAGAAGCAACCTGGAGTGACCAGATGTGCTGATGGGAGCTGGGACAGCTAGGTGTTGGGATCACTGACCAGGCAGCCCGGCCTACATGGTAAGACAGTGAGAAACTCTGTGTCAAGAACAATGTGGCTGGTATCTGAGGAACCACTCCTGAGGTTGAGTTCTACACACACACACACACACACACACACACACACACACACACACACACCTCTGAGCAATTCCAGGCCAGCTCATGTGGCAAACGTCCCGGAGAGGAGCTTTGCTAGGTGTAGCTGGAGTCCCTGGATAGCATAGTGGTCACTAAGAGATGGCCAGGTAAAGATAAGGAAAACACAGCAGCCAGCACATAGCACTTAGTAAAGGAGGCCACTTGCATCCTAAGGGGATAAAAGGTGGTGGGTGTTACCCAGCAACACTAAGGCCAACAGGATGTGCCAGTCAGTGACATTTGGCATGAAGGGACTTCCTTGTTCTTGAGTACTATGCGATCTGTAGGAAACACACACTAATTCCTTCTCCTTTCATTGTAGACCAATGAGCTCCAACCCACTAAAGGCAGTAGGATGCCATGGAAAGACAGTTTAGACACCATGAGTTTTGTTTCTATTCTGCTTCGATTTTCCTCTGTTACCTAAAATAAGAGTTAATACCTTCTCTGGGTCCTATACATTTCCTGTGCAAAGCAATGGAGGTGAAATGGTTGGTGTCTGAGGCCCTTCTCAGCCCCTTCTGGGAGGGCACAGTCCAGCTGAGCCCCTCCTAGCATTGCCATATTCAGCTCTATCTGGATTTACCCCACGTACAACTTAGCCATGCCCCACAGCCATTTGTTCACATGCTGGACAACCTAGCTATTGGTCACAGCAGTGACATTAGCTTCGCAGTGACGGAAGGGAGAAAAACTTCAGTGCAACACTCTACCCTGTGTTGTAGGAAGCATTTGAGGTCAAATCAGCAGGTCATGTATGCCATTGTTGAGCCTCTATTTCAGGATTTACAGGCGAGGCCTTCATTGTGGGATGAGACTCAGGTTGCCTGTAGGTGGACCGTGCTGCACCTGCAACAGTCTGCTGTTCCTGGGGAGTCAGAGTCCTCCCTGCTCCTAGTTTGGTTTGGTTTTGTTTCGTTTTGTTGGGACATTGTTTCACTGTGCTCCTCTTTCTGTCCTGGAACTCACTATGTAGAGCAAGCTCTCCTTGACCTCAGAGGAATCTGACTGCCTCTGCATTCTTAGCTCTGGGATTAAAGGTGCGTGCCACCACGCTCAGACATTCGCTTCTACAGTCATCCACCAATAGCAGCTCTGACAGTGCGAAAATTGTCCTGTTGCTCAACTTCTCTCCTTCACTGGGGTCCCAGCTTCTGGTTCAGCCACAGCAGCCCTCGCAGTGGGCTCCCTTCCGGGGCTGGTGCCTGTTGTCCTCCTGTGGCCCTCCACTTGGCTCACCAAATACTTGGTTTTGTCCTCAAATCATATCCCAAAAGAAGCCTTCCCTACATTCCCATTAAATCTGACTTTGTGCCCTGAAAAGTCTATCCTGAGAAGAATCCACCTTCTTCCACAGTACTTGTGATAGTCTGGAGTCTCTGATTTAATGAACGGCTCCACTTATTGCCCCCCTTTTTCCACGAGAATGCAAGTTCCATATGGGTAACCCTGCACCTTCTCCGCTGGCCCTTCATTCCTAAAGCTGTGTGGTTCAGACGGGGCACTCTACAAATTAGTCAACCAATGAACAGTTGTAATAAAACAGTGTTTCAGAAGTCGATGGAGTTAGGATGCCCTTAACATGGGTGAGGGAGAGCCTATCTGTGAAGTCCTTGTCTATGGGAAAGTAACCAAGAAGTCAGCATAGTCATATACAACAACACAGGAGAAATACCTTATGGTGGATGATAGGATAATGAAAGTAGGTGTATTTATTACTGTTCTCATTATCGGGATAAAATACCTGTCAGGGGCAACTTAAGGGAGAGAGGATTGATTCTGGCTCGTGGTTGCAGGACACCCCTGCAGAGGAGGGCAACAGCAGGCGCAGGAGGTGGCTGGTCAGAGGAAGCAGTGCCAGGCATAACCCCCAGACCTGCACTTAGCGATCTACATCTCCCAGCTGAGCTTAACTTGCCAGAGGTCCACAACCTTCCAAAACAGCTGGGACCCGAGTATCCAAAGATGGGACCTTGTAGCACACATTTCAGATTCAAATCCCAACGCTAGGTAAACGGCTGTGTTTGCAATAGTGTCACAAAAGAACTCTCAGAAATCGGGGTGTGCGAGATGGCTGAGAGGAGAAAGGCACTTGCCACACTAAGCTTGTGACCTGAGTTCTCTCACGGAGCCTGTACAATAGTAGAAAAAGAACTGACTCCATCAGGTTGAATTCTGACCTCCACACATGTACACGCACACAACAGACATACACACAGTCATAATTTTAAAAAGCTACTCAGGAAGTCATTTCATAAAAGAAACACAAAGTCTGCACTCTGAAAATCACCAAGCTGTTAAAGGAAACGAAAGCTCCAGATGAACAGGAAGACATCGTGTGTTCATGGATCAGGCAATGTAACTCTGGTATAGTGGGAAAACTCCCATCCACAGAAACAACACAGTTCCCAGCAAAGTATCAGCTGGCTTCTTTGCAGGGCTGGACAAGCTGGTCCTAAAGCTCACTTGGAAATTCACTGAAGCTTAGAATAACCGAAGTTGGAGGACTTATACTTCCTGATTTCAAAGCTTACTTCCAAGTTACAGTAATCCAGACAGTGCAGGGTTGGCATAAGAACAAAATGGAGATTAATTGAGTCAAATAGAGACTCCAGAAAGACATCTTCACATTGACAGTCAATTCATCTTTGGAAAGAGTGCCAGAATATAATTTATGGGGAAGTAATAGCCTCTTCAACAAAACGGTGCTGGGACAACACGCAGAAGGACAAAATTGGATCCCTACATCACTCCATATGTAAAACACACCCCAAAACTGAATCAAAATTCCACATTTAAAATCTAAAACCAGAAGCCTCTTAGAAGAAAACATGGGGGTAAATATTTTGTGATCTCAGGTTGGATGATGGTTTCTTAGATGTGAACTCAAACACAGAAACAACAAATTAATAGACAAATTGACCTTCACTAAAAAGTAAAACTTTGTGCTTCAAAAAATGTCATCAAAAGGGGGTGGGGATGAGACCCACTGAGCAAGAGGCGATACATGCAAATCAGATATCCACTAAGGGATAGATATCCAGTATATATAAAGAACTCAGACAACTCAATAATAAAATGGCAATCCCACCAAAAAGGAGTGAAGAATTGGAATGGACATTTCTCCAAGGAAAGACCTACAAATGGTAAACAGGAATGTGGGAAGGTGTTCAATATCATGTACCTTCAGGGAAACACAACTGGAACCAGGATCTTACCCCTTGATACCAAGTGCAGCAGCTAGAATCAACAAGCCAAACAGCAACAGCTGGTAAAAATCTGGAAACAAACACATCTTACTCTACGCCCCTGCTGGGAGTGGACAATTCCATTTTCGACAGTTTGGCAGTTCCTCACACCATGAAACAGTCATCGTGTGGCACAGCTACCCTACTGGTATGGGTATACTCACAGGATGTGAATCACAAGCCACACGATTGTTTATAACAAAATTATTCCAAAAAATAGGAAGAGACAAAAGGGCCATCACCGGATGAGCAGGTAAACATATGACATCTCCCGCTCTGAAATGTTACTCAGCAATAACAAGAAACGGAGCACTGACTCCGTCACCGTATGGATGAGCCATGGAAACATAATGCTAAGTGAGAGATGGAGTTACAAAGGTGCACACAATTATGATTCCATTCACAGAAAGCATTCAAAACTCAGCACTCCAACCTAAGAAGAGCAAAAATATAAATGAGTGGTTGCCTCGTGCTAGCACAAACAGGGGAGATTGGCAGGTTATGGCTAAAGAGCCTGGAATTCCCTTTTGTCTGATAAAAGACCCGAAATGTGTTTATGGAGATGTGCTTTAGACCAGTGGATGTCAACTTCCAGTGAGTGGACAACACAGTCTGTGACCATAGCCTATCGTTGTGATTATAATTACTTAAAGAGAAAAGAAGAAATAACTGCTGGTCAACACAGGAATATACTCTGTAACTCACTCTTCTAGAACCATGGATGGTCCCATACTCACAGCAATCCTGGCTTGTGGGGCGACCCCCACTGCAGAAGAGTAAATAAGATCAAATCCAGTTTCTGGACTCTGGGAGGAGAGCACTGCAAATCATGGAGCCTGAGAAGGGATGGCATCTGGAGACTTCTAATCCCAGACCACATGTGGCCTTTCAGTGGCTTTCAGGATCCACCTGGAAGCCAAGTCAAGAAGCACATGAACAAGACTG
Source organism: Psammomys obesus (assembly GCF_907164565.1). Lineage (NCBI taxonomy): Eukaryota > Metazoa > Chordata > Mammalia > Rodentia > Muridae > Psammomys > Psammomys obesus. Next base: position 2,670,858 of record NW_026591918.1, on the reverse strand, counting down.
CCTGAACTCCCCCAAAGAGGATGCTATATCCACTAAGATGATCTACAGGGTACAGACTATCAAGCATTTGAACTATAGTTCAATTCATCTCCTTTCAAAGGATAGGAAAACTCAGTCCCAAGGAGAAAAGAACGGCCAGCAGCCTAGAACTCAGGATGGATAAAGGGCAGCTTGGACCAGCCCCCTGCACACATAGCTCTTCATCCCTTCTCCTCACCTCATCTTCCTGATACATTGGGCTTTACAGACCTGGGCTGGCATCCAAAGAGAAAGTCTCTGATCACAAGAGGGCTCTGACCAGCTCACATGCCCTTTCCATTTTAACTTCCCTCTTCAAAGTCTACAATGCTGTGGGAGAGAAGGATGGTTATCTTTGTTGAATGAATGACAAGGCTGAAGCTCAGAGAGGCTAAGTCCCTGACCCCAGTCCATCATATCAGAGAAAGGATCCTACACCCAGCTCTCTCTGGCTCCAAGGCCTGTACTCACCCCGCACAGTTTCAGGGATTTGCCAAAGGACAATTTTTCTTTCCCTCTCTTGCTCCTCTTCCTTCTTTTCATCTCCAGCACACACAAGCAGAAATGATGAAGAAAAAAGAGCTGATCAAAACTAAAGTGTTTTGGGCTCTCCCTGCATTCTTCAGTGGGCTCTCCAACCCTCATCAGCTCTTACCATCATATTTCTTTCTTTCTGCCACGGCTGACCTATCCAGAGAGCGTTAGTTACGTCACTGCCTCTGACTCTCCACTGCCCTTTCTTCCACCTGTACAGCCTGCGCTACCAGACTGTGCCAACAACAGGGTCACCAAAACTTTGTCACCCAAGCCCAGGGCCTGAGCCCTTCCATCAAGTGCTTCTCTGTGCAGACCTACTGGCCTCACTCCTCCTTCACATGTGCTTTTCCTCTGACTCATTTTAACACATCCCCTCTTTTTGGAGGCAATCTTTCTATGGAGCCTGGGCTGGCTCAAATATAGTATGTACCTCGGAACCCCACCTTTCCCACCTCCCAAGTACTGGGATTACAGGCCCGTGAAATCACTTCACTCCCTTGACTCCTCCTCTAGCAAACAGTTTCTGTGGACTTTTGGTGTCTCATCTGTGTCCTTCAACAAGCAGACAGAGGTGAATGTCTGAATCCCTCTCCCTCTAGGGGTTCCCTAAGCAAGAGCTTCAGCACACAGGCAAGGCCAAGCTGCATAGCCGGAGTAACGTCCACAGGGCTGTGGACTGTCCGGTGTGTGTACGAGTGGGGAGAATACATGGCCTGTCTCCTGGCTCTCCAGAGGTCCTGTGGATTGGAGCCACAGAGTGATTCTGCACCCAGGACTGACCTTTCCTTCCTTCCCTCCATCCTTCCCTCCCTCCCCAACTCCTCCTCCTTTCCACCCTCTCTACCTTTATAGTTTTCTGGGTCCCCATGTGTAGAGTGGCACCCACGCACGTGTCCTGGGAAGGTGTGGGGGAACACCATCATCGCCTTGCTGTCTTCCTTCAGCCTCCGTGGACCACTTTCCTTCACTCCGTCCTTCACTTTCCTGCTGTCTGGTGCCTTCACTCAGCCTTGTCCCAGGTCCTTGAACCATACTGTTCCCCTCTGCTTGGCCCGGCAGTACAGGCCATACTTCCTGAAGTGTTGTTTCCTCTGCTCCTTAACCATGTTGCAAACATTCTGCTCACTTCCACGACAAGTAAACTGAGTATCACCCATCCCTTCCGGGAGCCTGTCGACACTCTTTACAACAACTGTCAGCTGCTCCCGTAGGTGGCTCTAGGTGCTGGCTGGGGGCAGGCCGGCCGCTGGGCGCTGTTTCTCTTTACCAGAATGAAGTCTCCGTGGGAGCAGAAGCTGTGGATTTTTGTCAGTATAGCTCAGAATGTATTAGCACCCTGCCCCACTGCCCATGCTTGATAAAATGAGCGTTTTCACTACTTCCATCAGACGCTGAGTTTACTTCTCCACTGTTTCTTCCACACACATTCCTCTCCCTGTGGGATATGAGGAGATTTTGGGTTCTAACAATCATGGCTCTCTCTACTGAGTAATCCATCTCAGTGGGGAAATGAAAATGTGCTTCTTTCCACAACTGCTGCCCTCTCACTGCTTTTTTGGGTCTGATGAAAGCTGCAAACATCCCAGTCTCCTACAGTAGACCAAAGCACTAAGGGAGCCAAAGACAGCACCAGCTTTTTTACCTATATCAGCACCCAAGAAATGGCATTCCCCGACACAAGCTCCTTGTGAAAATTCCCAGGTAAGTCCCCAGGGAAGGCTGGGGTGCCAGAGGGGCACACCTATAACTGGTGGTACTGCGAAGGCTCAGGATGGTCATAAGCCAGACAAGCTGCAACCCCTGCCATCCACGTCTGGGAGGAGGGATCCTAGACCCTCGTGGCAGACTCCACGCTGGCTGCCTGCAAGCAGGACTCTCTCCCTCGTGAGAACAGCTTTAAGTAGGGAAAAAATATCTCCCTGGGCCTTGATTTCTAACACTCAAGCTCTAATAAAAAAAAGGAATAGTCCATCAGAAAATCAGCTAATTATAATGGAGGACTGACTCAGTCTGCCGGGGTTTCCTGAGCATTTTGAAAGCATTAAATTATTTACTTCCCATAGAAACCCTGGGGGGGGGGGGCATGCTGGAGCCAGCTCCTATTAGCTGACAGGAGCCAGTTGTTAAATTTTCAGAAGTTTTATAAGCTGGGTGTTAAATACAGCTATTATTTCAAAATTAGATTATATAAACCCACAATTAAATAAATTATACTAAAAACAAAAGTAGTAAATACTCAGAACTCCTTGCTTCCCCATTTTCTCTCCATGTCTCGTTGTTGCCCGCACTTAGAGGCTGTTCCTGTCAACAGCATCTGCCTGGAAGAAACACTACTCTGTGGTGCCCACCAAGCGTCTCTTACCAAGTCAGCGTTTGGTGACGCCACGATGGACATAGATGAAAGTTACAAGTATGGACTTGATTTCCTTGCTGTGGTTAGATTTTCTAGATGGAGAAAAATAGGGGAAAATATTTATCATCACGTGTGGTGTTCCTGAAGAGGCATCCACCTTGCCTTTTGAGACAGGGTCTTACCCTGAACTTGGAGCTGGCTCAGTAGGCTCTGATATCTGGTCAGTAAACCACAGGGATCCTTTCATTTTTTCCACACCCCCAGTGCTGTGATACAAGTGTGTCCATCACTGGCTCTTTATCGTTGGTTCAGGGGATCAAATTCACATCTTTGCATTTGTATGGCAAGTTCTTTACTGGCTGAACTGTACTTATTGCTCCAGACCCTTCTTTGATCTTTCAACATGGACTCAGCATTCATTGGAGGCTGCTCAGGTGACCCAGCTCCTAGATCAGAACCCTGATTCTCTGTCTGTCCAATGTGTAGACCAGCCAGGATTACCCAGGTTCCATCATAAAAGCATGAAAGCTAATTTAATAATGTCCCCTTTGTGTGTGTGTGTGTGTGTGAGAGAGAGAGAGAGAGAGAGAGAGAGAGAGAGAGAGGTGTGGGTATGTGTATGTATGCATTCTTCTCAAAAACCCTGTTTATGTAGCTCCCCAAGCTGAAGTTCTAGGAGGGACTCCTACCTCCTCTAACACCTATCCACCCAATCGATGATCCTATCTGAGCGTTGCTGGATTCAAACTCAGGATCCCCACTTGCCAGCTATGCAACTTGGGCACATTGCCTCTCTGGAGATCAGCCTTCTCCTGTCTTGTAGCGTTGGGGTTGTGCTTGCTGCAAGCATGCTGTGCGAACCTGACAGTTAACAAGGTAGCACGCTTGACAGCTCCTGAACATAGTAGGTGCTCCAAGCGGGTGTTTGCTATTGTTATTGCCTGCGTGCTGTGCTTGGGCTCCCGCCCAGGTGCTCACACAGGTGTTAATTCACTTAATCTCTCCACAATCCTTTGAGAGTGGTACTGCTATTAACCCCATTTACAGAGTCACAGAGAGGCGATTAGGGTGGCACATAAGAAATTGCTAGCTTTGTAGGTCAAATGCAGTTGTGGATCAGCAGTTGCCTGTGACTCACAGCTGGAAGGACCACAGGTCCCAAAGCCTTCCTGCCTGCCTGAGCTATGTGCAGCCTGAGCATTTACTGGAGTCTCTACCTGACTGCAGAGAGGCCGTGCCTCCTCCTATGCAGCACTTAAGACAGTACTGCAGTCCTGGTTATGCAACCAGAGCTCTGCTCATGGAGAAGATGAACATTCAGGCTATTTTATATGCCTTTCCCCTATACTCCCATAATCCCCTTCAGTGGCTGATAAATACCATATCTTCTGTGAAGTCTCCCAGACTTCTCCAGCCAGGGGAACAAACCGTGCAAAGACTCAGAGGGAGAAGTAGGACCTGGTTATTGGGGGAGGGGGACAAGTTTCCTACAGTTTAGTGCCACAGGTACTAGTGGCCAAGGCTGGAAAGGACTTGAGCATGAAGAGATCATAAGGAAGTTGGCTCTAGTGTCACCATAAATATAAGTCTCTGACCCAGGCATGGTGGTGCATGCCTGTGATCACAGCACTCTTTCCTAAAACATGCATTTCCCTTCTTGACAGAAATCTTCACCTATGCTGCTCTCTGGGGGAAATGTCCTTTTATACACCTTAGCATCTCCTGGTAGGAACCCTCCTGGTTATCTGCTCACAGCTCCCTATCTCTTGCAAAGCCTCTAATGGCCATCTTACTTTCTGTACCACCTGACAACTCAGAAAAAAAGCCAGTAGCATTCACTTGGGGCAGACCAGGAGTTAGGCCTTAGTTTAAGGCAGTGAATATTAAGCATTGTCATGGAGACTTGACCAGACGGAGGGAAGGTTCCTCTCCAAACTCACCTAGTCCATACTTGAGAGAGTGGCATTCTTCTGACTAGTCAAGACAGGCCACAGGACGACCACAGACTAGAAGGCAAAGCCTAGGAAGATTAGATCCTGTTTGGAAAACATGGTATCAGGTGCAGAGATCTTCCTTTTGAAGAATAGTCAGGGCACATCACACGATTGCTAAGTCTTCCTGCATAATTCATGGCAGACATCACCAACTGAGTACAACAATCTTTTCCAGCGAACTTCAACACAGCTCTTTCTTAGTGTCTTGTGGCCATTCTTGGGAATTCTCAACCCTGACAGGGGTTCTGGAGGAAATCAATGCTTGGACACAGTATATTTGAAATCAGGAATAAGTCCCTAACTAGTGGGGACTGTGCACAGTCGGCATCAGGGACCTGATACTAGAAAGTTCCAAAGCCTCTCCCGTCACTGCTGCTAAATGTGTCTATGAAGGCACTCTAAGAATGGTGCAGAATACTTAACATAGACCAGAGCAAGGGTTGGCCACAGTGGCCAAATCCAACCCACTACAATTTTGCAAATAAAGTTTTATTGAAACAAGGCCACAGCTTAAAAGCTATGGCTGCTTTCAAATTAAAAATAACATAGTTAAGCAGTTGCAAAAGAGATGGTGTACTCCCTCAAACCTAGATAACTACCTTTTACAGGAAACTGTTAAAGACCCAACTCAGAAGAACAAGTGTTAACCAAGGAAATGATGTCATCTCTAGTTCCCTTTGAAAGTCCCCTTGTCTTGTTTGAAGGCCCAGATTGATGTTCTATTTTATATGCTCATCTGTTTGTATTTTATTAAAAATGATTTTAAAACAAGCTGCTCACACTTTAAAGATGATCCAAAGCTGGGTCAAACTGGTTTAGTAGGAACCAATTACAACAGGTTCTGTTGGGTTGGTGAGCAGGGGCCATTCTTCATGCCTTTAAACCTTGGTTCCAGGGTGTCAGATGAAAGGCTGGGGTGTGACTAGGGCTGAGTGGCTAGAGATGGGCACACATGAGCAGCTGCATGCTTGTGGTCCTTCTGGAGAACAGGATGAGAAGGGGGAGATCCACACAGTGGGAATAAGCACAGGTCAGACAGGCATGCTGCTGTCTGCACGCATGTAATGTGAGAAGCTGTGTCCACGCTCCTCCTCCAGGAAACAACCATTAGCCAAGGCTTCTCTTGCCTTGCTAATTCTGACCTCCAAGACCCTGGTTCCAATAGGACATGTTTTGCTGTGTTCCATGGTCATCAGGATGCTGCTACTTACTTGACCTTAATGAGAATAACTTACAAACTGTGTTCAAGGTTGCCGAAAACTTTAAGACAGCTGAGGTAGAAATGGGTTCCAAGGTATGAGATCTGCACCAGGCTTAACTCTGATTTTCCTTATTTTATAGCTTTAGAAAATAGATCTACAGGTAACATATGAAAAAAAAAATCATAGACTTAAGTAGTTCCCTCTAACCCAAACCGGGGGACAGGCAGATAATAAAAATGAGCAAGTCAAATAAGGCATGGACAATAGAGAGTTGTGGAGCCTGGGGTGAACTGTCAAAATTAAAAAAAAAAAAAAAAAATTAAAACCAGATGCCCATGAAATCTGACCATGTGGAATGACCAAGTTACTATGTCCAAGAACTACATTTTTCTAGCAAATATGGAATTTGATGTGTCTATTTTTAATTATTAGGCATCTTTAGGCCAATTAGATCCCTATCTTAGGAGCAGAAGCAGCTTGTATGACAAGTACCTGTCTGCAATTCTTGGCTTAGGCTTGGCCTTGGAAAAGACTAGACCATGAATAGCTGTAGTCTCCCTAAACGCTTCCTGCGACACAGTGCGGACCCACAAGAAACCCAAGGAAGCCCAGAAACGCTTGCTTCTCAGTCCCAGCCCCGAGAATCAGCTGTGTGGACCAGGAGAGCATCCAGAGCCTCTAAGTAGGCACCTGTACCATGCTCAGGAGAACAGAACCCGCAGGTGAGTGGCAGGGAGAAGGGAGGGAGGAAGCCACAGGTGGAGATGGCAATGAGGGTTACAGTAGGGTTCCATATCCTTTGCTGGGGATAGTAGACAGATCCAGGGTTAGTGGCCCATGGGGTATGGCTGCAGGTCTTTTCAGCAGTCCCAGGGCCGTGGCAGGCCTAGAAAGCCCAGACCCCCTCTACTAAGGGAGATGACAAATGACCACCTTCCATCTTTGTTCATCAGTGCACAGATAAAGAACGTGAGCCCCATAAGAGAGGATAGGGCACCCGGGCCCGAGGCTGTCGAGAACAATCATTAATAAGATAGATGTTCCTAATGGCTCCAAGAAGGATCATGGAGCTACTCATTATGGGGGGTTGAGATCGCTAATTATTCCTTTCTCTGCAGCTGTCACTCGCTGCACCCACCCGAACCACCGGGCCCCAGTGGCTGTCCTTCCATGACCAAAAGAGGGCCACCAGCAGGCATGGTCAGCTTGGACCCTGGGGCTACAGGGCAAAATGTTCTTCCTGCATTAAACACTTATTAAAGTTGATTAGTGCTCAATGCACCATAAAATCTCTTTCAAGTCAGCAAAATGCCTTTGGCTACAGACAAGCCCCCACCCCACCCAGTTCTATGCAAAAGGTACTCTGGGGCAGTATTGGAAAAACCAGACGAAAGTTGAGGAGGGGAGGGGAGTATTCAAGTTGGGAGTGGGGGAGGTAGATGTAGAATGTTTGTAGGAAAAGGCAGCAGAGCTGGGAAGGAGGTGCCTGGGGTAAAGGAGGGTGTGTGGATGCTGGTGGGCGGGAAGGCTGTCAAGAGTATTTTAGGGACACGATTACCCTGGCCCTAAAAATATGAGCCATGGCTTGCTTTAAAAGCCATCTAGACCCTATTTACATTTCAGAGCAAACAGCATATTGTTTTCATCAGGGGGAAATAAGCACTCATGTTTACCTTATGTTTCCTTCAAAATATTTGCATTTCAAAGCCTTCTGAGCTTTAGGTTTCAGAGCTGCTGAAACACGGCACCTGGGCATTTCCCAGACAGGCTGCATTTACAGCAGAAATCCATGCCACCCAACCAAGATGGCAGGATTCCTTTCTGCACCTCCCCCCAAACAAAGGACAGCCCCCTTCAGGACTATGACACATCTCTTAGAGATGCTTCGTCTGGTACCGTTGCTGGTGGCCAGATGAGAGATGGGAGGGCCAGACTTCCAGTCAGAGCTGGCAAAGCTGTGTATGGGGTTCTGCACATGGGTCTGACTGCTTTGGATTTCCTTGAAGAGGGAGTGGGTGTGAGGGTTCCCATGGGCCTTGGGGACTGTCAGAAGACAGAGTTAACAGGCAACCAGGAGCCCTTAGAGAGAAGTTCTGATGCAGGCAGCAGCCAAGGAAACAGAGTAGGGATCCCAGAGCCTGAGATACCAAACAACTTTGTTCCCTTCTTCTTGCCCTCAAACATTCATTTGTTCACCAAACTCTTATAGCAGGTCTACCAAACTCAGAGCCTGAGTGGACAGGGACCACCAAGACAAATAGGCTAATTCATCTCAGACTCTGAGCCAGCTGTTGTTCATGACTGAGCATCAGAACTGATGAGCAAGCACTTAGAAACATCAGGACCCAGGTCGCACTCCAGAACACTTAGTCTGTGTAGTTCAGGCAATTTGCAAAACTCCCCTTGGGACTCTGAGGTATAACCAAGTTTGAGAACCAGACGCAAAGTATCTCAAATCTATGAACTTGAACTCACTTCTCTGATACTTGTCCGGAGGCAAGTAAGAATAGCCCTAACATACACCCAGGCTCGTTTTCAGTAATGGGGTACAAGGATGTTGATTCCACCCATGCATAGCAGCAAAAGAGACCTTTCAGAAACTCCACTATAGGGTCACCTAGTGTCAATCACAGTGACCCTGGAAAGGTGTCAGTGAATAGAGCTACCCAATAAGGAACCAGTACCAGTACCAGGTTTTGCTCATTCTAGAGGTCAAGCAACCCAAGCTGTGCTGCCCCAGCCTCCCTTGAGTTAAGATGCTGGTTGAGAAGATGCCCTGAGGAAGCCAACTGGAGTGCCAGAGAAGGTTTGCCTTCAAGCGCTTGAAGAGAGCACCTTTTGCCCTCTCCAGCCGTCTCGGCCACCTCTTGAAGTGTTAATGTTTGGAACTGCTGACACCATCTTGTTAATGTGAAGAAGAAAAAAAAAAAAAAAAGCCTGAGAGTATTACAGATACTGACAGAGACAGAGGCACCCGCTTTGGAACACCTGCCCCTCCCAATGTCTGGCTAAAGGGGGGAACTGAGACTGGCAGGTATTCAGTTGCACGCACCTGCACCAATTAGAGTGAGCTACGAAGTAACAGTACAAGATAGCAGCTTATTTGTCTCTCATATAAAAGAAGTCTGAAGATAAGCAATCTGGAATGACGGAGGGTCTGGGACGGAGCAGCATTCAAGTCATCAGAGAGCCAAGCACCTTTTCTCTTTCTGCTCTGCCTTTCTTAGTAAGTAACTTCCACTCTTGGCTCAAAGAGGGATACCCAAGTTCCAGTATCAGTTTGCATTCCAGCTTGCAGGAAGGAGGAAAGCAGAAAAATCATGCATCCTTCCTTCTTGGAACACTTCCCATGAGTCTTTCCATTTGTATGCTGTGGACTAGAACTTAGCAACATAGCTGGCAGGAGGGGAGCCTGGGAGCCTTGTTTTTTAGGGGCAACCATGCGTCTAACCCACACGGGAGGCTGCAGATAAAGAAGAAAGGAAGAAAGATGCTTGGGAGACAAACACACTCTCTGCCATACCAGAGAAAATCCTCATTTCCATGAAAGTGGGGGATTGACACCTAGGCAGAGAGGTGATGGAAAAGAAACAGGAAGCAGCCAGGCTCGGAGATGGGGAAACACACAGGATTGCCAGCTTGGATGTCATCCCAGAGGGAAAAGAGAAACCCTCTGAGGCCTGAAAGAAGCCACATGACTAACGAGACACGAAGATCACATGGCTGAGAAGCGAACTGGGACCAATGTCTAGAAGTCCAGTCATGCAGGACCTTATTACACAGAGGGACCTGGGCTTCATTCTAAGAGAGATCCATCAGAAGGTATTTGACAAGAAAGTGATGCAACCAGCATTATAGGTTAGAAAACTCAATTGTGTCTCAATGTGAAAAAAGTGCTGGGACACTGGAGTCAGAGAGAACCCATACGAGGCCCCTGGAGGCAGAAACATAAAGGAAGCTGAGGCCTTGTGTGGGTCCTGTGTCTCACCCAGGATGAAGTCCTCTAAGTGAGGACTTATCTGCAGGGAGATTGAAGGCTTGACCAGAACCTAAAGCCATAGTCACCATCTTTCATCAGGAAGCCTAACGGTCAACATTGCTTTTATCAAAGCTGAATTACTCATGCCTCACTGTGGGTGTAATTTGGAAGTACCCGCTCTTTCCTTCTTGTTGGAGACCAGCACAAACTTTGTGCATCCAATTACTATCAGGAATGAGTTCTTCCCTTTGAACCACCTTCATTGACCAGGGCAGAGGCCATTTTACTCTAGTCTGACACAAACCTCACTGTTTCTTAATTGCTCAGGATCTGCTACCAGCCTATCGAACCCCGCGGTGATTACCTGGGAGCTTACCATTTTTTGAAAAGCCAATCTGAACTTCTCCTGAACTGCTTGCATAATCACATATAAGCCTGGTATCACAGAGTCCCTTGCTTTGTCTGTCCCTGAGCATGGCCAGTGAGTCCTGAGGGCCCCATGTGAAGGCCAGGCACACCACCCTCAACTGAGCACACATTTAACTCTTTCAACACTGATCTTTGATGACCCCTTATAATGTCCATTCATTGATTCACCAGAACTCATTAATGCTTGCTGGTTTTGCCCTGGTCCCTCATCAATATGGTCAACATAACCCTTCAGCATGGGCCAATGTATACAAGTTGACTTCAGGGGCAGGAGGCTACTGATTTGCATTTCCCAAGTCAGGATTCATCCCTAGATCAGCATGGACTTTAGTGAGAGTAGCCAGAAGGCTCATTTACATCCCGGTATCTGGAAGAAAGGTGACTCTTGGTTTTCCCACAGGACTCCAAGGAGGGTGGGATCTGGAGATGACATGAGAGAGTCCTTCTTCTTGGAGGATTCCACTCACTTGCCCTCTGCGCAGGTGACAGAACCAATGTCAAGAGATAAACTTTTAGATTCTAAGTCAGCAGGCTGAAAGAGCCAAGACCGGTGTTAGCCTAATGCCCCACCCACTGTCCGATGGGGAATAGAAAGCCGTGGTGTATCTGCTAACCTCATACAGTAAGGACAATCAGCCTCATAGGGGATAACATCCCCTCACTAAGACTCTCTACAGATGACCCTGGAACAAAGCCACAGTCTAGGAGCTGCAAAAACGAGCAAAGGCACAAGCTGTACCCCTGGCTACTACCTGAAACCTTGTCTTCGGACTTCTCTGTTCTGTGGGAAGCAGCTCTAGAGGCTGGGCCTGAGGAGTGGAACCCTGCCCTCTGCCACCCTGTCTCCAGCTTCAGGTTTTGTGTAAAGGGCACTAGGGGCTCACAAAGGGTGGCAGATGGTGGCAGGCCAGACAGGCAAGAGAGAGGAGGTGAATGAAATTCTTTTGTTTAAGGAAGGCACGAGCGGTGCATCGGCAAGCCCACGAGAAGCATGTCATTTTGCTGGAAATGCGATTTTCCCTAACAAGTACAGAATCCTACATGACATGTTGAAAAGTGTATCTCTTTGAGAAGCAGCTCTGTACCTCAGAGGCATCGTCAGTACAGCACCCGTGTACTGTGGCAGTTACCATGGCAACACCTCGTTTTCCATAGACAGGAAAATCAGAGTGGCTAAGTGGATTGAGAGGACCCAAATAACATCTCGAAGGCAGGCTGAGATGCGGCGGCGGCTTTCGCATCTGAGCGCCTGGGGTGCCGTTCCGGGGCAAGTAGCATATTACACGTGCTTCACAGAGAATCCCCAAGGTAATGTTCAGAGCCTCCTCATTGGTCAGAGGCTGGGAGATAATGGGATTTGCCCAAAGCCACCCAGCAAGGTAGTGACAGGGCCAGCGTGGCCAGACTCCCACCTCCTCAGGAAGCAGTGCTCATGGCAGGGGTGACACTGGTCATTGCTCTCTCCCTCCAATGTCTTCAGCCATCACTGTTTCTATTATTTTTATACTAGCCCTGAAGATAGATAGGGACCTCAGCACCAGGCACCAGCAGCCAAGTGAAATCAAAACATGTCCCAGCATCTCCCCCTCGAACATGGACTGACCTTGAAATATGCCTGTTGACACATTTGCTTCCAACATGCAATCCCAGCCCAGAGAATGAGCCTTTCCAGAGGAGGAATTCTATCTATGGGTATATGCACTAAATTGGTGCATAGCTCTGAGGGACTTCCAAATATAGGAACCATGAATGGCCTTGTCACCCTAGGACCCGGCATGGTCTCACAAAGGTGAGACACCAAATTCAGCACAAACCCGCATGTGCACGCATTGGCTATGGACCACCACTCTGCCCACACACCAGGGCCAGTTAAGCAGCCCATCTTTATGTGGCATCTTCATGTAGCCACTCCCTCCCTTGGCACAGGGTGGTATGGTCTAGGTTGGCTAGAGGCAGGCTTCTGCAAGGCAAGCAGCTTCTTTGTTCGCCACGGAGTCTTGAGTTAACACAGCTGGCCCCAGAGTCCTCTGGTCTCCTGCTTTCCCCACACCTCCAGTTGTTCAGGGACCCCCCTCCCCACAGGGCTTTTGGTTGTAAATCTCACCCTCCCTCCCAGGAGGAGGCTTGCAGTCGACCTAGGGCCCTGAAAAGTCTGCAGGGCTGTTTTTTAGTCTCCAAATACAGGTTTGAGCAAGGGGCGGGAGAGTTACAGTGGTTGGGAGGAGGTACCTGCCCCCTTCAACTTCCCAGAGGAAAAATTTCATATAACTGTCAGACGTGTAATAGAACTGTCAGAAGTACAGGAAACCAGCTACACAGATTACAAAAACATATGTCAGGGACCTATTGGTTTCGTGACAGTGTGAAAATCACAATTTTTCCATCAAGATAGAAAATAGAAACAGAGGAAAGCCAGGAGCACTTTGGCATCTGTCCTCTGACAGCACCAAGCTTAACCTACCAAGCTGGTGGGGTGTCCCGGAAACAGGTCCAAGTGATGGGGGATCAGCCCCTAGGGCAGTGTTGAGGCCTTCTGGTCTTTGCCCTCCACCCCATGAAGAAGCACCCAGCCTCCTTTCAGACCTTCTGCACTAGAAGGTGGAAGTATGTGGTGTCAGGATTCTCTCTTCTGCTCTCACCTCTGGCAAGTCACTCTCCTGTAATGCTAGGCCTTCAAGCTTACGAGAATGCCTGTGAGGATGAGGTCAAGTGTCAAACCAGCCACTCTGCGGTAGAATTCTATCAGTAGTATCAGGCTGCCTTCTCTCCCTTTGAGATCACAGGAAAACTAGTGTGAGCCCTCCATCCCTCCTCCCCCACCCACCGAGTAAGCAGAAGTGAGGCAGGTCAACAAAGGACTACAGTTTTGTGAAAGCTATCCACCATCTCCTGGCTCTTACTCCCCCCCACCCCCACCCCCAGTGCAGTGGATCTCTTGCAGCTTTCTCTAGGGTTCCTTTTAAAAAAGTTTTTTTTATTTTTATTAATTACACTTTATTCACCTTGTATCCCAGCTGTAGCCCTCTCCCCCATCCCCTCCCAATACCACCCTCCCTCTTCTTCTCCTACGCCCCTCTCCGAGTCCAATGATAGGGGAGGTCCCCCTCCCTTTCCCTCTGACCCTAGTCTATCAGGTCTCAGCAGGACTGGCTGCATTGTCTTCCTCTGTGGACTGGTAAGGCCACTCCCCCCTCAGGGGGAGGTGATCAAAGAGCCAGCCCCTGAGTTCATGTCACAGACAGTCCCTGTTCTTATTACTGGGGAACCCTCCATGGCAGTGCCAGGAGGATACTGTGTCTGAGGAGCAGGAAAGCAGTGAAGGCACAGCAACCAAGAGACTGAACTCTGGACCCTAAAACAGCAGTGATTGTGTTTCCCAGGTGAGAGGAAACCTCACAGTGTGGGAATCAATCCGGTTCAGGCCACCCAGCTAAAACTTGGAAGAGTTCCTGGGTCCCGGCAGGCACTTGGTCGCCAGCCCAGAGCCACATGCCTGTGAGTCCTGATCACCTTTTCAGCACCTACCAAAACACCAGAGACTGGGATTTCCAGTCAAGAAAAAACCCCACGGTGCAGGAAGAAAACGGTTTTGTTTTAATTAATTAATTAATTGATTGATTGATTGATTTTGCCTGGTGTTGGTGGTGCACATCTTCAGTCCCAGCACTGGGGAGGAAGAAGCAGGCAGATCTCTGAGTTCCAGGACAGTCTGGTCTACAGAGTGAGTTCCAAGACAGCCAAGGTTACATAGAGAGACCCACTCTCAAAACAAAACAGAAACAAACAAAACACCAAATTTTATTTTTATTTGTGTGTGTATGTGTTTCCAGTGGGTGTGGGTGTCCACAGATACTGGAAGAGGGCATCAAGTTCCCTGGAGCTGGAGTTACAGGCAGTTCTGAGCTGAATGGTGTTGGCACAGAGAACCAAACTCTGGTCCTCTGGTAAAGCAGCAAGTACTCTTAACTCCTGAGCCATCTCCCCAGTGCCCTAGAGACCCCATTTTTCTAAGAAACTCCATGTTCCAGGTTTCCTTTGGTGGTCATGGCAGAAACATTATCATGGCAGCCAGAGGCAGAGAAGAAACAGGTTTAGCGCGCCGATAGGATGTCTTGGGACAGGGAGGTACTTTACAGTCCACAGACCTGGTTCAAACCCAGATTCATTCATTTGCCTTCAACCCAAGCTGCGCACAATTGGTGGTCCCTTCTCCTTAAGTTCTCTCTCATGAAGACACACACACACACACACACACACACACACACACACACACACACAACAGCTTTTCTCTCCTGGGAGAAATTTACAGTATACCAAACATGCATGCACCCTGGTTCCCAGAAAACTGCAACTCTGAGAAAAGGCCCCAAGCACTGCTTTTGCCATGGCTCCTGCCTCTACGAATTGTCATCATTTAAGGCATTTCTATCTCAAACTTCTGCTTTCGTGCTTGACTCTTTGCTTCTTGAAGCACTTCCAGCTCATGCTACCCACGGTCTTCCAGAAAACACAAATCTAGATGGAATTCAACATTCAGGAAATCTGTCATAAAGATGTACATACCAGAGACAGCGGAGCCTGGGATCACAGCATGGGGCTGACCCCAACCAAGGGAGAAGTGTATCAGGCAAGGTTAGGAAAGCTTAAACTAGTGGTCAGAAATTCCTCCTCTCCCTGCTGTGCTTGGCCCCAGTAGGAGGACAGACATCCCTGGAGCTCAGAGGGAACCCTGACAGGAATATACTCCCCCCCCTGGAAGCTCTCTAAGGTCTCTGGTTGCCATAGCGCAGTGCCCCAACCCCCATGCTGTCCTCAGCTTACAGAGCTGTTCTCTACTCTGTGGGTAGTTGGGCTCAATAGTCTCTTTCTCCAGGAACCCCATTCCTGCTCCTGGCTCTCTCATTTTGACTATTCTGGATATTCTCCACTACATGGACCAGAGTTCACGAACACTGTTGAATGATAAGAAGGGCTAAATGACTCAGGGGTGGCAGGGATATTAGGGCTTCAGGGGGCCCATTTCAGAACACCTCTTTTTTCCTGTGGCATATTCCCCCTGATGAGGCGATGTACACACACACGGTGAGCTAACAGACATGACACTCACACCAAACGGTCGGCATGGCAGTGGCATCGTCAGAGTGATGGTATCATCCACAGGCTCAGACCGCATCTTCGAATGCACTCCAGGGTGCTGGAGTCAGATAGTGTGTGCCAGGGTCAGGCGTGCACTCAGGGCTTTTGGAAGCAGTCCCCATCAGTGAGCATGGCTGTCACTTAGAATCACTAACCGTCAGTCCCAAGAGGGACGACTGTACCCGTCTCTATCCTTCGCTGCAATTGCTGAAACATAGGGAAGCAATTTCCCCGCTGGGAGAAGTATAACCCCTCGGAGCCCTCCGGATGACAAGCTGACCCTGTGATTACCAGATCCCCCGATCCGGCTGCTCCTGACTGTGAGCAGCCTTGCCTGACATTCTCAGTAAATATAGAGATGGCCTCCTGTGTATATGCCATGGCACTATATACCAGCTAGGAAGACTCCATGATACAGATTGGAAACTAAGGCCCGTGTAGAGATGTTCACTCCAAAACTGCTAAGAAAGGGGAAGTTTCACCCCAGGTCCCCTCAACCAAGATGCCACCCACCTTGGTTCCTTATCAGTTTTCACTTGCCTGAGCATCCATTCATTCACAAAGTAACTTCCTCCTCTCCCTTTTCACCAAGATGACCACCCCCAAGACTCCTGCACCCTCATAATATTCTGCAAATGGAGTTTATCTCCCTTCAGCCTCTCCACCCTCTCAGCTTCCCCCATCATCAGGAAGGGCATCATGCTGGATCCGGATGTTCAGCTAATAAATATGTATGGGGGATTTTTATTACTTAATAGTTGTAAGGTTAATCGTTGTGGTGAACGCCTATATTTAATGTGTCAATGGAGCTTCAAAATGCCAAAGTGAATAGCTTTAACACACATTAGTTCTACTTGTGAATCTACAAATAGGAACCTTGTCAGGAAAGTATTCACACCGAGATCAGTATTGATTTTGGTCCCCGGGAAAGGCACTGGACTGTGACAGTTTAAAATGATAAATGTCCAGAGAATTAGTTGCCCATATTGATAAAAAAAAAAAAGCAGATATAAGGCTGACAGTCTCGCAGGAGGCGTCGTCATGGAGAGTGGGCAGTGCAGCGAACATGGATGGAGCTCAGAGCTAATCTTTCCTTTGATCCAGGGAGATCAGGGTGATCTGACCTGCCTTCTTGTACAGGGCTTGAAGTGATTACAAAGGAGCAGCTCTCAGAGGGCCAGACTCAGCTGCATAGCACTACAGCGGAGCACCTGAAGCCAGTCACTTACACAGAGAAAAGGTTTATTTGACTCTAAAAATGCCCATCAAAGATCTGTAACATCATTGCTTTTTGCCCCTCATGAGGATGGCAGATGACAGTGGATAGAAGTGTGAGTTGGTGAATGCAGTTCATTCAGCAGCCAAAGAGAGACCTGAGAGACTAGGTATTCCTGTACTCCCCTGCTCTCCTTTACAGGACACCCTCTCTCATGCTTCCATTTTATGAAAGGACCCTCCGGTATCGCCGCCCTGACGTCTAAGACTTTCCCTGAAAGGAGAAACTCCTTCAAACCATTACACTGAGCATGCTAAGTCTGCTCCAAGAGTACTGCTCTGAGAGTCTACCATACTTATAGCTGAATTTCTTCCTTCTTTCCAATATGACTCAAGGTCTTTCTACAGATTCCCTTGTTCAAAAATCTCTCATGCTCTCTACTACCTAAGCACCAAGCTTGTTGTCTTAGGTTTGAACATCAAATCTGTGCCCCACCCAGGGCTACTTCTTTGGCCCCTCTCTTCTCACCCTCAGCCAGGCTTCCACCTCTCTCTTGCTACCAGGACCTGGCTGCCCTCTCTTTGCAGAGTCCTCAGGACCAACGCTTTGTGGATACAGCACTGGCCTACGTGTGCCTTTGTGCCATTTCACCGTTGTTGTTGTCTTTCAGTCACACAGCTTTGTCACAGAGTTGTCTTCTCTGTACCTTCCAGGCCCTGGGGCGAGCGCTGTAGGGTCCAGCTGATATCTGAGCTCCCAGGCTTCATAGGGAACTCAGTGATGGAATCTGTCAGCAGGCAATAATACCTGGAAATGCTTCCACCAAGAGGGTGTGCCCAGAGATTTATATAAAATAGCAGCTTGAGAGGTCTGAACTCACAAGATCCCTCAGAGGTTGTTCCTCCAACCCCCGTGCTTGTTAGTTTTAACTGGCACCTATAATAACCTATAATCATCTATATCAGATTGTCCTATGGGCATGTCTGTGGGGATTATCTTTCTTGCTAACTTATGTAGTCAGATACAGCCCACTGTGGGCAACACTATTTCCTAGGCAAGAGGTCCTGAACAGTGTGAGATAAGAGAAAGCTAGCTGAGAGCAAACAAGCAGGAAAAGATATGTATATTCTCTCTTTGTTATTGTTAATATGATGTGACAAGCTGTTTGAGTTTCTGTCTTGACTTTGGAGAAATGATGGACTATGATTTGGAACTATGAGCCGAATAAACCTGTCTCCCATTTGTCAGGGTATTTTTATCATAGTAACAGAAATAAAACTGGTACATCAAGCCCCCTATCCCCACATATGCTTGCTCTGCCAGAGAATTGCTGCTCAGCTGGGGTGGGAGTACCTACGACAGAGAGAGAGAGAGAGAGAGAGAGAGAGAGAGAGAGAAAGAAAGGAAGAGGGGGAGCGGTTTCTAGGTTCTTGAAGAAGCAAGGTCTCTTGGAGATATGGGGTATGAGCAGGAGAATATTCTTCCCCAGACCAAAAAGAGGTGTCCCAAACTGGAAGGTAAGACAATGAGCCTGCCTACAGGAGGACACATAGCTGAGGAGAGGTGATGAGTTCCCACTAGCCTTCCAGGAGGGCCGAAGAGGGGCCTGTTAGATGATGGAAACACAGCAAATGACTCATCCCATGGAACTAGTGCATGGGTCCAGACTATAGCCTGAACAACCATACTGGTCCTGGAAATTAGCCAATGAGTCCCAGGAAAAGGACAACGTGATGCACCCCTATCCAGTCACTTCATTCCTGTCCAGACAGATTACTCATGAGAGCAGGTTCACTTCTTGGGGATGCTTCCGGACCATTCACCATCTATGGAGACTGATTTGTCAGAAGATACCCAAGGAAACCCACAGATCAAACTCCAGGGCAAGGACTAGCCCGAGAGGTAGGGAGCAGGACTGCTCTCACCCCAGAACAACAGACAGGACAACATAACCATGACCTTCCTCAAAGACATCCATGTCCAAGCTTTGCTTGTGTCCAGCCTGTCTTTCAGCTCCAGGATACTGAAGATGCTAGAGTCAAATTATTCACTATACAACCACAGACACCAAGGCATAGAAAAGGCAAGTCCCTAACCCAAAATCAGATGATCAAATCTAAAGATGAGCTTGTCTTACTTAGAGTTACTATTGCTTTGATGAAACACCATGACCTAAGCAACTTGGAGAGTAAAGAATTTATTTCATTCATAATTCCATATCATCAAAAGCAGTGAAGGCAGGAACCTGGAGGCAGGAGCTGAGGCACAGGCCATAGAGGGGTGCTGCTTACTACCTTGCTCCCAATGGCTTGCTCAGCTGCTTTCTTATAGAACCCAGGACCAGCAGCCCAGGGATGGCCCCACCCACAGTAGACTTGGCCCTCTCCCATTGATCACTAATAAAGAAAATGTTTTATAGTCTTGCCCACAGCCAGATCTTATGGAGATATTTTCTTACCCAAGGTTTCCTCCTCTCAAATGACCATAGTTTTTGTCAAGTTGACATCAGTCTTGCCAGCACAATGACCAAGCCTCTTGCCTCACAGAAAGTTATTCTCTCTATACCCCATAGTGTCTTTCAGGAAATTATCTATGCCTCCATGTAACTGGCAAACCGCCATATCCACATAGGCTCCCTCAGCTAACATAACACTAAAGGGGAAATGGCTCCCTTGGGTGGATGAGAATTATAGGACTGGGAATCAAAACCCCAGGTTTTTTCTTCACCATTTACCTTGAACTTAGTAGGCTACACCCTAAAGAAGGAAGGCAAGGTATGAGGTATTTTGGGTGAAGGAGAACCAGAAGTACAGTAGACTGCTTTGCTTTCAAATGTCTTTTATTTGGGACTCTGGCTTAGAGTCATCCAAAACCAGGGTTACACAATGAAATAATATGGCACATATCCCAGCCTGGACAGACTTTTTAGGAGGCAGCTGCTCTGTGGCTCAGTGAAAGAAGTTAGTTTGGGCAAGATTCCTTGGGACACCTTTTCTCACCTTAGCTTTGGAACCACTCACTGACCCAAAATAAAGTTTTGAAAACATGTACAATCATTTCCACCACAAACCTCTCAGGCTGATTGACTGCTGTGAGTCACCTAGGGAAACATGCTCCCCAGTTCCTTCTTTGCATGGCCACATACAGAACCACTCTCAGATGCTTCACAGCATGCTGGGAGCTGTTGCCATGGAGATCAGCAGAGACCATTTTGGTAGGGGTATGCAGAGAGTCCACTGGCAACAGCTCTGTGGTCCTGGGATAAACAACTTAGCAACCTAACCTAGCCTTTCCTTAACCTTTATGAGATGCAGAGTCAGACAGGCTAAGAATCGCAGGGCTGGGATGGAGGGCAACAGAAAGATTGAAATCTAACAGGTCAGGTGTGGGCTAACGGAACCCAGAGGCTAAGAGCGGAAGGCCCTGCCTCAGAAGGTGAGAGGTTGTGGAGGATGCCAAACAGATAGCTACAGGCTTTTAAGTGGCTGGGGTGTGAGTGTTTAGCAACAGAGGCTCCACAGCAGGGCCCCATGGCACGCCTGAGCAGGTGGAGGTAACACAAACACTTGGGGAGGCGGCTGAGGCTCACAGTGATCAGGAGGAGGAAGCCAAGTGCTCCATACAGAGTGTGGCGGGTACGCAGGGAGGAACTGCCTTTGTCCATAGAGCCTGGTCTGGAGCACCCTGCCCCGACCCCTTCCTGGAGGGCAGGGCCACCACAAGGTCAGCGAGGACTCTCCTTGCTCTGTGTTTGACTATTGTTGTCCTTACTCTCCAGTCCAGTCTCCCTCTGCCCAGGCTCAGCCATTTCACTGAAATAAAGCTAGAGACGAGCAGGCACTGAGTAAGTGACGTGAACCCCAGAATCCTGTACCCTGTCTTCTCGTAGAAAGGAACCGCTCCTCATATGTCTGCATTCTACAACCGTGAGTGCAGAGCCAATGGAAATAAAGCAGTGTGCTTCTCTGCTTCGCTGAGGAATGGTACAACAGACTCCCTCCCACCTACTCCTTTCCTTCTTCCCAGACCTGCCAGTGAACTCTAAGGATCCATGGAACATGGTTTTGAAAACCAGTGGTTTCGTCCATTCCACTCATTTTACAGCTAGGAGAATGGTGTTCAGAAGAGGGGAAAATTGTTCCAAACCACACAACTAGTAAAAAGAAGCAGTTGGGACCCAAGACACAGTGGGAAGGGAAAAGCTTGTTAGTCATTTTTATTATGATCAGAAAACCATGGTCTATCCAAGTGTGGACAGAAGACCCAAGAACCAAGAACTGCTCTTGTCCCTTAAGGGAAGACTTCCTTTGTCTTTTTTCTCGTTCCTTTAACAATCAGAGTAAATATGGCCCCATTTCTCTTTCAGACACAGAGCCCAAGCATGCTCTCTGCTTGCAATTACCTTGTGATAGATGCTGGTCTGGCCACTGAAGGCATCTGCGTACCGGCTTTATGGTCATTTTCCAACAGCCTACACCTCTTAAACTCTCTTGTGGGAACAGGTGAAGGTGATTATGCAGATGGATGGACCCCTGTGTGATATTATGTCAGTGACAGAGATATAAGAGCTACAGATGAAAGAGCTGCAGACAGGCTCAAGTACTACCAGGAGGAGGTTGCAAGGCTGGTGCAGAAAACAGGGACCTGTGCAGGGACCCTGGGCTACCAGAGCAGCACCACACACAGACCTGAAAAGGCACAAGCATGCACACTGCACACACACACACACACACACACACACACACACACACATTTCTCCTCTACCTCTCTACTTACTTGTCTGGCTATAGTCAGACTCTGTTCCCATGGAAATGTGTCATGTCAGCCACTCTGTTGGGATGCCAAGAAGACTCAGGTCTGGCAGAAGGAGAAGCACCTAGAACCCAAAGAGGCCCTGCTTCAGGCTGACTCAGTGAGAACGGGAGAACTGAGTCAGATTCATAGGCAAGGCCTCAAAGGAAGGTCCAAAGCATGGCCCTAGCGACTGCATGCTCCAACGCCTACTAGACAAACCTGAGGTCAGCAAATGTTGTTGCTGATGTGGTAGTCCCAGGCAGTTCCTAGGGATGGGCTCTCAGCCTTGAGCTTCCAAACAGATCGCATAGGAATAAGAAAGAAATTATCAAGCTGAATTCTGGGGGAAGGGGGGGGGCTCTTCCTCTGGTTCTGAATTAGGGGCAATGTCTCACCGCAGCCCTCCAACAAGTGACAGCATTACCTCTTCCTCTGGGCTGCCTTTCCTAACATCTTGCTCTCAGCATAATGCAAAGGTGCTACCAAAATAATTCTATCTACCGGCAACAAAATATGCAACACAGTAGGGACTGGCTGGTCTCAAGGAGAAGCTAGGGTACAGCTCTCCTGGGAAATAGAGTGGCCACCACCTGCACACAGTCCCCTTTCAGCTCGGAGACTTTACAGTAACCATTTATGGGGTGAACCAGCAGGAAAATGTACTTTGCCAAAGGGCAAAGCTCAGCCCTCCAACACCAGCCAGGTAAAAAGAGTGGCTAGTGTGTGTAAAGTCCCTGGCACATCCATGTCGGCACTGGCTCAGAAACGGGTTAAGCCTAGACCTGGGGAGGAGTAGCCACCAGGACCTGCAGAAATGGGGAAAAGCCACTGAAGACAGGGATGCCATAATCTTTTTAATATGGTTTCATGCCCCTGTGACTGATGTCGGAACCATGAATCCTGGTACCTGCATCTTCGAAAGCCAGCACAGAATGTTGGTAGGGGTGTGGGCTCTTTTCTGATACAGGAGCAGGGGACTGGACCACTTGTATCCCCAGGCTTGGTGATCAGAGTTGTAAGCCACAGAACCAGTCATTGTCCTGAGGAGCTCAACTTTGCCATCTCCAGCCTCACAGACCTGCCTCAGGGAGTGAGGATCTCCATTTCATGAGAGAAAATCCAAGATCTAGGAAACATGGTGGCCTAGTCCATGACGTGCACCGAAGTACTTCTGCCATGTTAAACATCTCTGCCTCAGCACTCTCTCATCTGAGTGGTGAGGTCCTATTCATCCTGCAGGATCCCATTAGATAAATCTATAAATTGCCAAACGGGTGAGTGGGACCTGCCTTGGTCTGTATGCCACCACCCCGTTACCATAGCCTGGTCAACTGTCCGGACAGGAGTTCCTGGAGGCCTTTAAATGTGCCCCATGGAGTCTCCAGATAATGTAGAGTACTACCATCTTCTCCACCAATTCTGCAGAAAGGAGGCTGGAGGTGTTGCAGAAGCCTAAATGTGCATAGTGAGGAGGAACCAGATTTAGAGGGCTAGCAGTCAGGTGAGGAACCAGCAACCACATCTGTCCTGCTCTCCCATCCCTGAAGAGGACCCCAAGCTCCATACACACAACAGATGGCAGAGGATGAGTAAGGGTTCGTGACCCAGATGATGAAACCTACCTGCCAAGCCTGGGAAATGAAAGCGTAGACCACTGGTGCCAGGAGAGAGTGGCTCAGCTGGCCCTCCGTGGCACTGTCACAGGTGGGGGGTGGCGGAGTAAAACTGACCACTGGACCAAGAATCCAGACTCCCCAGACATCTCTAGCAGGATGATGAACCTCATCAGGCAGACCAGTCAACCATGGGGAATGAGTGAAGCACAGAGTCTCTGCGTCAGACCTGGAGAATTCAGAGTCAGAGGAACAAAGCCATTCCTCCTCCCGCCATCCAGGAGACTGCTGCAGCCTGGTAGTAAAACTGCCTACACCAGGCTTGGGAGCTTCCAGCAGCTGAAAGGGCCACACCATGAACCAAGAGCCTTCAGTAAGCCAGTTAGTGAAGGAAGCAGAGAGAACAGTTCAAAGTAGTGTGGCAAAGGATAAGAGAGAAGTGATAGGCTTAGCATTGGAAGTTAAGACTTGGAAGTAGGCCCCAAAGCCAACAATCAAGTGTCTGTCTCCTGCCAGCCACTGCTGATGTACTCAGAGTCTCTGTGGAACTACAGGAGGGCCTTCTTTTGGGCCTAGATGATATGAGTGTCACTCGGAGAATCTTTAAGAAATATCCACCTTAGGGGAAGGGAAGTCATATACCTCAACGGTATAGACACTGATAAGTCATCCTTATTCAAGCCAATAGCCCCCATGCATGCTCATGCAAGCACCCTCGTTAAATGAATCAGGGTACACAAAAGGGACATGATAAGGAGGGGTTCAGCAGAAAAGTGAGAAGGATAAGAGAGGATAATGAGGGGATATAATCAAAGCGGGGAAAAAAATAATTAAGGAAATATCCAGCCCAGGCCCTGTCTCAGCTCCACCGACCCAGCAAGGGGAGTGAGCTGGAAGCTGATGCTGCAAAGCTCCTTGCAGTTTCTGTGTGTGCAGCAAGCTAAGGAGCTGTGGGTAAGCATGGCCCTTGCCCAGTTGTCTTTGCAGTGACAGTGACAGAGGCAGTGGGAGCTGTCAGAACTGCAGGATACCGGCCCCCCTCTCAGCCACAGAATGAGGAATCCAGGATGTGGAGCCCAGGAAGCTGTCTGAGGTGAGATGGGTGTGACAAGGGAGCAGATGATATGGTAGGCTGTAGGGCGAAGCGAACAAATGCGCAGGGAGCCACAAGACCCTCCCTAGACAGGCTTCAGGTCTCTGACTCCCCAGACACTCCATGTCTCCTCTCCCTAGTTCTTTAGCTCCTGGCAGATCACTGGGCAAGGAACCACACAGAGAACTTGTTGTCCTTCAAGACACAGTTCTATATACACCGTTTGTTTATTCACTGTTGGTTTCCAGAATCCATCAGGCTGAGCAGAGCTTCAAGTGCCCCTTTTTAACCAGCCCTGATGAAATCAGCTGGGCTTCTCATAGGGCAGCACCATACAAATGGAGGCCAATGATAACAACTTCTTGTCTCCAAGCTTCTATCACTCCAGCTACTCATGAACAGAAGACAGTAATGGAATCTCACAAATTCCAGAAGCCAAGCCTGTATCCCTATCCCATTCAGAAGGAGATGGGTGGCAGGTGCTACACAGGGAACTAGGGAACAGGACAGAAGACAGGTGAAGAGATAGAAACTTCCTGAACTAAAAGATGGATGCGGTGGAAGGGTCCAGGAACTGCGGCAAAGAATAGATGCTGAGCAGTGTCTCAGCCACTAGGAGTTTCAGAAAAATGCAGCTTGCAGTGCTTGAACTCTGAGCCTTGGCTTTTACCCAGCAACACCTTACTCTGCAATCCATCCGAAGTTTCTGTGTGAAAGAATAGGCTAAGCACACAGCAGTGAAGCTATGCTGTAGAATAATCCTGATTCCCCTGTAACCAGGAACTTTAGCTGTACCTTACCGGTAAGGGATCTAGGGCTCTTGGGGGTAGCATGATTTGGCCAAGGTCACAAAGGAGTTTGCAGGGACAATAGGGATGAAGCCACAGGACTGTAAACAGAAGCCTCATCACAGAGGCAAAGCCGTAAGAGCACACAGGGAAAGTGAATGGTTTTTCTAAATGCTCTCTCCCCAAGTGTCATCTTTTCAACTATTTTTAAGGTAGTAAGTTGGTAGGAGAGTTGTTTTGACTGTGGTGAAAAATCATTAAAGGAAACAGTGTAGAAACAAGCCTGTAAGACATACAGCACAGGCAAGCAGAGGGGCTACAGCTTTTTCCCTGATCAGACCCCCTGCAATGCTCAGGACCCACCCAGCCCCTCAAGCCCCATGCCAGGATGCCCCCTGCTGATGGAGGTCTACAGTGCCAGGCTCTAGGAGCCCCCCCCCCATAATCTCCTATTACAGCTCCCAGACCCACTTCTGTGAGTCTTGACAGCTCCCTGTCTAGACTGCAGACTCCTAAAGTCTTAATTGCTCTTTCATCAACAGAAAAGGGCGGCTTCTTCTTCAAGCAGCCAACCACTCAGCCAGTCCTTGTCGGGCTCCTGCCGCGTACCAGGCTACGCCAGGATTCAGGATGTCTGAGGACTTGATGGATCACCTGGGGTCAGAAGAGGATAGCTCCTCACTAGGATGTTGCTGGGCTGGGCCTCAGGCCAGATGTTAGGCTTCTAGAAAGGATAAGACCCAAGCCGGGTGCACTGGTTCATGCCTATAATCCTAGTACTCACACTGGAAATGCTAAGGCAGGAGGCGTGCCTCTAGTGCCAGGCCAGCCTAGTCTATATGGTGAGACCCTGTCTCAAAACAAACATACACAAAGTGAGACCCAAGTCCTCAGAGTGCTATACCAGCCCAGAGAGGGAAAGTGAAGGGAATCCAGATGCACAGAACTTCCACATATTTCTGAGCAACCTCACAGCACTGTAGACTGACGCCTGATACCTTCTCACCTCAGTATTCCTGGACCTCTAGAATTGGGCTGCCTCCACTCTTTATTCCCTGGAGGAGTGGACAAGATATTGTGTAATTCCTGATCTTGGAGAGGTTACTTTCTTGAGTTAGAGTGATTCGCTAATTAAAGGTCAAATTTAGCTTATAATCCACAGAGCTGCCCCCCGGGTGGCTGGCTGTGCCGTGTCTCACTCTCTAGTCTAGCCCTACGCTGAGTCTGAGCTCACTAGGTACTACTAGGTGCTGATCCACAGAACCAAGACTGTCTATCCTCATACTCAGCAGCCTCAGAATGATTTGCTTAACACAGTCTGGCTCAATGACCTCTACCGACGGCCCTGTAGGGTTGCCATGTCCCCTAGAGGTGACAAGGACAGGGGTCCAAAAGCACCTGCTTGTCCTGCTCCCGAAAGATAATTTTCTGGGATTCAGTGAGACTACACCACCACTTTGCAGTCCATGCTACAGAAAAGAGCCCTCCTTTGTCATCATTCTGGAAGGATGACTCCCTTGGGGCAAGGCTCTGAGTTGTCACAAACAAGATTGGCAACCCGAGAGCCATTTATTTATCTTGCAATTGCCTAAGTGCCTCTGATTAAAAAAAGAAAATCATCGATTGTGTGCAAAATGTGCCAAACTTATCACTGGCTTCTGTTTAGAATTCTCAGTGCCACCACCTTCTGTGGAGAAGAAACAGCTTAGGGAAACAAGAGATCCTACCTAGCTAATCCAGCCAGACTGGGAATGCTGAACTCCTTCTAGCCCCAGCCTGGTTGCAGTCTAGTCCCAGCCATCAGCCCCTGCTGTCCTTCCAGGCTGGAGCCGCCTGCTGCTCCGCAGCAGACACCCAGAAGTGGATTAACTACCTGGGGCCCAGCACCACTGCGGCAGCACTGCAGTCAGGATGAAATAGAGCCCTGGAAAGCCAGCAGAGCTGAGCCCATAAAGCATTTCTCTCAGCCCAGAATTGCCTGGTGCCTGTCACGGGAGGAAATGACTGCCTAGGAGACAGCAGACAGAATGGGAGAGGAGAAGCTGTGGCTTCTCTTGGCCCCCACTGCGCACTGGAGGGTTGGGAGGGAGAGGGGAGGTGCTAGGCTAGACAGAAGCCAGATGTAGTTCTGTAGATTGCAAGGGCCAGAGAGAGCAGCAGAGGCCCTATTTGCAGCTGCCTTCTTGAGGGACCTCAGGCAATGGCCACATTTCTGAAGGAGAGCCCCATGGTGGCCTTCTAACAGAATAGTTAGGACTCTGCTGTACTGATATGTCCATCAAACCTGCCTCCTTGGGGAGATGTGGTGCCTGCCAGAGAGAACAATGGGCACTCAGAGGAGGGGATTGTGCGCCTGCGTGCCTGTGTACACACGTGCGTGGTCTCCCAGACACCGCCAAAGGAAGAGATCAATTTAGAGAATTAGAGGCCAGCCCACTCTGCATGGCTTCTAGGAAGCACATACGGTAAATAAGGATTCAAGAGACGAGATGTTTCATCGTTCAATTAATTTTAGCCTTGGATCTCGGGCGGTGGGGTTGGGGGGAGGGTGCAGAGAGAGTAATCAATACCAAGCATTCAGCTTGCTAACACGAAGCACATTTCATACAAAGCTGGACATTTTTCTCCTTGTCATACAGAATTATCTTAATTATCGTTTCAAGGAAGAGCCTTATATAGCATCATCTAGTAGTCCAGGAGGCGGCTCAGAAACTCGTCACAGGAATAATTTATGATTTTTCTTTCTAACATCTTGGTCTTGTTTGATATGCTTGCCATTTCTCCCTGACAGGGAGGTCGATTAAATCACATTTATATTGTAAACGTATGCATTGCTTTTTACCCAAGGCGCTGGATGAAGAGATACAGGGGCCCCAGGGGAGGGAGAAGCCAATCCACTTTCATATTGCAAATTTCTGCTGTTTGGAAGAAATGAATGGTTGCCAGGGAGAGCTGGGAATTACTTGAGGATGCAAATGTTATTTTAGAACCCTTTGGAGAGGGTTTTTTTTCCTCCCTCCCCCACCTCCTCCAGCATTTTCCCTTCTCAGGCTGTTAATAGAGGCCAGTCTCTAAGCAAAAGCTAACGGAATGCACTTCACGGCAGGCATTCTTGGGGGGAATGGCCTGCACCAGATTTCTAGCTGGCTGACCTCAAGCAGGCTGCCTCTTGGCCTGGAGGCGGGTGGCAGATGCGGAGAGAAAAAAAGGGGGAGCTATTCATATTTTGCAAAGGCATTGCTTCCTCCCACCTGATGGAGGAGGCCACTCTGGAAGCTGGTGGCTAGGGGTGTGGGGGTGGGGTCGGTGCTGGGGAGTGAAAGACAGCAACTGTTCAGAATGAAGAGGGGAAAGGTCATTAGCCGAGACCAGGAAGAAGTGACGCCCGGCACCATCATTAACCTAACCGAACTAATTAGGAAACATTCAAGTTTTATAAATTATGCAAGACGCTCAATTTATACTTTTTCAAATTCCTACCATAACATAGATAATGAGGGAACATTTACAGTAACAGCGTAACCTAATCAAGAAACCCTTTCATTAGCATGAAATCTTCCAACACGGTGTTTGCGAGCACAACAAACGGAATTATAGATGCCAGGGGAGGCTGGGGCTGGGGCGGGGGCGGGGAGCTGGATTGTGGGAAGGAGGGGTAGGGGTTGTCTTTTACACAAGTGACAAGGCCCCCAGCTCCTAGAAATCGCTCCCTCCCGTCCTCAGCATGAAATGCGGCTCTCTCTCTGGATTCAGTCTTGCCAAAGGAATGGAAAGGTCTGGAAGGACCTTCTGATTTACCCCGCTCTGCATGATTTACAGCTGCCTCCCCTGTCTTGGCCCTCTAATCCTGGGAGACTGATAACTCCAGCATAAGCCAGCCTTTTCCACAGGCCTGATTTTTCCCATGGAGGTCAGAGGTCATGTTTCTGCTGAAGCTCAGCCTCCATGAATGTACATAAATGCCATCCACCACTATGACTTTGCCTGATAGTTCTAAGTTCACTGCTGGTAGACGGAACACAATGAGCATGGTTCAAGAGCTATTGGGAAATCCCGGGACTCAGAGAGATTCTGACACACCACCCCAGATTCACAGATCAGTAAAACCAGCTTGAACCCACGTGAGAAATCCACACCAATAAGGCACAGTGGTAAGCACTGTTGTTACATCACTGGAGAGATAGAGGTGGGAATCCCAGGAGTTCAGGATCAACCTTCTCTGTCTGGCATGGTTGAGGCCAGCCTGGGCTACCTGAGACACCATCCAACGGAAGCAACCTGCTAAGAAGAGAGGAGCCCTTTTGAGGCCTCCCCCCTGGGAAGAGGCTAGAACCCTTGGCCTCTTCCACTGTTGGCTTTGCTGTAGCAGCTTGAGCAGTAGTCCCTGTACTATTTAGCGCAGTCTGCCATTAAAATACTCCCATAGACTGTGCTTTAACAGTGAAATGCATTTTCCACAATGCCAGTGACTAGAAATCCAAGATTAAGGTGAAGGTGGAGTAGGCTTTGTTCCTAGGCTAAGCACTTGGCTCAGGCTGTGTAGTGACTGTGTGGTTACAGGAGCTCTTCTTAGTATGAGCTTTTGTTACAAAATTACCAGTCCATCCAGAGGTGCCTTCACCTAACCCAAATTACCTTCAAAAGCTCCTCTTTCAAATAAAATCCCATTAGGTGTTGAGGCTTCAATATATGAATTTGAGCGGGATACAACATTCAGTCCCAAATATTCTCCCTCCCGCAAACGAATATGTACCTAGGATTTATGGATATGGCACAGGTCTTTGGAGATGTCATTCACTTAAGGATCATGAGATAATGTCATTCTAGGGTGCCAGAATGACCCTAAATCCAGATTCAGTCACAGTGGAGCCAGCACTGAGAAGACAGAGACAGCAACTTCAAACCAAGGGCATCCAAGGACAGCTGGGCACAGCCACCAGAAGTTTGGAGAACACGGGAAGATTCCCTTTCCAATATCTCAGAGATAATGATGTCCTAACACCCTAAACAATCATAAGCTGTTAAAGCTTGGTCCCTAAAGCAATGTTCAGAGGCAGGGCTTTGCAGAGCTGACTGCCTCATGAGGACCTTGATTCCATCAGTGAATGAGTCCGTGGATGGATGGTTCCTAATCTGGTGACATTATTGGGAAGTTGTGGAAACTGAGAGGTGATACCTCAATTGGGAAAGTAGGTTACTGCGAGTGTGCACTTGAAGTGTGTTCTTTGTCCCAGTCCCTTCTCTGATCTCTGTCTCTTTGTTTCCCAGTTGCCATGAGACCAAGCCGCTTTCTCCTACCACATGTCTCTACCACAAAGTTTCGTTCTTGTCTCTGGCCCACAACAATAGAGCCAGCCACCCATGACAGTACACGCACAAGCCACAGTAAACCATGCCTCCTTTCAGTTGGTTTCTTGAGGTATTGGTCACAGAAGTGAAGTGCTAATACAAAATTTAACTTGGGACTCCTGTACTATGAGGGAAGATAGTTCTGTCATTTTAAGCCACAAAGCTTGTGGTCATCTGTGGAAACCCCAAGAACGAGCTGCAGTATTTACAGCAAGAGTAGCAGCACCAAGCCAGAGCCAATGGTAATGAGCGTAAGCAGCTGTCTGAGGCAGACCCCACATGTTCCGATGGAGTCTACCTTTTGTATCTAATTCTACCTTCAAGTGCTAGGATTTCTGTTCCCCTTCTACCTTCAGGAAGCTGAAGGTGAATATTAGTGTTCAGCTAAGCACCCCCAGTTTCATTCCCTGGTGCTCCTCCATGGCTTGGGGCTCACTGTTCCAAGAGCTGCCTTCTGAGCTACAAAGCCACACGATGGACACCGGCGTGACAGCAGGACTCTCACTTCCCTGATCGTGAACCTTCCTGTATTCACCAATCATCCGTTAACTCGTTTATTGAACAACGATAAATGCAAGGATCTCCTGAGTATCCCAGGCCATGCGTGTAGCTGGAGATAAAGTGGTGTTTTAAAGACAGTGTCATCACTGCTCAGCTTTCATACCAGCATCTCTCCTTCAGACTAGTGTCTGCCCACCACACTCCAACCGCCCTATCAGGACTGCATTTTGTGGAAAGGGGACGGGATGTTGAGGGCATTGGGCTTCCTTGTGGTGTTTTGAGACCCGGGGTTCCTGTAGAAGCTCATGCTCCTAGTCCCATGGTTCTGCCTCATTCACCAAGCTCTGGCTCCCACCTCCACACTCCCCTGGAGCTAAAGGGAGATTTGAGATACCAGCATGAAGATTATGGTCACTGTAACTATTCAGAGTGCATGCTTCAATTACCCACTCTTTGGGTCTCTGGTGCAGAGAAGCCCATGTCAGCGCTGGAGAATGTTCTCTCCCACATCATTACCCAGCTTTCCGTATTCCCCCCACCCAGTGATCTGCAAGCTGTGGGCTGTAAATCGTGCCAGGAGGAGGCAGGGGCAGTGGAGCCTGCGCTACCTTCCCAGATGCGTGGGAGGGATGGCTCTGGAGCTCCTTCTTGCCCGCTCTGGCTTCACCAGCATTCTCACAAAGGACAAGGAAACAGTAACACTTCCCAAATCACTCCCAAATGTTCCTCTGAAAACCTCCAGCTGACTCTGAATGCCAAGGAATTGTTCACAGGGTGACAATTTCATAGCTCTTGGTCAGGGAGCAAAAATCTCTGGTTTGGAGGTGGGGTGATTACAGCCCCAGTTCTGGCAAACACGTAAGCAGTTATTCCCAAAGGTGTAGCTGCCTGGCACCAAAGCCACATACATCTGGGATTGTGACTAGAGGTTTGACATCCAGAGGTTGGAGTTCAAGTCCAGCCAGCATGCACAAGGGGCTGCAATAACAGATTCCCTGAGGAGCTACCCTTGGCAGGGCACCTGAGACCCACATTCCCAGAAGCCTGCAGTCTTCTGCCTTAAAGACAAGAGCCAAGGCCCCCAGAGGCCAGAGAAGGGAGCACTGAGAACTCTCAAGGAGATTGGCTTTAAGGAAATAGAAAGATGCCATCTGGTTTGAATGTGACATGTCCTCCATAAGTTCGTGTGTTTAAATGCTTGTTCCCAGTGGGGACCTTTTAAGACAGGAGGCATAGCTGGAGGAGATGATCACTGTGTAATGGAAGTTTTGTTTTCTTTAAAAAAAAACTCAGTTGTGTTATGTAAATATGTTTTTGTTTTTATCCCAAGTGTGGGATTATCCCTAGTGTTGGGCTATCGTTTGTTCAAAGCCGTTAATTGCCTTTTTGCCAGCTGGTAACAGCCTGGCCTGTGTCATGCAGCATGGAAAGGGGTGTGGTCTAGGACTCCCAGGATGCAAATCTGAGAGGCCAGAAAGAGCGAGGTGGTGTGTGGTGCTGACATGTGGTGTGTGGCAGTTCGGAGCAGACAGACAGAGAGAAAGGCTTTGGGGCACTGCAGCTTGGTGGAGACAGCTTGCTGCATCCGCTGTTGATGGAGATTGGTATAACCCCAAAGACCCATCGACCCTAAACAGCCGGGAGAATAAAGGGGTCTGTGCCCCTTTTCCCTACTAACCTTCTCTCTCCTATATAGTATTGGGAGGCCTAAACACCTCAAATAGAGTTTTAAAACAAGAACTACATCACTGAGTATGAAACTTTGAAGGGTGTAGCCAGGCCCCACTTCTGAGCCTATTCTCTGTTGCCTGATTCACCAAAACGCAAACAGGTATACTCTAAATCTTTGCTGTAGCCACCATGACTTCTCATCACAAAGAACTGTAGACTCAGAAACTGTGAGCCAACATAAAACTCTTGCTCAAGTTATTCCTGTTGGATATTTTGTTACAGCCATGTAAAAGTGCCTGATACAGATGCAAAAGTGGTATGTCAATTCAAGATTGGATGTGGATCAGTGGGACATGATGATCCATCCTGCCCATAGCACAGCAAGAGGCCAGAGGGCTCACTGGTTTGTGATGGATGGTTAATTAGGTTTTTAGCTTGATTGAATTTATAAGCACCATGGAAACACGCTTCTGGGTTTATCTACGGGGGTGTCTCTAGAAAGCTCAAATTGAGGAGGAAAGACCCACTCTGAATGTGATGGCACCAGCTGATGAGCTGGGGTCCTAGGCTGAAAAAAGTGGAGTAAGCTGAATCATCGTGTTCATCTCTTTCTGCTTCCTGACCCTGAACATGATGTACCCAGAGGCCTCACTCTTCTGTCATGACACCCACTATGTTGGACTGTAGCCTCACAAACTGTGAGCCCAAACAAACCCTTCCTTTCTCGAGTAGTTTCTTGCCAACTAATACAGCCCTAATCAGTCACTGTACATCACGCATTTATTCCCGATCATTGTTCCTGCTTCCGCAACAGCAGGCTCTGCATGGATAACATTTTGCTAAGCTTTGATAGACATGTGCCCAGCTCTGGAGAAGACCAGTAAGTCCCATATCTCAATACTAAGTCACAGCTTGATATTTCATGGACAGAAGTACAACATTATGAAAAACAGGATAAAAATATGTATGTCTCGATTTCACCACTTTGGAAGCTGAAAATTGAAATAAGTAAGCAGTGTAGAGTAGGAGGAGGACTTAGTAAAATTGAGGATGTGGAAGGAGCCAAGACTGAAATAGAAGCCAGCAGAAAATAGGCTGGACCACTTACTATCTATTTGTTACTCTTGGTTAAAACCTCTTGGCCTAAGTTTCCCCTTCGGTAAAATGAACAGAATAACCACTCCCCCATGGAGTGATTGTAACACTCATTTCTATAACACAGAAAGCAGAAGAACCTGGTTCCCAGGGTAGTATAAGCTCTCAACCCACTACTACCAGTATTTAAGTCTTGCATTGGCTCTGTGTTGCTGCAACAGAAT
Source organism: Psammomys obesus (assembly GCF_907164565.1). Classification (NCBI taxonomy): domain Eukaryota; kingdom Metazoa; phylum Chordata; class Mammalia; order Rodentia; family Muridae; genus Psammomys; species Psammomys obesus. Next base: position 2,636,866 of record NW_026591918.1, on the reverse strand, counting down.
ATCAAAGGTAGAGTAAATTTGCAAAGAGAAAAGGTTAAAGGCTATGAAGGTAGCTCAGCAAGTAAAGGCACATGCTACCAAAGCATGGCCATCTGAATTTGATCCCCTGAACTCTCATGGTGGACGGAGACACCGTGCTTCCCTAAGTTGTGCTCTGACCACATGCACACCGAGGCACAGGCACATACACACAAGAACTCATTCCAGGAGACCAAGAACCTCTCACCAGATCCCACCACCTAAAGGCCCACACCGTCTCTAGCACCTCTACCTAGGCAAACCCCATGTATTAGGGAGCAGAAAGCTAAGGCAGAGAGTTCCTGCAGGGAGTGGCAGCTATAAAGGCGCACCTCTCTAGCCTTCTGCGGCAGGGTAAAGAGTTAGAACTTGAGTCAACACACATGCATGATAATTGAGAGGATGAAGGTAAAGCTTGGGGGCCATCACAGAAGAGCCTGGTCCATTCTGGAAGATGAGGTGGTCCTCTATCTCAAGACCATGCCATGGAAACTGTATTGGCTCCACTCATTCTTCCTAAAGCCAGATGTTCTGTCTGTCTCCAGCTCCTCTGCACAGCAAGCAACTCCACATGTGGCCCTGTGGAGCAACAATTACTATGACTTGTGGGTCAATTTCTTCTCTCTGTCCAATAATAATTCAGAATCTAAAACGAGGTACACACACATACACACACACACACACACACACACACACACACACGCGCGCGCGCGCGAATCCTCCCCTATCATCCATCTATCACCCATTCATTCTCTCATGCAGCACTCCCAAGCCATGCAAAAAGTTAGCGTGAGCTAGAAACAGCTCAGGGGCAGAGCACATCCCTTCTGTTCACACGGTTCCAGGTTGCTTCTCAGCACCAATCCGTATATAGTGTTCTTATTGCTCTCTGCATTTCTGGCTCTCCTGAAAACAATTTGCCTCACACCTTCATTGTTCAAGGTCCATAGCCTATGGCACCTGGCCCACACCCTCACACATACAAGATTCCAGTAATGACCGAAGAGTTCTAAACTCAAAGGTCAACTCACCTTTGTTATACTGATGGGCTGTAAGCTCTTTGCTTAGGATTCCAAGAAAAGTGATAGCAGGGGAGCCAGGTACAAAAAGGCCATAAACTGACCAACCACAGTTCTGAGAGAATAAATGTCAGGAACACTCTGTGGGGAGAAGCAGGGAGCCCTTCCAGGAGGAGGCTGCTATGCAGCCCAACACATCCAGCGTCATCACACACGGGTCTCAGCTCTAGGAATGCCCCACAGGTATGGGACCAGTTTCTCGAACCCCACATCAGTCTTGTACTCGGGTCAACTTTTCTCAAGACAATCCTGGACAGCATCATTCTTCCAGAGTTAAAGGGCCCAAAGATGGCGTCTGCTTGGTTTTAGCAGTCAGCCCTCATTAGTGTTCAGGGTCTATCTTGTCTTCCTCCAAGAAATTCACGGCTCCAGCTTTCTCGGTACACAGCCCTGCCCTAGGGACCCCAGAACCTGGCTTTGAGCAAAGGAAAAGGTGTTACAAAATAGAATCACCTAGATCTACATACAAAGCCACTAGACAGAGAGTTTAATGATGGCCACAAGGGACTCAGGTCACACTTGCCTAATGGCCATGTGTTCATGTGTGCCATGTGGGACACCCACTTTGTTTTGGCTGTTCTGGGGGCCCACCCAGGGCCTCTCTTTGATGGAAAAGTCCCTTTCCTCTGAGCTATGCTTCTAGCCCTTCACACTCTACACTGGAGTTTTGTTACACGCCAGGAACACAATGGTAAATAACAGTGAAGATGGAATAGAGTGCCTGCATTGTTCCCAGGGAGCCAAAAAAGATACTCAGCTAGAGAAAGTCGGACAGGCTTCTTAGAAGAGATGCAACCTGCATTATACACCTGACTCTGATACCAATTCGGGAATGTCCCTATGGTGGAAAGGACTTGTGGGTAGTGGAAACAGCGTGGTTAAATGTACTGGACATGAACATAGCTGAGATGAAATGCTGGATCATCTCATTGCCCTCATCTGGCCTGCTCAGCTGTCAGCTGTGCTCACTAACACCACAGGAGAAGTGGGTGATAGAAGAGGATAGTCATTCAGACAGCGTTTGTTTCCAAACTCTAGCTCCGGTCCTGTCAATGAAAGGTCAGTGACGTCACCAGGTGTTATTAGCATATCAAGTGATAGCCTAGGAATAGGCTACCCCTGAATTTTACACCTAAGGTGCATGTGGCCCAGAAAGGTGAAGTAATTTCTATGAGGTCACTCAGCAAGATAATGAAAAAGCCATGACAGATCTATCTTGCTGAGCCCAGATTCCTGCTATCGTCCCCTAGACCCTTTTCAGGGCAGTCAACCGTAAGCATGTTTTAATTCCCTTCCTGGTGCATCCTGTAGTTATTAAGGTCTTCCATGGCCCTATCTTTCACCAGCTTTCATACTGTTTACATATGAGAGAGATGAGATACAAGGTAGTCTCGTGTTAAGGCAGGGAGTGGTACTCTGTCAAATGGAAAGCCCTTGGGGACCTGGGTTCACTTCCCTTCTCCTCTACCTCCTCCCCAAACTGCTGTGATTGTTAGGAAAATAATGAAGGCCACCATCTGACTCTCATCGGAGGGTTGGGCTGGGTCAGGGTTTTGTAGACCTCCCCTGGCAGTGATGGAGGGGCTGGAGGCAGCAAAGGTTAGAAATGCAATTTTGCAGAGGACTTTAAGATATGATGGGGGAGGGGATGCTGAGCAGAGGGAGAAGAGGCCTTTGTTGTAAGAGGAAGGAGGGATTATTGTGGGAGCTGCTGAAGGAGCAGACACTCCACAGAGCGGAAATGGAATCTCAGGCCAGCTGGTTTCTATGGGGCTCCTTGTGAGGGCAATAGCTTTCCCTCTACTCAGATCACCACCCCTGGGAGACTGCCTTGACCTTCCAGGCATAGCAGTAAGCCCCTTCTCCTCTGTAGTTCCACAGATTTTCCCTTCCTCAGTCCCCACCACAATGCATTAAAACCATGTGTGCATGTTTGTGCACTTATCCTCGTGTGCATTCACACGCGGGCATTTTTGTTAGTGCACTTGTATGTGCATGTGCTGGGAGTTGTGCATATGTATGTTGAAGTATGTGTGTGAGAGCATATGTGTATATACATATGAGTGTCTATGTCTGAGGTGGTGTGTGTATGCTGGTATGTGAGTCTATCTGCATCCTGGTTTATGTGTGTCTGCATGTGTATAGGTGTGTCTGCATGTATATATTGCTGTATGTGCCTCTTCGAGTGTGTGTACATGTGTATGTTGGGGGTGTGTATAGGTGTGTATAGGTGTGTCTGCATGTATATATTGCTGTATGTGCCTCTT
>NW_026591918.1:2632253-2633492 GCF_907164565.1 Psammomys obesus | reverse complement strand
GTGTGTATAGGTGTGTCTGCATGTATATATTGCTGTATGTGCCTCTTTGAGTGTGTGTACATGTGTATGTTGGGGGGGGTGTATCTGCATGTCTGTATGAGTGTATCTGTGTGTGTGTGTGTGTGTGTGTGTGTGTGTTGTTTTGTGTCCCACTGGACATAGGATACTGGACTGAAAAGTGCCTTATCTAGGTAATTCCTGTGTCCTCATTGCTGGGGCCTTAGCCTGGTACATGATCAAGTCTCGGTATGTGAAGGCTGGTGACATGAACAGAGTAGATTTATTGGCCTGCTCACAGAATATGCCAGCACACCGTGGTCTAGGATGGGACCTTTCCTGTGTTTCATGGGATAGTTAGGAGCATCCTTGGCCTAACCAGGATGCCAGTGGTAGCCCACCTTCCAGTCTCCACACATTGTTCAGGGTCCCCTGGGCTGTAGCACAAGATCCCATAGCTAAGGAAGACTCAAAGGTCTATCTAGAGTAAAAAGTAATGCCTGGCACAGGAGCAGCACCAGGTAACCTCATTCACTGACGAGCTGGCCTTTTAGAGAGCTGGGAACATCTCTGGCTGGCCCATGTCATAATGCTGTCAGTCCAGGGACTGATACCTGAGTCACAGCTGAAAATGCAGGAAAGTTTAAGGCCCTGTCCATCCATCCATGCCCCATTCACCTGCACAAAAAAGACAGGCTGTGGAATCCAACTCACTGCTCAGGAAGCCACTACTTCCCAGCAACTAACCCTGCTGGCACAGACACACATGCACACACACACACACACACACACACAGAGAGAGAGAGAGAGAGAGAGAGAGAGAGAGAGAGAGAGTCAAAAGCAGGAACTGTCTTTGATATTTCTCATCCCAGGCCTGCAATGATGATGTCACTTCTGGCCCCATTACTCTACACCTTTGTACCTTGCAGAGCCCGAGCTCCAGCTCCTAACAGAGCAATGCCCACTAAGCTCCCCTGCAGAGTTCGTTTCTTAGCAGTAATCAAGGAAACATCCAGTTCTATGATACGATCTTAGTTCAACTAAGCCAAATCTCTTTGCTTTTTTTCCTAGAATGCCTCCCTCTAAGGCCAATGTATGAAATACTGCCTCACAAAGAGGCTACCAAATCCTCATAAGTAGCTGCAGTGAGGTAAAAAGCAGGACCCTGAGTTCTTCACTTGGCTAGACAATTGAAGTGTGTGTGTGTGTGTGTGTGTGTGTGTGTGTGTGTGTGTGTGTGTG
>NW_026591918.1:2554607-2632243 GCF_907164565.1 Psammomys obesus | reverse complement strand
TGTGTGTGTGTGTGTGTGTGTGTGTGTGTGTGTGTGTGTGTGTGTGTATGTGTGTGTGTGTGTGTATCTTCCCCAGGACGGTTATGAGCTGATGCCAGAGGCTGGCAGTTACCAGTTCCAGGGCCCTTGGAGGTAGAGAAATGGTGGGGCAATAAGCCTCAATTTTCGGGGACCAACCACGCAGAAATACAAGGTCCACTTATTCAGACCCTGGACCACCCATGAGGAAAAGTAGAAAAGAAGAGAAGCCCAGAGGACCCAAGGGCCTTCTCAGACAGTCCAGGCACCAATCAGCAGCAGCATGCCAAGCTTTCTTCCCGGAACCGCCAAGACAAGAACAACAGTGGGAATCACCCCTAGGCTGTAGCAAGGAGACATTTACAAATCCACAGCAGCATCCACTAGTTTTTTTCCATCAACTTCATTAGCATGACTAAGACAGGTACAAGGACTGTGTGTTTTGCTTTCTTCCATATAACCTTGCCTATGATACAGAGTGCAAGTTAATGTTAGTGTGTCTTTTGTTGATCTGGAAGTTGTGTGACTCACATGGAATAAAAAGACTTTTAGATAAAACAGTTCAACTCCTTTGGCTTTCCAGATTTTGTCAGGCCACCTGCTGGTTGTCAAGAACCAAGAGCCTATTCTGACCATTGCTCAGTTCCAAAGATAATCCTGAGAACTCCCTGGACCACCCAGTGTCTCTGCCATAAGCATTCATGCTCTACAGAACAACAGGAATGTATAGCAACGAGATGGAGAGCTGACACAGAGCTGAATGTGTCCCAGAGCACCAGAAACGGAGCCACCATTTGGGAGAGAGGGCACATGAAATGGGTAAATTTATGCCAAGAAGGACCCAGTTGGGCTGGCTGATACACTCTTTGGTAACAGTCATTTCATACAGTCAGGACATCGGTGCGCTCCCTCTCTTCCACTCCCTAAAAATCCCAGCCCCTTTTTTCTCATCTTTCCTGCTGCACTCAGGATGTAAACCTGCCTTCATGGTCTTCTTTAGCCTCCATGGAATTATGATGACCAAATTACAGGATGCTCTCAGTATGAACCACAGTACCTTCAGATTGGTATTGGGGCTGCTGAAAACAAAGATCAGTGGTGCAGCACTTGCCCAGCAGGCCCTGGATTATATCCCCCAATATTGAAAGGAGGAGGAGGAGGAGAAAGAGGAGGTAAAGGAGAATGGATGTGGAGAATCCTTTTACATAGGAAAGAAATATAATACAAAAACTGCATGACAAAAAGAGCATTGTGTTAGATATTCTAAGTACATAGTTAAAGAAATATCCATAAAATACTTACAAACCAAATTCTACAACATCTAAAAGGAATCAAACACCATGACCAAGTAGGATTTATCCCAGGAATGCAAGGTTGGCTTAACATTTGAAAGTCAATCAATACATCAAGTAGACAAAACACAAACATCACATGATCATAACTCCACAGATAAAGAAATATCATCTGGAAAAATTCAACAGTCATGATAAGCACGGTAGACAAACTCAGAATAAAAGAGGAATCAGTCTTATGAAGAGCATCAGTGCAAAGTCCATAGCTAGATTCATAAGCAGTGGTCAAAAATAAGGTACATCCCTTTCAGTCTTGGGATATGACAAGGGTATCTGATCTTGCCATTCCTGCTTGACGCTGTGCTCATGATTGCAGCCAAGACAATTAGGCAAGAAGAGGAAATCAAAGTTACCCCAGCGGGAGAGAATGACAACAGCCACTCTTCATAGGTGACACGATTTACATAGTAACAACTCTAAGAACTTCGTTAAAATTATTCAGACTTGCAAAGTTGTAAGATATAAGATCGATACATAAAAATAAATTGTTCTCTCAGTGAACAAACCCAAAATGAAATTATAAAAACAATCCCATATACCAGAGCATCAAAAAGAATAAAATACTGAGAAATAAAATTAACAAAGCAGTATAAAATTTATATCCTGAAAACTAAAAACTGCATTGTTCAAAGAAATTAAAGACTGTCTGCACAAATAAATTTAAGAAGTCCCACATTTGTGGATTGGGAGACAATGAGAAGACTTATTAAGATCCCAAACTGATCTGTATCTTTAAAACAATCTTTATTGGATTCTCAGCTGAACTCTTTAGAAATGAGAAATAGGATTCATATGAAATTGCTCAAGACCCAAGAGAGACAAAATGATCTAGAAAACTAGAACAAAGCAGATTCCAAACTTATCAAGAAGTGGCCATAAGGGGAAACACGTACACAACAGTTGATAATTAGAATTTGGAACAAACCTTTGCACCTGTGCTCAACAGATTTCAGACAAAGATCCTGTGTCTGTCTGTCATTAAAACAAACAAAGAAACAAACAAAAACTGAACACCTTAAAGGGGAAAGGGTTTATTCTGGCTCACAGTTCAACAGAGTCCATCGTCGTGGGAAGCTTGGAGCTTGGAAGCCCTGGTTTAATTATATTCACAGTCAGGAAGCAGACAGTAAGGAGTTAAGATGCTGCTCAGCAACTCTTTTCCATTCTTACAGTCCAGGACCACAGCTAGGGAATGGAGACACCCAGAGTGGGCAGGTCTTCCCGCCTCAATTAACCTACTCAAAACAACCCCCCACGGGCATGCCCAGAGCCTATCTCAGGTGATTCTTCATCTCATGAATCTGACAATTTAGATTAACTGTCACACGTACTAAGACCGTTGAATGGAAAAGATGAATGTCTTCAGCAATAATAGAAAAGCCAGTCTTGAATACCCAAATCAAAGGACTGAATTTGGAACCTTGCATCATACAAATGAACCCAAAGAGACCACAGACCTAGAGATGAGAACAGAAGTTCTCTTCTTTGAATGAGGTATATGCTGAGGGTGGGATATATGCTGGGGAAAGTTGATTGTTCTAGGTGCTGAAAATGCTTTAAAATCATTTATATGATGGTTATCCGTATCTGTAAACATTTTTTAAATCATTGAATTGTACACATGAAATGTGTAAGTTAGAGTGCATATGAGTTATATGTCAAATATAACTTTAAAATGTTTAAGATTAAGTGGGAAGGGCCTGCATATTCTCTAGAACAGTGTTTCTCAACCTTCCTAGTGCTGTGACCCTTTAATACAGTTTCTTGTGTTGTAGTGACTCACACCCATAAAATTATTTTTGTTTCTGCTTCATAACTATAATTTTGCTACAGAGCAGTCTCTCAGTTTCTAAGACCATCAGAGATATGTGTTCTCTGATGGTCATGACCCACTCATTGAAAACTGCTGCTCTAGATCGTTATTAGTTTTTAACTCTATAATTTTGAAAATATAAAAATTCTGGCCCAGAGAGGGGTGTCAAGCAAACTCAAGTCAAACAGCACATAAGGATTCCAACCTAGAATTGGTCTCTGAGTACCACAGAACTCAGGTTTCTGAGTCTTTAATTCAATTTACCTGCTGGTAACACAAAGACTCCCACTCAACCCTTGTCTGTCAAACTCTAGTTCTATTACAAAGGTGTGGAAAGCCCAGGGAAGGAGGAATGTTGTGCCATGGCAGAGTCTGAGGTGTCCCCTTAATCCCTGGTGTGTATGAGAGCCCTGACACTGGGGCTTCTGACTCCTGAAGTCCCTGCCTTAGTAATGCAGCCTGGCGTCTCCCATGGCATCTCACAGAATCTCCGAGTTCTCCTTTCCACACTGGCTGTGATGGATCGGTGAAGCCTGGAAGCACTTCACAACATGTGACAAATCACCTTTAACTCTTTCTGTATTCATTAATCCTGATGGACTCATCTAGGGGAGAATGCACACACTCCATCTCCCAAACATGCTACCAACACTGCTTATTCTCATCCACAATAACTGGCTGGTCCTTTGGGGAAAGAACTCTCCAGGTAATGGTCTTTGCAGTACCTGGAGGTATGTGAGGGAGTGTGCTAGGATCTCGATGTCCCACAGATGGGACACAGTGTGGCTTCACGGAAGCCAAGGTATGCTGTGACCAGCCGGTGTCTGCTCTAGCCACACTCTCCACCACACAGCCATGGTTTCGCCTCACATGATGCTCAGGATCCTCAGACATCCCTTTCCTGATCTGCAGTCTACAAGAGTTTCCAGTCAATCTCCAAGTCCTGAACCTAGCTTCTCCAAGGGCCTCCGGCCAAGTGATGGTTTCCTGGAAGGGAAGTCATAGGGCGCCTGCATGCAGCCAGAGCCAAAAAATATCTCCCTCTTTCTTAAAAATATAAGGAAGGTAAAGCTTTGTTGAGAGTAGGACCAGATGAGAGAAAAAAAGGGAATGGAGTAGAGAAAACTGAGCCAAAAAAAAACTGACCCAAAAAGCACAGCTGGATCTAAAAGATCTTTAAAGTCAGAAGAATTGACAATAATATTTATTGCCATTATAGGCCAGACAAGTTGTCTGCCTTGTGGATCATCAGGCTAGAGCCTCCAGCCAATGACTTGCCCCCATCAGTCCCCAAGACCCTTCTAACCCCAAAAGTACTGGAAAAAGTCAGCGGAACAATCCCACCCACCCCACAACCCTCACTTCTGTGCCACATAACCTTGCCTACTGTACAGAGTTTGCCCAATCATCCTCTCTCCAGGTTCATCCCAATCTCTGTGCTCAGGCAAACTGCACGAACTCCTCCTCCTTCCAGTCCCTTATCACATCACTCATGTGGGCTCAGCCACACAAGGGCAGGGCCACACGCTGAGCTGTAGGTACATACGAAGGATTGCATGGAGGTCCAAGGTTCCAGTCTTCACCGTAGCGAGGAAGGATGGCACACCAATCAAGCAGCTGCCCTGCGTCAGATGAGGTCAACCTGTGTGTTCATCTATGGCAATCCCTATCGGCGCCACAAGAACCACATGACCTTCTGATGAGAAGCCTGGAGTTCTAAGAGCCTCGAGGAAAGGCAAAGAAAGGACTGGGGATGCAATGTAGTTGATAATGTGCTGGCACGGCCCCGGGATTCAGTCCCAGCACTGCATAAATGGGGTGTGGTAGGGTAAACCTGCACTCTCGGCACTCAGAAGGCAGAAGCAGTAGAGGCAGAAGTTTAAGTCATCCTCAGCTACACAGAGACACTACACAAGAGAGACACAAGAGGAGGGGACGGAGAGAAAGAAACTACAAATGGGGAATCACTGCCTGCCTCTGTGTTTACGTCAAAATGGCAATACAGTCCTCTTCCGTGCCAAAGCAGAGGAAGAGAGAACAGTGATGAGGTAATGCTGGTCTCTGCAGGTCAAAGCCATCGCTATCACTGTAACAGGATATGTACAGTTAAACAATGTGACTTGACAATGGACACACTGAAGTCGGCAGCCTCACTCTCCTTGGCTCCTTCCCTGCCGCATCGCCTTGCCGAGGCCTCTTCAAGGCTGAGGCAGGAGACAGCCTCTGGCCTCTAATTGCTCTCAGTCAAGACGGTAGCTAACATGTTATTAAATATGTAAATAATATGAAAGCCAGAAGAGAATTAATATTTCATATATAATGAAGTTAAGATGAATTCTCCTGTGCCTCATTTTCTGTTTTTAAACACATAATGCACTGTGGAGTCCAAAGTGATTCATGGTATTTTATATTGGTTAAAGACATTCAGGGGTTTCTCTGAGGCAGTTTCCGAAATGATTAACTTGAATGTTATTATTACAAATAGGATTTGTTTTTTAAAAAATTAATTCTGTAGTTAATCAGAATGAAAATCATGAGATTTCTTTGCTGGTGGGCCAATTTTAAATGGAGAAAGAGAATGGAAAGGTACAGGTTAGCAGAGGCTAGAGTCTACAAGATAGTCCAGGCGGTAAATGAGTGCAGCAGGGCCGGGCGAGGACAGGGAGGCCGTGAACGCGGCTAACCGTGAGAACGCGAGCCAGGCGAGAGGCCCGGGAGGCCACCCCCTCCTTTGCATGAAGTGACCACAAGCTTAGCTTTGTGTGTGCAAAGTGAACCCACATCTAAAACTGGTTCGCAATTTAAATATTTTTGAACATTTGTAGGCTCAAAAGAAGGTGTTGGTGGCTCTGGAGTTTGTCACCTCTACACGGAGGTGCATGGCTTGGGAAAAGCTGCTGACCAGGGCAGGTCCTTCCCTTTGGGTGGCTGGCAAGAGCCGGATCTTATGTCCCCAGATAACAAAAGGAAGAACATAAATTCCGCTTGGTCAGCATTTGGGGGATGTAATTTGGCAAGATGAGAAAAAACAAAAATTCTTCACTCCAGCACTTCTAAGAAATAATTAAAAGAATTATTTCATAAGAAAGAAATAATTAAAGATTGAAAAAATAAATTGCTATACTGACATTCTCTACAGCACTGTTTGTAATGTGGAAGAAACAGAAGCGAAGATCCACAGACAGGGAATAATCACCCATCCTCATGGTGAAGGTTCTAAGAATATGACCGCTGCATCATATTATCTTCGACAAATATGAACAGATGCATGCGCACACTTTTTTGTTCTGTTTTTAGAAGATTTCAGCTTTTATCAGTGAGGAGCGTGCCACAGGCCCCAGCGTTCTTGTGGTGGCCAGAGGACAGCTTTGTGCAGTCAGGGCTCCCCTTCCCCCTTTCTGTGGGCTCTGGGATCAAATTTGGGGTGTCAGGCTTGGGCAGCAAGCATCTTTACCCACTGGCCAAAACCGATTTTACTTATTTTTTTTAAATACTTAGCAGAGGTTTCACTTAGCATTATAAGATTAAATCTATTAAATGGTAACATAAATCACATTTATACATAGAAATAACTACATTTCCCCAAGATCAGTGAGGAGAGTTATCATTGTCACAAATGTATTTTCACAAGGGTGAGTAAAATATACTTAGGCTGTAAGTGTGGTTTTGCTATAAGAGATAGAAATGAATTTACCTGCCAAACTGTGAATGATGGTTATTTCTAGGCTAGATCAACAGTTAGAGATGAGCCCCATCTTTTTCTTTGTTTTAGGAATTGTAGAGAAATTTTGTTTTGTTTTCTGAGACAGGGTCTCATGTAGCCCAGGGTTTTTTGTTTTGTTTTGTTTTGTTTGTTTGTTTGTTTGTTTGCTTTGTCTTGTCTTGTAGCTGAGGATTATTCTGAATGTTGGATCCTTCTGCCTCCACCCTCAGAATGCTCTCTTTCCAGGCATGTACCACCATGCCTGGCTTCAGAGGTACCAGGGCCTCATGCATGCTAAGCTACCATTCTGCAAGCTCCACCCCCAGCCCTAGATTAGATGAACTTTCAGTGCTTCCACACAATGTCCATGGCCTTGGGAGAGTCCATTCAGATCCGACCTTCACTTCCCCTCTTAGCCTTTTACATTCTCACAGGGCCTCTCAGTGTTCACTGTGGAATGGCTAAGAGGGCTACGTCACTTCCTCGGTTCCCTACAATTTGAGACCACAGTCACGACTCAGATTCAATTCAAATCCCAAGCTAAACATATAACCCCCAGAAAGAGTCCAACCCAGACCTCTCTCCCCTCCTTCCCAGTGACCAGGGATGCCTTGTAAGAGTGGTAGCTCTGAAAGCTAGAATCTCGGAGTAAAGAGAAAGAGAAGCTGAGAAAAGATAAAGTGAGAGTTGACCTCCAGCACATGTACGACCCCGAGGGCTGAGCTTCCGTGAGTTGATCTACTACACAGCCTACACGTTGCTGCAGAGGTAAATCCCAACCTGAAGAGCTGAGCGTGGCTGGGCCTCAGGGCAGCTGAGGGTGGTGTCCGCCTGCTCTGAGGCTAACATCTTGCCACAAGTCAGGGATGTAAGAAGTGCTGAGAGCTTGATAAGAGGAGAATATGAACCCAGGTGGGACCTCCCACACAGGAATGCACAGTGGAGCACAGGGCCCACCACCACAGATGACACCTGCCCTGGTGCCTGTCACGTGATACATTGTGAGAGTTGCCTAGGTGCCCGTTTTAGCCCTTCTCAATACTTTCAAGCCCTCCTTATGACAGTCACCTAGAAACACAAGGAAACGTAGTGTGTGTATGTGTGAGAGGGAAAGGAAAGAAAGGGGGTTTCAAGCCACTGCCAAGGTCAGCATCCCATACAGGCTGGTGCTGAGGCCTCCAAAGACGTATCAATCATCTCTCTGAGCATGTCTGTCAACTTGGTGGGCAGGTGGAGGTGTCCCGACTACAGTCTGTCGTCCCTGGCCGCACCCTTGCCCCTTTCCCCCTTTTGTCATGGCATCTGTTCAAAGGTGAGGGGAGAAAGGGGAGAGAGGTGGCCTTTTATTTCCTACCTTTTTGCTCAGCCATTTCCTAGGCAGTTGCTGCAGTGGCCTCTTGTCAGTGTCCAGCCCTCAAGGGCCCCTGTTAGATCTGTTGCCCTACACAAACCTTTTCCCTCAGCTCTCGTTAACCTTCAGGACAGTCATGACATCCTGGGGCCGTCAGCCTGACGACACCACAGTCATCTTAGGATGCCCAGGGCCCTAGCCTCACAGTGCTGCTCGCTCTTCACTGGAACCATCTGGGTAATTTGTGCTTTCTGTCAGAGTGCCAGAATCCTTTATGTGCTCCACTGCCAGGCCCCGCCATCTTCTGTCTGGGTGACCTTCATCTTCTTTCTTCAGGTACTTCTACATGGGACCCAGCCTAGAGCCCTGCTTACCTTCACTCGGCTCTCTGGAGGGGAAGACAGGCTAGAGACAGCTGGGATGCAGGCTCCTTCTCGGAGTCCCATAATCTGTTCTATCTCCCTCTTTCTCCATACTCCCTGGCTCATGCCGATGCCAATGCTGGCTCATACCTTCCTTCATCCTGGCTAACCCCAGAGCTCCAGGGCACTGGGACCGTGGCCAGGGAGTCAGAGCCACAGCTTTCTGGGAATCAACCAGGCCAGAGCATCTGGGAGCAAAGGAGGGCAGGCTTGTTCCCACTCGGCCTCCCTTTGTTTTGTTCTGGTTTCTTCCACAGCCCGGTGTGTCAGATCTTTGTGGTCCTTAAACCAACAAGACATGTGGAGCAATAGCCCCCAGTGACCATCCATCACCTCAGACCGTCACCTTTGAAAGCCAGCCAGCCGGCACTCAGCGCCAGCTCCTGCCACCTGCACCCTGCAGCTGAGCAAACACAAGTGACCAGTGCTGAGCAGGGTCAGCTCACAGCACCTTCATCTTCCTCCCCTTTGCCTCCCAGACAAAGGCCCTAAAGCACTATAGGAAGTAAGTCTCTGTTTAGCTTGTTAGCGTAGGGAGCTTAGATGCATTGTGCCCGCTCCAGAGCATCTTCTCATCCCTGCTCAGACAGAAAGGAATTGTCTTCCCTTGGGCTTCTGAAAGGCACTTGGAAAGTGACCATACAAAGTGAAGATTTCCAGTTGGCCTCCTATGTGCCTGCCCACCCCACCCCCGGTAGGTACATACTACTAGCTTATGGGGTGTGACTGAGCGGAGGAAGCCAAGGTTCAAAGTGGTCAAACGACTTCTCCAAAGTCACCCCACACATAAGAATATGCAGAGACCTGAATGCCAATCATCTACTCTTCCTCTTTTTCTTTGCAAATCTAGGATATCTGTGGCTTTACTTTGTGTTTTCTATGGAGATTTTCAGAACCTGTAAACAGGCCCAATCCTCTTGCTTCAGGAACCTCCAGTACCTGTTGTTTGTATTTTTTCCTACCCATACCCTCAAAATGTTGAGAGATCTATACAAACACTAGCCCAGGCATTTCAACAACAACAACAAACCTGACCTCTCATTGCATCTGCAGAGCCCTTGCCACAGTTCATCACCTTGACTCTTAAGAGCCTGCACTATCATAGTCTGTGTTCCTCCTTGTGGAGCAGCACTGAAAGGCAGGGGTCACGGGCTAAGGAGACAGCTCAGTCTGTAAAGAGCTAGCTGAAAAAGCATGACGATCTGGGTTCAGATCTTCTTGCAAAAAGCCAGGAGCCCAGCATGAGCCTGCAAATCCAGCACCAGGGAGGCAGAGACAGGTGGATTCCTGGGGCTCACTGGCCAATTTAGCTGAATCAGCAAGCATTTGGTTTGGGGAGAGACCCTCTCTGTAAAAGTAGACTACAACTGAGGATGTCTGCACTGACTTCTGGCCTCCTACATGTACCTACCTACACACACACACACACACAAACTCTCTCTCACACACACACACACACACACAGTTCATCCCTGGGGACACTCACTCCACAGCTTTGGTGCTATGTCTCTATGGGCCTTGGAGAATTGTTGCACCTCCATGGTCAAATGTTCCTCTTCCTTGGTCAAATGTGTTTATTTCCTGGGGCTACTGGAACCATGGACCTAAAGCAAAGGAGATTCTGCCACAGTTCTGGAGACTATCAGGGTAATGTGCCCCAGGGGCCTCCAGGAAGACTTTCTCCAGCCTCTCTCCACCATCCTCGGCAGCCAGCCTCTGTGTCCACTGTTACATGGACTTCTCCTATGAAGATCTAAGTCATCTTCACATCATCACACATTTTCCTCTGTGTGTCTGGTTCTTCATCATCCTTTTCTAACGAGGATACCAATTATTGAATTCTAATCCACACTGACCTAGTGTGATCCCATCTTAAGTGCAAAGCAAAATACATGTCTGAGCCATCGTGAACCCAGTATATGTACCTGCTGCTGCTCTCCATGCTTTGAGGGCAAAATAAAACAATGCTTAAAAGGAAGAAAGATAAGTTCATAGTTTCTGAGAGTTTGGTCCATGGTCTCCTCATTCAGTTGCTCTGGGCTTGTAATGAGACAGGATGCTACAGTGGGTGGGGCATAATGGTATAAAGCTGTCTTTACCTACCCACAGCAGACTTAAAAGAGGAAGGGGGATGGGGACAGGCCACATGCCCTTCAAAGAAACTTCCCTAACAAGCCAATCAACTGGGTCACTCTTCCTAACATTTCCACAGCATTTGAATAGCACCGTCAGCTGGACGACACGCTACCAATACAGGAGCCCTTGAGAAGACTTTTCACAGTTGACCGTTTCCCAGGGTGAGCACAAGGGTCTCCCCAAGGCTGAGGAGGAAGGTGAATCTCTGGTGGTGCCATGAGGCCACACACATTTCTCCTAGGTCCTGGAGGTCAGGAAGCAGGCTTAGACTCTGCCCTTTGGTTTTCTTAATGGTCTTTTAATTTTTTTTTTTTTTTTTTTTTTTGTGTGTGCATGCGACTGTATGCCTCATATGTGCGGGTGCCTGTGGAGGCCAGAAGAGACTACAGGTCTTTGTAAATAGTTTGATGTGCATTCTAGAAACCAAGTTCTCATCCTCTGAAAGAGCAGCAAGCTCCCTTAACCACAGCCACCTCTGTGCATATTGAGGGGGAAAAATCCATTCCAAAGATGCCTCTCTGCTTCATGTTTTATCTTTACTCAGGCCAGAACCTCCACATCTTGGCCCTGTCACCCTGTTACTCAGCCATCAACACTTCTCATGTCCTCCAGTCCATTGAGCCATGTGTTCCACACCCTCGAATATGGCTTTTGCTCTGTGACCCTTAGCTTGAGTAATTCCCAGCGTCCTTCTCAGCTCTTGCACACACACACTCACGTGCATGCATGTGCAGTCTGCCTAACTCCACAGAAGTGTCCCCCAGAATATTCTTTTTCAAATGTCCTGGTTTCTCCAGCAACCATCGCAGTGTAGCTATCATTTGTGTCTGCAACTCCTGGTTTGCTATCCCACTATGAGCTTCATAAAGTGTAGCTTATTTGCCTTGGTATGCCTCGTAGTTAACCCAGTGCCTGACTCGTAACAGATGCCCCATGGGCACAGGGTGACTGAAACAATAATGCCCAAGCTCTGAAGATTCTTCTTGTTGCAGGAGAGCAGGGACAGATGGATGAGGGCTGACTCTGCACATGAGTGGGCAGGGTCTCCAACTGAGACACCAGTGATTCCTGTGATTTGGGGAATGATCTGGGCCAGTTTCTCAAGAAGTCATGTGAGCACCAGGCCTGGTAATCCCAGGGCAGTTATTCTCCCCTGCTGAGGGAGAAAGGAGGAAAAGCCCTCGTGGAGGAGGAAGTGGGGCGCGTGGGAGGAGCCAGCAGCACCCTGCTGTCTCCCCACTAGTCCCCATCATGATTGAAAGTGTACAGTGTAGCAGAAGTTCTGGTTTTTTTAAAAACTCACTTGTGTTATGTAAATATGTTCTTGTTTTAATCCCAACTGTGAGATACCGGCCTGCCTTAATTTATCCATAGCTGATAATTGCCTCATTTGGGGCATGGTATATGCTAGCTGCTAACAGCCTCATGATGCTCGGAGAGGGGTATGGTCTTTGCCAGCTATAGTTAGTGGAACTCTGGGGACTCTGAAAGGATATAAATACCAGAGCCCAGAGATGGGGGGGGGGATCTTCAAGGAGACAGATGGAGGAGGAAGAAGGCTGTTTGTTCATCAGCTGTGTTTGCTGTTTGCTGTTGCTGGACTGCTAGATATCCTGATGACTGAGACTGATACTTTCCCGAAGAGCCCAATGACCCTAATCAGCCAGAACTAAATTTAAAGAGGTCTATGTCCTCTTTTCCTTCTAACCTTCTTTCTTTTCTGTCTAAGGTTGGGGGTTGAAAGTGAGGCTTAAGGGACCCCAAATAAAGTAGAGTTTAAAAACAGTGCCTACACCTCAGCACCCATCCTTCAGCTACACAGCCTCAATTTGCTGCACCAGGAAGGTACTCCATCTCAAAAATAACACTGAAGGCAGTTAGGGATGACATCCAGAATTGACTGCTGACCTCCACAGGCACATGCACACATGAACATGTACACACACACACACACACACACACACACACACACACACACACACGCATACAACGTGCAAAAGATAAAAAAAAATAGTAAAACACAAAATCAGAGAAACTACTTGCAGATGTAGATTTAGGGCAGATTCTGAGCAAACAGCCATTCCTGGCAACACTGGCTTCTGCTGTGCCCTTCCCACTGTGCTGACATTTGCAGACCAGAATTCCTACCCTGCAGCCTCCTGGGTATCACTGGAAAATCTGCACTATTGGGGGAAAATACCATCCCTCCCAGCTGTACCAGTGGGCAGATGTGTAAGAGTTTCCGGGAGGCTCCTGGAAATGTCCTACCAAATCCTCCATCTCCCTCCTCCCTCCTTTACAGCAGGCCCCCTTCCCCTAGAGTGTAATGCTGCTGCCTCATATGGGAAGCCAACACTGAAACTTTTCACTCAGTGAGAATTCCCTCACCTTGGTTGTGATGTATTCTCTTTCTTTAGCATTAGTACTAACTGTCTCTGAGGTCCTGGTGGACAAGTCAGCCTCGCTGGAGGGCCAATTAGCTCTCTCACATGAAGCCCATGAACTCCTCCCCAGAACTCTGCTGATAGGGTAGTGGGCTCCACTCCTAGGGAGCCAACGCCCAGTGCATTCAAGGGCCTGTCCCTTAGACGCCTGTCTCATTGACCCCTTTTGATTTGATCCCCACCTCCTCACGTGCTTCTGTGATCATCCCCTGTCCATTAAGTCCCCCCATAGCTGCTCATGTAATAATGTTCTAATACCAGACCTCCTCATGGCGTGCCAGCA
The DNA here is from genome assembly GCF_907164565.1 of Psammomys obesus. Lineage (NCBI taxonomy): Eukaryota > Metazoa > Chordata > Mammalia > Rodentia > Muridae > Psammomys > Psammomys obesus. The sequence continues at coordinate 2,618,721 of NW_026591918.1, read as the reverse complement.
CAAACATCTCTGTGGTCCCCAACTGTCCGTCACAGTCACTGCTGTCCGACTGGCACCTACTGTCCTCCCTAGGAGCAAACCTCTTCTTTCTCCAGCCCTCTCTGTGGTTGTTCCTCTGTATGAACTCTTCCCATGTCCTAGACACCTGCTTCCCCAGCCTGGGCACCTGCAGGGCTGTAGGCTTCCCTGCTGCAGATATACTCTCTCACCTGGTCCAAGTCCCCTTTCAAGACCTGGCTCCAAACCCAGCCACTCCTCAAAGCTCCACCCCCCACCCCCTTACTTTCAGAATGTGTCTCCACCACTCAACAGCTAGCATGGTCGAACTTCAGTTTCCTGTAACTACTTTCTACTTTTCCCTTAAGAGTAGATCTCATTTAACCTGGCTAGCCTCTGACTCTCCAGAGAGCCAAAAGTGACCATGGACTCCTTGTCCTCCTGTCTCCCTCCTTTCTGTGCTGGGATTACATGTGTGCATGACCACACCCAGTTTATACCATTCTGGAGGTGCAAGCCAGGGCCTCCTCCATCCTAGGCAAGTACCTACAAACTAAGAGAGAACTGAGGAATAGGAGAATCTAGACTGCTCAGTTCATCAGTCCCAACCCACCTCATGTTTCATAGCCAAGGAAGCCCATGGTCATCTCCTCTGACTGTGCATGTTTCTCTGGGCCAAGCCCTTGGGTGGGCCTTCAGCTCCAGCCCCAAAGTCACAACTCAGTGGCCACTTCATGGCTTTGGGTGGCTTTCCTTTCTCACATCCTTTCTCTTGTTCGTCTATCAAACAGGGAAATGTTGGCTCCAGCCCACTATAAATACAGAAAGCAGCAGGACCATAGAGCAGGCAGGAGCAAGGATTTGTAAAGGATCATTATTGTCACTTTAATGGAAGCATGGGGTCCTTTGAAGCTTGTGAGTGGCCACTGTTATCACTGCCACTAAGGACACCAGGAAGAGTCCAGAATTTAAAACATACTCAAAACATAAGCAAGCAACCTCTGCTCAAGTCCTGGCAGCTAGGAGATAGATGCGGTAGAATTCCACTCATATTGGTTGACTGAAAGCCAGGCTTCCGACTCTAATCTGCTGTGATATTACTGGTTGAGACGCAGAAAGTGACTTATCCAAAACCACAGTTAGTGAAGGTTGAGATTGATCCAGCGTCTACTTCAGAAAGGCATTTACCCCCAAGCCTTCCTTCATATGTAAATAAAACAATCAGGGCCATTGTCTCCTAGTAAATTCATCTAAACTGGCTGATTCTGGGTTTCATACAAATGTGTCTGAACTTGGAAACAGGGTCCTGTAAGAAGATGATGAGTCCAGGGCCTCAGCAGGGCCAAGGATGGGGAGGAGGGATTGTGGTGCAGGAGTCCTGTAGAAGAGTATCTCCTGACATCTGGAACACATGGTTCAAGCCCCATGTCTGCTTCTCCCATTCAGGATAGCCAGCCTGTTGGGCACCAGGCTGGGCTAGAGGGGGGAAGCTTGGCTGGGGCTTGTGGGTACAGTGCAGGGGCTTGGTCGGCAATGAGTACTCGGGCAAAGAACACGTACACCTGGGAATAGCATCAGAGAAACGGTTCAGTTGTTGGGCAAAGGAGGTCTTTATGCTCCTGGGGAGGTGGGCAGGGTCTCTGAGGTAAGGTTTCTCTGGCCAGAACAGAGCTATTGAAAGATAGTTCATCTGCATACTCGGGGCTTAGGAGGCCCAAGGGGAAAAAACCCTTATAAGTCAAGCAAGAAAAGAAGCCTGACAACTGTCAAGGTAATACATTTTTACCAGGGTGGATGGACGCTGGGATGGCTGACTTTCTAGCACCAGGCTGGGAAAGGAGAGGGAGCCAATGCCTGCTGTCTTCATATGAAGTATCAGGGTTGAAACTCTCCTCAACCCTTCCCCCATTGATCCTGGGCCGTTATGATCCCACACATACCTGGATAAATTGGAACCCGGTCAGGCCGCTCATCTTTCATCTACAATAGCCCCTGAAGAGTACAAGAGAGACAGACACCAAGGCCCACAAGCTGAAAGCATTTCCTAATCTGTCTTAGTAAGGGTTTCTACTGCTGTGATGAAGTACCACAAGCAAAGCACTTGGGGAGGAGAAGGCTTATTTGGCTTCTACTCCCTATCACTGTTCACCTTTGAAGGTAGTTGGGGTAGGAACTCCAACAGAACTGGAACCTGGCAGCAGGGCGAGGGCTGTCCACTGGCTTGTTCTCCATGGCTTGCTCAGCCTGCTTCCTTAGGAACCCTCCTATCAGGGGCCTGGTGCTGGCCCCACCCACGATAGGCTGGGCCATGCCTCATCAATTGCTAATTAAGGAAGCGCCTCACAGGCTAGCCTACAGCCTGATTTTAGGGAAGCATTTTCTTAACTGATGCTCTCTCCTCTCAGCTGATGGCAGCCTGAGTCAAGGTGACTTTAAAACTAGCCAGTACATACACATACAAAAGTGGACTATACTTGCCTTGTACCTATCCACCACTACTTTCCTCCAAAGTGCCAAGGCACTGCCAAGATCCAAACATGCCTGCCATAGGAAGGCAGCAAACTCTGCAAATAGTGTGTGTGTGGACTGCCATGAAGCTCAGGCATATCCTTCCCAAACTTGCCCAAGACTTTATGATTTTCCCCATCCCCAGACTTTTGGTTCTTTCTAGACTTTCCTGAGCCTCTGGGATTGTAGCTTCAGCCCAAAATGGAGCCTCAGATTTGTGCTGGATTATTGTAGACTTCAGTTTGCAACCAGCCCACCTGACTCCTCTTCCAGGGACTCGCCTCACACATCACCTTGTTCAAACCAAGAAGTGCCCAGAGGCTAATAAAGCATACACTGCTTTGGGAGTGCCTGAGAGGGCATTTCTAAAGACATACAGATAGAGAAGGCTCTAGCTTACTGATGGGTTGATCGGTTGAGGGATTTTAACTTTGAATGGATCATTGGGAGCTATTGGAACCTCGGAAGGTGGGTCTTGTTGGAGGAAGTAGGTCAGTGAAGGTATGTCCTGAGGCTCGGTCTTTAGTGCCTTCTCACAGTTGTTTCACTCTTCTTCCTGAAGCCTGTGAGCTGTGCAACTCCACTTTACCATTTTCTTAGCCCTGTGAAGAGATACAATAGGTCCTTCCTGCTCTTGTTGTCTCGCCAGCAACAAGAAAGCTAATAACACACGGCCGTGCTTTTCGCTGTAAAAGCTTTCGCACCCCCAGCTTCCTGTCTCTAAGGAAAGGAAACCAGGCCTACAAGGAAGGCCAAAGAAAACATGCCGAGGCCATCTTTGTGCTGTGGATATTGATTTCTCTTACTTGGGGTTCCTTTTATGAGTTAGGACCTGCTTCCTTCCATAAGATAAAATATATTAGATACTAGCTTTGTCCACCTCCCTGGCAGCTAGGCTCCTCCATCAGACTCGTTGTCTCTAGACTGAACAGGAGGAATAAAACAGAACTTCCCAGGCTGCAGGTAGCCAGAAGGGCCTGGCCTGGTGCAGTGGCCAAATCAAGTCTGTAGAGGGCAGCTGTAGTTCCTAGCAGAGTCCGTGTCTAGAGCCAATACAGCGGGCAGCAACTGACTTGGTGACCAGGCTCACTAGCAATGTCAGAGGTATTCTCCAGTGTGACTTGGCCATGTGTATCTTTTTTTCTGCCCTCCAGAACATTCACTAGTCTCCATAATGTTATTTCCATACAGTCTTTTCCACCTGGAACTCCCAAAGTTCTTTCCCACTCCTTGCCGCTCAAAGCCCTGACAGACACAAGAAGACAACAGAGACCCCACGCTCCCTACTCTGCTGCTTGGTTCCTTTTTGCCTTTGTGTTTGGGCTCTGTCACTAGTTTTACTCAATAGACTGTGAACATAAGTGATAAGTGCCAGTTCTGAACTTAATACATTTACCACCCCAGACACTGTGGAAGCCGTATTTTTAAAATCTATTTATTATTTGTTATTTTATTAAATGCGTGTTTTGCCTCCATGTATATGTCCACCGTGCACATGCTTGGTGCATGTGGAGGCCAGAGGGTGTCAGATCCCCTGGAACTGAACTTACAAATGATTGTGAGCCTCCGTGTGGGTTCTGAGAACTGAACTCAGGTCCTCTGCAAATGCCCTTAACCATCTGTTCAGCCCTTGGAAGCACCATGTTTTGAGAAAGCGCTATCATAGATGGAAGGAACGTGGATCCCTGAGTCAGGGGTGGAGAACAGAGCAGTCCAGTGATATCAGGTGGCAGAGGAGCAACAAGCAAAAAAAAAAAAAAAAAAAAAAACAAGCAAATACGTGAGGGAGCCTGAGTTTCCAGGCTGCCAGACATGGGACAGCCTGCCCAGCCACCTCAGGTGCTGCATGCGGGAAAAAATGCATACAGAAAGACACAAGCCACTGAGACCAAGCACTCGAGTGTCACTGTAGCACTGCTCATTCCACCCTGTTACAAGGGTTTGTGGGTTGGAGTGAAAAGCAGGTGGCTTGGAGCACAGATACTGGGGAGAGTGGCATGAAGCGATACTGCTGTTAGCACTGCTGTGGGAAACCCTTCCGTGATTTTATTCCAAGCTTGATTAAAGAAAAAAAAAGCTGCTGGAAGGACCTAAGGGCAAACAGATAGCCAGACACCAAGGCAGAATGGTTGTCTTCCCCACAGTTCAGAGACAAAGGGTGCTGTGACAGGGTCTCAAAAGATATCTAGTCATCCCCTGGACCTTCGCTCATGCTTCTGTCCTTTGATGCGCACTAAAAGTCCCTGAGCCTCTACAGTATTCCCCTCAACAGGAAGTGTGCTCTTTTTCCTCTTCCCTTCTAGCCTAGTGGCAGAGCCCAGCAATCCTGAAGCCAGCCCCTGATTCTCAGAAGCTCCTGCCCAGCCCTGCCTGGCTACACCCTCATGCATATGCAGAGCCTGGATGCCAGATGTCAACCTCTCCCGGAGCTGGGCCCTGCCAACCGACAAGGCTATGGAACTGTGGGTCCAGGCCCTCTGCCCCTGTGTGACATGCCAATGGAGGAGTCTCCGGATCTCCTACACTTTCATCACCCGCTGCATGTGTGCCCTGGAGAGAAGAGAGAAGACATTGGCATCTCTGGGCCTGGTTCCCTCTGCCTGCCCTGGCCGCATCCCCAGCCTAACTAACCTCCAGCCCCATGAGCTGATGCAGCAGGAATTTATTTACAGGCTCATTATCCCTGTGACTCACATCCAGCTTGATTTGGGGTGTAACAAGGAGCTGGGGAGTGGTCCTGCAAAAGACTGTGCCCCTGAGGCCTGGAAGGACTTGAGCCAGGACCAGCAGGGCCTCACCACACCCAGAGCCAAGAGGGCAGATGGGAGGAGTGGAAAGGAAATGCCAGCCCTCCAGTTTGTCTTGGCTCTAGCCATTCTAGGCCTTTCCCAAAGTCTGGGGTGAGTCCAACACAGAGGCCTCAAATGGAAGGTTTGGCTGGCGATCCATTCTTGATTTGTACATCCCCAAATGTTCCAGGGAACTTGGGTGGATAGAGAAACACTGACAAACATCTTTCCAGTTTCTTTCCCACCAGGAGATCCTTACCCCTTGGCCCTGCTCCATCAGCCCCCTGGGTGGGAGGCTTTACACAAACACGGGCCATGGCCATGAACTCATTCAGACCTCTTTTACAACCATTACTTTGTTCACAGGGAGTTTAACTTCATCTCCTTTGGAGAGAAAAGCAAGGGGCTCTGTGAGGCGAGTCACAGTAAGGCAGAGACCGACAATATTAGCTAATGATAAAGGGCAGCAGTTTGACAGTATGTAATGAAAGTGGCGTTGGATGTGCTCTTTCCCCTCTCAAAGACATCTCATTGTACTGTTCTTGAACACAAGATCGGCAATATGCATCAGTTGGTCTGATAACCAAGATGGATGTGACTAGAGGGAGGGTAGTGTATATGGTGTGGATACGCTTAACGAAGGAACCAGTCACATCCTGGGCAGAACAGAGCACGGTGGCAAGATTGCTTGATGCTACTGAAACTAGCACACAACTTGAAACATTTGTGCCTGGAATTTTCTAATAACTCCAGACCATGCTTAACCACACGTAACCGAAGCAGATGAGGGAAAAAGGCTGTGGCTGCCTCCTCTCTCTGATTGTTTTCTGGATGTATATTGATACTGTACCTGTCAGGAAAACAGGAACTACCTAGGTCTTTCAAGCCTTTTAAGAAAAGGCTTAATACAAGAAGAGGGTTAATTGTAACATTGGTCATGATTTCCCTTCTTTCTGCACCTATTGTGATGTGAATTTTGATGGGGCAGGTCATGTGACTTAGTTTGCTCAAGAAAATAGGACAGATGTCATACTACTGCTAAGCTGTCGTACTACTGAGCTGAAACCTCGAGAGACCTGTCATTTTTCCCGCTGACCCTCTTGGAACCCTGCACAGTGGTATGTCCACGTGGCTAAACTCAGTTGCTGCTATGCAATGAGGGACCCTCCAACCCAATCAGCAGTTAGGCCACCGGGCAGCAGATTCAGATGCATGAGTGTGCTCCACAAGAGGAGCCATCTGTTGAGCCTGGCCCAGGCTCCAAGCCAGTGGTCAGTTAAAGATAGAGCCGTTACTTAAACAACTAAGTTGGAAGGTTCCTAGCAGAGTCCATAAGAGTCTAGAGCCTCCATAAGGATCATGCCATCTGATAACGTATTTACAGGGCATTATAGGGACAGCCAGACACATGAATAGTGCTGATACATCAAGCGCGAAGGTTCTGCCTGTCAGGGAGACAGTCCAGGAGCAGCAGGCATTGCTGACCACAGGTCAGCAATTGGTGACCACAGGTGTCTCCCCCAGTATTACAGTGATTTTAAAATCTCTTGTGTATCCAGTCCCACAAATCTTCCCATCCCAGCTGGAGGACAGTGATACAGCTTTGTTACATTTCCATCTCTGAATCTTATACCCTTGCCTCTTGTTGAAAGATTATAGAATTCATTCAAACCCCTTGAAAATGTAGTTCTCAGGTCTCTAGCCCCTGGTATAGAAAGAAGGTCACAAAAGAAGCAGACATAGGCCTAAGGTGCCAACCAGTAAACTCAACCCAATAACTAGTAACCAGGCCCCAGACTCTTTCTGCTTTGTTCTAGACCCTGCTCTGAAGAAACAGCATGGGGGATGAGAGGACTTTCTGCTCCCTGTCACTCCCTCCACTGTGCTTCATTTCCTCTGGATCTCTCTCTGGGGTGATAGAGGCTTTATTGGACCATTTCATCCTCAACACTCTCATCCAGCTTCAGCTCTAGCTCATCCTTATGGGGGCCAGAAGAGTTCATGTCTATGCACTATCTTTTATAAAGTGAACCACAAAAGGAAGAGATGGAGTACCTGTTTGTGTTCACTTCATCAAGATCTGCTCACTTTCCCTATCACCAAATTGACCTTGGTGTAATAAAAGAATGTCTGACTATCCAGATATTCAATGATACAGATGGTTTAGATGGGACCTAAGAAATGAGGCTGCAGGCACAGCTTCCTCACCTACCATTCAATTGACTCTTCCCTTCTGTCCGTAGCACTGTGGTCATTAGTTTTAGATGTCAAAGTGTCACAACCTAGAGTCACCTGGGAGGAGAATCTCAGTGGAGAACAATAGAGATCAGGTGACTCTGTAGACATGTCTGGGAGTGGGGAGCTTGATTGTTGGAGGGATGAAGAGCACCCTGAATGTGGGCAGCACCATTCATTAGGCTGGGTGCTGACGTATGCAAGAGTAAGAAAGCTAGCTGAGTCGAAGCAGCAAACATGCAAGGACACATGTATCCTTGCCCTGCTCTTGACTATGGTGTGATGTGACTAGGTTGAGTTCCCCCAAATCGTAGACTGTACCCTAGAATTGTAAGCCAAAGAAACCCTTTCCTCCTCTATGCCACTTTCTCTCAAGATATTTATTACATTAACAGAAATGAGACAGAAAAGCAAGTAGTTTGGAGTAGAAGCAGATGAGGAATTGTGATGTTAACTTGGCACGACATTGTGAGAAAACTGTCCCAAGGCACTGCCGAAGCCTAGGTATGGCATGGTTGCAATGAAAGACTTGAAACCCTGGGTACTTTACATTACATTGACGTCTAATCACTTCAGCCCAGACTCAAGACAGGCAGACAGGAAGTAAGAAAGGAGTGGTGGGGGGAGGCTTCCATAGAAAAGAAATCAGTTGTCTGAGAATGCAAATGTATGAAAAATGTGGGCATTAGATGCTCTGCAGACCTCTTAGGAGAAGATTGTTGTGATAAAATATCCAAAGCTAGGTATCTTAATTAAGGTTTATTGCTGGGTAAAATATCATGACCAAAAGAAATTGGTTAAGAAAAGGTTACTTACAAATTACAACACTCCATTCCTGAGAGAAGTCAGAACAGGACCTCAAGGCAAGAGCCCCTAGGCAGGAATTGAAGCAGAGACCATGAAGAAGCACTGTTTACTGGCTTGTTCCTCCTGTCTTGCTCAGGCTACTTTCTTGTACCATCTAGGACCACCTGCCAAAGGGTAGCACTGCCCACAGTGGGCTAAGCCCTCCTGCATCGATTAACAGTCAAGAAAATGCAGTACAGACTTGCCTACAGACAAATCCCAGGGATGCATTCATTCAACTGAGATTCCTTCTTCCTAAATGACTATCTCGTCAACTTGTCATAAAACTACTCCACAAACTGGGTAATTAATAACAAAGAGAATCTATTGAGCTCATGGTTCTGGAGGCAAGGAAGGCCAAGAGATTGTTACTAGGCTCCAGTAATGAACTTCTCACTGCATCCAAATATGGCAGAGGGCATCATCCAGTGAGCTGGAGTAAGTGTGCCAACACAGGTCTCCTTCCTCTTCTTAGAAAGCCACAAACACGGCCATGGGGCCCCAACAGTCTCTCTCATGACCCTCCTCCAAACACATTAACAAATAACTCTGGCAATTAAGCTTCCAGCAAACAGACTTTTAGAGGAGACATATTCAACCCTTAGCACTCTCTTCCCAGGGCTGTCTTGCTCCTGATCCTATCTGCAAAACCTCATTAGTCCCATAAAACTTCATTACTCCTTGAACTCATTTACCACTGAAGTACCAGAGTCCTCCTAGACACATCTTTGGGCCCACACATCCATTGTCCTTTATGGGATTGCTCATAAAGCTACATCTACCATGCTTCACTTTTAGGACCTTCATCTAAACCAGTGTCAACCACTTGAGTTGATTCTGTCCCCAGGACATTTTTCAGCTTGAGCTTTCAAATTTTTCACTCCCATGCCTCTCCATCCTATGAGTTCCAGGGCTACCAGAGGGGGCTTTCTAGCCGTGGCCTTCTCTTGAGATACACAACTATTGACTCTTTGCCACCCATAAGATTACATAAGTAACCTTCCAGGTCTTCAGCCAAACAACCGAAGTCCTCCTGAGACAATTCCTTACCAACACCTTCAACACCTCTCACCCTATTCTCTAGCACACTGAATGCCTGACATGCTCAAATCCAGGCATTTCACTCATGCTGCTAACTGGCAACACACTTCCCTAGCCCACTCCCTCCAGGATCACAGTTGGTGATTTTAGATGCTTTCCTAGTGATACATGTCTGACACCCACCCACCACCGACCCCCAGCCTACACTGGCCTCCTCTCTATGTCTCCTGCTCTTACTGTTTCTGCCCAGAGCTAGAAGTCACCCAGGGGCTGTGAAATTTATGGCAGAGTTCATGAAATCACTTATACAGAGACAGCCCACAAATAAGTTTAGTACTTACTGTGAACAAGATAGTTTTCAGATGTCATTAGCTCATTCAATCCTTACCATACAGCCAAAGATATTGCCATTAGCACCCTGGTTAGAAATAGGAAAATGAGAAGAGCAGAGTGTTAACAATATACCCAAATCCTTCCAGAAGCACATACAGAAGCCAGTATTCAAAGCTAGAGTGTTAACAGGCATACCCGTTAGACACACAGCCTCTTTAGTCTCCATCTTCCATGGTAAAACCAGCTCCATCAAAACCTGGCATCCAATCAGGAGCTTATCTAGGCATGCTGGATAGTGTTATGTCAACTTGACCCAAGCTAAAGTCATCTTAGAGAAAGTGTCTCCATAAGATTGGGAGACATTGACAAGTCTATAGGGCATTTTCTTAATTAGTGGTTGATGGGAAAGAGCTCAGCCACTGTGGTCCTGGGTTCTATAAGAAAACAGGCTGAGTAAGCCATGATGAGCAAGACAGTAAGCAGCACTCCTCCATGGCCTCTGCATCAGCTCCTGCCTCCAGCTTCCTGCCCTGTTTGAGTTCCTGTCCTGACTTCCTTTGAGGAAGAACTGTGACATGCAAGTATAAGCTAAATAAACCGTTTCCTCCCCAAGTTGCTTTGGTCATGGTGTTTCATCACAGCAATGAAGTCCCTAACTAAGACACTAGGCAAGCACTCTTCCAACTTAGCCACATCCCCATACCCATTTTCTGACTTCTTGCAACTCCACACCAGGGATTCAGTTGTGATCATCACTGAGAATGTGTGGAACATTATCCCTGCACTAGTTTTTGTTTGTTTGTTTGTTTTTGTTTTTCCCTCCCCTTTTCTTTTTTTCCTCCACTCCCCAGACAGTTCAAATTTCACTTTCTATGGAGTCCCCATGAGCTCTCATGAAAGCAGAAGACCTCCTTTCTCTTACTACCTGAAAACTAGAGCATCAGACAGATTTTACCAAGGTCTATTCCTACTCACCTAGCCCCACCCTCTCCTCTCATTGTCTCTCCCAATGAGACAGATGCCCTTTCCTGTGTAGTCTCCTAACCGACAAGGGTCTGGATCCCAAACCTGTTGGTTTTCACAAAAACTGCTCTCTCTCTCTCTCTCTCTCTCTCTCTCTCTCTCGTACACATGTGTGTGCATGTGGGTGCGGGTGTTCACAGGTGCATGTTCATGTACGTAGAAACCAGAATATCATGGTCTTCCTTAAAAGCATTCCACTTTAGTTCTGGAAAACAGACCCTTTCCCTGAACCTGAAGCTTGTTGATTTGCTAAATTAGCTAGCAAGGGAGCCCAGAGAGCCTCTATCCCCACCTGTGCTGCAATTATAGTCAATCAGTGATGTGCTGGGCTTCTACCTGGGTGCTAGGTATTGACTTCAACTTCATACTTGAGCAGCAAGAATTTTACAGACAGCCATCTCCCCAGCTCCAGCTCACTCATTTGACCTGTGGTAACCTAATAGCCAAACTCCAATGATGCCTCTATCACCAACAAATGTTACCTCTTAGTATAGATGGCCCCATCACCACCAACAACAAAATTACTCTATCCTGGCAATGCACAACCAAGAGAAAGCACGGGAAGGACTTTTGCTGCGTTTGCAGGCTAGGCCATAAGCACCTGGGACTTCGCTTCTGGGAACCTGGTACCATCTTGTTGTTGGGAATCTGAAGGTAGCCATATTGAAAGTCCCCATGGGGAGGAGCGGTGATTACCAGACCCAGCAGTCTCAACCACCCAGCCAAGGTGCCAGAGTCATGAAAATGAAGGAGCCAGCTTACTCACAAGGGGCTAATAAGACCTCTTACAGCCCCAGCCATGCCCTGCTATGAAGGCCACTCTGACAGAGGCCTAGATATCAGAACAGAGACAAGACAACCAAGTCCTTGTGCTGTGTCAGAGTTTCAGACACACAAATCCAGGTCATAATCAAGAATTGGGTATGTGCTTTCAAGTTTTAAGGCAGTCTCTCCCTAAGACAGTTCATGCTACTTCTGGTAGCTCATATGGATTTTTCTGCTGACTCGTCATCATTAAGCATGGACAAATGGCTTCTGTTTCAGAAAGTGAGGACCGTGAGCAGGAGAGGGAATTGGGGGAATAAATAAGAGTAGAAGAGGAAAATGACAGAGGAGAGTATAGTAGAGAAAAGAAAGAAGAATGGGGAGGTAGGGGAGAAGAGAAGGCGAGGGGGAGGAAGAGGAAAGAGAGGGGAGAGGGAATTTGCCAGGCTGCCCTCTGTGGACCCTCCACTTTCTTTCTCTTTTTTGAAGGTGTACAAAGTGTACTCTCTCCTGTGAGTTGGGTTCTTTCACACCCCCCACTGCAAACCACACCCCCCCTTCCCAGGGGTCCAGTTGATCTGCTGAACACATTCATAGAGCCGACCTGCCCATCAGTCTTTGACTCTTCAGTGTCTTTGCAGGGTCTCACACTGTAGCCCTGTCTCCTACCTGAGACCCCTCCCTGCCTCCCTCACCAGCTTTACAAACAAGCCCCTGCTTCCTGGGCGAACTGCATATGCTTTGCCCCATGGCAGCCAACTCATCTTCTCTCCACTGCTCTGTTAGGTTTTTATGAGAGGGGGTTCTCATCTAGTTTTAAGAAGGCGTATGTATTCCGAAGTTTCCTGTCTCACCTATTTTTAATTTACATTCATTTATTTGTTTGTTTGTTTGACCTCAGCATGAGTACACCTGCTGAGGTTAGAGAACATCTTGAAGGAGTCAGCCCTCCCCTTCCACCATGTGGGTCCCCAGGACAGAACTCATGTCGCCCGCCCGGCTTGGTGACAAGCATTTTTACCCAAAGAGCCATCTCACTGCCCTCCCCTTTCTTGTGTCTATCTCCCAGCGAAGAGGTTCCCCTAGCCAGAGGCAAGCAACACAACCAGCACCCCATGTGCGCTTTTCTCATACCTCATGTATCCTCACGCATAATGTGTTTACGTGCGTGTCTACAGATCTCCTCCTCATGGACAACCTTCCACTTCCCCACAAGATCAGAGCATGCAACTGCACACGGAAGCCTGTCTGGATGCCTTTACACTATAGTCTGGAAAGCTTTCCAGACCAGCACTTCACGAATGTCTCCCTAGGCCCTTCTGCTTGTGTATGTAATTCTGTGCGCACATCCCTGATTTATTTTAGCAGCTCTCTTCAAATGCCCATTCCGGTTGCTTTCTGCCTTTTGCTTCTAAAACCAGTGTATTAATGGGTCTCACCTGCGTCCTTTCTCATGTAGGGGGAGAGTCCTTAGAAGTTGTATCACAGGGAGGGAGGGTGGGATTGAGAGGGGATGGGGAGGGGGCTACAGCTGGGATACAAAGTGAATAAACTGTAATCAATAAAATTTTAAAAATATGTGAAAAAAAAAAGAAGTTGCATCACTGAGTCGACAGTATTCATAAAGTCAGTGGCTAGGTTTCTTCCCTGGAGCTGAATAGTTTCCAAGGCTGTCCACATGCACAGCCAACTGTCTCCCCTCGCTGGGTGTTACCAAGAGTTTGGGTCCTGGCCTCCAAGAGGGAAAAATAACGTCTTAGTGCAGCAGCTCTCAACCTATGAGTGGCGACCCCTTTGGGGATTGAACAACCCTTTCACAGGGGTCATATATCAGGTACCCTGCATATCAGGTATCTACATTATGATTCATAGCAGTAGAAAAATCACAGTCATCAAGCAGCAACAAAATAATTTTCTGGTTGGGGTCACCACAGCATGAGGAACTGTATCAAAGGGTCCCAGCAGTAGGAAGGGTGAAAGCCTTAGTGAGACATAGATTATGTTTCTCTCATTGGGAGGAAGGGGCATCTCTGGAGCTCTGATCAGTCTTCACTTCTCTGTTTCTCTCTTGAGTTGTTGATGTGTTTGGTTCTGATTCATAGAAATTATATAGTAGGGAAAGGCACACAAGTTTGCTGCTTGCCTTTGTATTTTTGATTTTCACGCACAAGCTTTTTGTTTATTGATTTGTTTTGTTGTTTTTGTTTGCCTGAGACAGTCTTAGGTACTTCAGGCTGGTCTCAGACTTACTAAGTAGCCCAGGATGGCCTTGAATTCCTGCCTTTAGCTGTTTAATAATGAGATCACAGATTTGCACAAGCATGCCCAGCTCAGCTCCGGCGTTCTGTGTTTGTGGGCAGGCATCAGTGTCTTCTGGCTTCTGGGTTGGTCTTGTGAGTGTAGCACACCTTCAGTGTCTCTGCTATGAATATGGTTTCATTTTGTTACATTCACATATTTGTTTCACATGGAATTTGTTCTAGTACAAATTTTGAGACTTGGGTCCAACTTTTTACGTCTCCAGTTTCCCTTCTCATTTCTCGAATAACACATTTTCACACTCAGCTTGAAATTGTGTACTACCTTAGGCTGAGTTTCCATGTGTAACTTCTGGGTGGGCCTATTTGTACTGCTAGGCTGCCCAGCATCTCGTTGTTGCTGTGTGGCTTGATATTGAGAGGTGGCTAAGGCCCCTCATGGCTGCTCCTCTTTTGGCTACGTCCTAGCTACTCTCTCTGGCAAGAACTGTGACAGGTTCATGGGCTTTTCTCCTTTGGGAGACAAGTCAGCTTGCCTATTTCATGGGTCTGGCAGAGGATGCAAGAGACATTGCTTTAATCAGGGCTGAGGAAGTGGCTCTAGGCGTAAAAGTGCCTGTAGTGCAAGTATGAAGACAGGAGTTTGAATCCTCAGGACCTACATGGACATTGGGCACGGTAGCACCCATCTGTAATCCCAGACTGTGGGAAAATGGGAGATGGAAACAGGAGTCTGTCCGGAAACTCGCAAGCCAGCAAGCCTACTGTACACAGTGGGGAAACAGCAGAGGGCCCTCTCTCAGACAAGGTAAAAGGGAGGACTGACACCCGAGGCTGCCCTCTGACCTCTGTACATACATACATGGGGGGGGGGATTTGTTATTCATATCAGCAGCCATGGCCAGAGGAGCAACATCTGTGACAGTCACATGAGCCCCAGTTGCCACAGCAGAGGTGAAGAGGGCTGCTCATGCAATGGTTATGTTAGCAGTCTTGAGTTGAGGGAATCAAGTCTGATCTCCACTAGCTCCCTGATCTCTACCCAAGAGGGAGGCATTATCTTTGTCCTGTAGGTAGTATGCAAGTTTCTCTTTGTGCCTGAGAACAACACTCTCTGTGGCCAAGCATCATACTCACTGCAGACAGAGTTTGGAGTAGGGGTAGGCTGTGCTCAGCCAATGCAGCAGGGTAAGCGATCCATGGAGAACTGTCTTGGTACTTATTTATTTTTCCATAGGAACGTTAGAATCAGTTTGTCTAAACACTGACAACAAAGGCTTGGTTTCTATTGAGACTCTTATTAAATTCTGAATCATCTGAGGGAGAACAGACAATTTCACGATGTTCGTTTTCATGTCCAAGAACATTATTCAAATGTTTCTTGTTGCTTGGAAGCATTTAATACTTTCTCTACTTAGATCTTGCACAATTCTTATGTTTATTCCTAGGTTTTTCATCTTTTTCGTGGCGGCTATAAATGTTTTCTGTTCCCGTTTTATCTTCTAACAGGTTGCCATTAAGTCTTGCTCTTTAAATGAATGCTTTTTCTCCAGGGTCCCTCTTTCACTCTCTGTCATTCTTCCACAAGATTTCCCAGGATGATCTTGTTCTCTCTCAAGCCTTCCTGAGCATCTGCCAGCTGATGCCTCCCAGCCATCATCCCTTCCCTTCACTGTCCCGGGAGCTTCTCACGCAGATGCTGGGCCTGTCCCATGAGTACTCCGAGCTTTGAAATCAAACTCCCGTTCTTGTTCCCAAACCATCTCCTCCTGCCGTGCGCCAGGCTCGATCCACAATGTGCCAGGTGACTCCAGCAAGGAAGAGTGTGCTCCTTTGCCCTCTCTTCCACTCAACCAAGTCCTGTCCATTCTTTGTTCTCAACTTCTTTTTTAAGCTCTGTCCCCTCCTCTGCCCTCACTGCCTTGTCTGCACTTCCTTTGGATGTCAGCACAGCCTCCTGAGTAAGCGCTAAGTCTTATGTCTCCCCTCTGCTGTTCTCCCTGTGAGCGACCCACAGCGTGTGCAAGACTGTTCTCAGAGGCTTCGGGGTAAAACAGGCCAGAGAGATCTTCTTTGCTGGCCATTGCTGACCTGGCCCCACTTAACCTCTTGAACCTCAAGCCTTCTGAATTAGCTAGTTTTTTGCAGAAGCACTCAGAAACCTGACAGAGCCTAAAACTTGTTTGTTTTTATCTTCTTGTTTTCTGAGACAGGGATTCTCCATGTATCCCTGGATGTCCTAGAGTTTGCTCTGTAGACCAGGCTGGCCTTGAACTTACAGAGATCTGCCTGCCTCTGCCTCCCAAGTGCTGGGATCAAAGGCATGTGCCACTACTGCCTGGCTAGAGCCTACGACTTAAAGGAAAGACTTATTTATTTTGACTCACAGGTTCATGGATTTCATTTTATCATGCTGGGGAGGGTGTGATGAAACCGAGCAGTTCATATCATGGTGGACAGGAAGTAGAGAAAGGGTGACAGAAAAATGACAGTTCAAGATGTAGTCATTAAAACTCACTTCTAATAACCTACTTTCTCCAGCTAGATGCCACCTTCTACTCTTCATTCTTTCCCAATAATGCCATAAAACTGTGAATTCATCAAGGTGTTAATTTATTGGTTAGATCAGAGCATTCAAGATTCCAAATATTTTTCAAGACTCCATGAACTGTCATTTGCTCAGTACAGGAGCCTGTGAGGGACATTTCATATTCAAACAGCTTCCATTCCATGCTCTTCAGTGCTTAAGCATTCCCACATCTTTGTGCTTTTTCTGGATGTCTCTACCCATCGGTGTCTCCTCTCTCTGGTACCCTAAGGGTTCAACTGGAGCATCAGCTCCTTCAGAAGACTCTCATCTACATAATATGCCTTCTGTTCACTCACCCATCCATTCATTCATTCACCTCCTTATTCCAACACACAGGAATCTGCTTCTCTGATGCCGGGAGCCAAAGCTATCTATGGAAGCCAAAGTCAAAGCTATCTAGTGGAGCCAAAGCTATCTACTGAAGCCTAAGTCAATTAGTGAGTCAAAGCTATCTAGTAGTAAACACAAAAGGTGTTTACCAGGCCAAAGCCAAATAGTGAGCAAAGGTCATTTAGTGGAGCCTAAAGCTATTTAGTGAAAGTTATCTAGGACCCTAACTCATGGGTGAGAGACTGTGAGGACATCCGTTTGTTAGAGCATCCGTGAGAAAACATCCCTAAAGCCGTGTGTTAGAGCATCCGTGAGAAAACATCCCTATGGTATCTTGCAGATACCCTATTTAACACATGAAAGCACTCTTCCTGTCTCCTGCAGCAGCTAATTACCTTCCCCCTTTCCTGCCTTCTCCCTATATAAGTTGGGTAAAAATTTCTAATAAATGAAGCCTTGATCAGACAAACAGACTTGGCTTCCTTCCTTGCGCTTCTCGTCCCCTCCCATTCCTTCCACTCTCCTCCCTTAGGGATCCACGTTGAAGCCCCGTGGGTCGGGGCACTCTACTCATCAAGCTTCCAGCCAGGTACCAGAGTTACCAACATGAACTAAATACAAGTCACCACACTCCCACAGACTCTGTTCAACATCTGTTGACTAAACTCCCAGCCAGGACCACCAGCACCTGCTGCTTGTTGGTTATACAGAGACTCAGGCCCCATCCCAGTCCTGCTGGGTCAAAATCTGCACTGGGAAACGATCCCTGTGTAGTGAACCTCAAGAAGCAGTGGGCGAGATGACACGTGAGCAGAGAGAAGTGGTTAGCGAGGTTTGGTGCAATCTAGAGCAAAGCTCGGGTATCTGAGATTCGGATGAGAGGTGATACTTTGAATATGAAGGGAGCATGGGGAGCTGGATAGGTATTCTCAGGACAGAAAAGTCAAGTTCCAGGGAGGGACGTCCAGACTTAGGGTGCAGCTTGAGCAAAGGCACAGAGGGGAGAAAGAGCACTGGGCACAGCGGGCCCCCTGACCACCAAGCATAAAACTCACAGGACTAGGCTTGCCCATTGGGCGTTGCACGACACCCTTCATATTCCAAATACACACAAGTGAGGCTAGATTTGAGGATAAAGAGCCTGCAACCCAGTGGTTCGAAAGCTTACCAACGCTGCGACCTTTGAAGATCGTTCCTTATGTTGTCATGACCCCAACGGTAAAAATATTTTCGTTACTGCTTCATAACTGTAATTTTACTCCTGCTATGAATAGTAATACAAATATCTGTGTTTTCCAAAAATCTTAGCTGGCCCCTGCGAAAGGGGCTTTTGACCCCTAAAGGGGTCATGAGCCGTGGGTTGAGAACTGATGAATCCAGCTAAGATAGTCAGCTGTGCAGGCCAGGGGTGCCACCAGCCAAACCAAAACACAACCTTCACTTAAGAAGAGTGGTCTAGCTGGAAGAACTAGAATACAAAGATGTGCAAGGGTGGCTCCAGAAACAGAGCCAGGTGGTAAAATGGTTGGTAGAAATGAAACCCAACGGAGGTCAGGAGCGATAAAGCAAGCAGTAGCTGAGGCAGGGGTAAAAAGCTCAGGGACAGAGTGAACACCTGCTCTGGGCAAGGTCCCCTTGTCAGTTCTTTGGGTGACTCTCAATTTACCGTCAGCTAGTGGCCCTCAGAGCAGGTGGGATACGGCCCCACCTGCAGAGGAGGATGCCAAGGCACCAAGTGCAATTGTTTGCTGGGGGGGGGGGGGTTGTCATAGAAAGCAAGAGAGCTGGGACCTGAGCCCAGGCCTAACCTTTTAGGCCCTCTCATCTTGCCCACTTTGCCACTCTGGGCATTGTGACAGCCAGTGAGCTCTCAGACCTCCTGTGGAAGAAGGATGTGTGGGCTAGCATCAAGTGAGCTGTGGAGCGGCATCAGCTCTTAGGCAGCAAGAGCCTTTGTGTGGGGATGTGGTGGGGCTGATGGGTGATGTGGAGAGGGCATTCTCCCCTGGTTTCCTACCTTCCCACGTGCAGATGCTGTAGCGGCTTTAGGCATTGATCTTTCTCTGTGAACCAGAGCTCCTCAGCAAGACAGAGGCCAGGGGAGAGTCCTATCAGAGAGGACACTCTCTGGTGGATGTGAGCCTATCAGTACCTCATTTTCCTGGATACAATACTTCATATGCTATTCCCTACCTCTCGCCCAGGAGCTGAACAGTAGAGGTACCTCCTGACCTGCATATAGGCAGCATGGACTGTAAGGTCCTCCTGCCCTTTCCACCTTTCTTGGTTTAGTCTTGAGTCATTTGTTTTTGAGACAGTCCAGACTGGCTCCTAACTCTTTACCCACCTCCCAAGACCACAGATTTTTGCAGCTGTACCCAGCTTCACTTCACAGCTGGGTGGCCACCTCGTGCTTCCCCAGACTCCACCTCCTCCTCTTCAGGGAGGCAGCCATGGTACTGCCCCTCAGATCCATCAGTAGGACCCTAGGACATCACACAAAGAAGGCACTTTGTGGATGACAGAGGGCTTCCCTGGCTGGCAGTTTTCCGAACGCCATGCAGTGAAGAGTCTCCTCCTTGCTGTGGTCTTCAGAGCCAGGGCTGGTGAGGAGAACCAAGCTCACCACTCCCACTGCCAGCGCTAAGGGTCCGGGACTCTGACTGCTAGCTAGCAGCCAAGACTGTCCTGGAAGCCCAGCCCCTCACAGGGCTGACAGCCCAAATGTCCACCAGGGAGGAGATATGGGCAACTAGGAGAGGGAGGTGAGCATCTGAAGGGGCTAGAAGAACTCGGAACCCAGCCACGACACATAACAGCCAGCTGGGAAGGTATCTCACATTGTCAGGACTCCTGATCTTGTAAGAGAAGCTAGACATCCTGCCAAGTTTTTCCTCCTAGTACCCTGCTCCTTCCTCCTTCTTCTCCCCTTCTCCTCTTCTTTCCTGGTGTGTGTGTGTGTGTGTGTGTGTGTGTGTGTGTGTGTGTGTGTGTGTGTATGTGTATGTAGAGTGCCTTCCTCAACCTCTTCTCACTGAAGCTGGAGCCCCCAACTGGCTTGCCAGCAAACCCTGTGGATTCTCCTTCTACCTTTCCAAGAGTTACAAGCCCATGGGGAGACCCAAACTGGGGCCTTCGTGTTTGAATAACTAGCATTTCATCCACTAAGTCATCCTCTCAGCCAGTTAAATGCAGTTTTTTCAGCGCACCTAATTTATCAGTAATATGAAGATGGGGAGGGGAATGGTTAGGATCTGAGTTATGGTTGTCTTTGCTGTTGACCTTTGACAAGGACCATGATCCTGCTGTGTTGAGTGTTGGGGCAAGCCCAAGTGCTCCTATTTTGAGCAAGGAATCGGTCCAGGGCTATGGAAGGTCTTAAAACGATGTGTGTGTGTGTGTGTGTGTGTGTGTGTGTGTGTGTGTGTGTGTGTTCGTGTGTGTTCACACACACAAAGATAGATTGTCCCCAGGTCTGTCAGCTGGCACCATCCTCCCATGTGCATTAGCACAAAACTGAAAGGCCACAGGCATCTAATGTATGACATTACACGTGACCATGGAGCCCTACACCTGTGTGTTGATGTCTATGCATCTGGGCTTCCAAGGCTGCCTGCGCCTGCATGCAGAAGAGGCAGGAGACACAGGGCACCGCAGGGCCCTCCCGGGGAGCTGGAAAAACCCGAAATCTGTCCTGTTTCCAGGTCCCGGTTGTCCCCGCTGTTCTCAACCCTGCAAGCAGAGCAGTGGGGAGGAAATGGGAGGGAAGAGAGAAGCGCTGGCAGTGTGGCAGCTGCACTCTGGGCGCTGCGGGAGGGAGGAGAGCGGCGCACAGCCGCGGCCATTAGTCACCAGATGTCACCTTCTGCTGCCAAGGCGGCGGCTGACTCAGACAATGGCCTCGCGATGGAGGGGCGGGGCCCGGCCAAACCCAAAGCCTCGCCTCTGCTGACACCTACTGCCCTAGGCCACACTCCGAGGCTGTCCAATCCCGGGGCTCTTTACAGGGGCCGGTCCCTTGCCCGGCCTCAGCATCACCTGCTCCACGACCCCTTCCGCTGTCTGCAGAAACTGTCTCATTTTCAGTAGTGATGCCGGCGTCGCCTCCTGCGTTTCCTGCTTGCCTCCTTGCCCCGCCTCCAATTGCAGAAGCCTGTCTCTTGATGTACACACCTGTCTTGACTACAGAATGCGCTGTGTGTGGCATTGCCAGGGCCCCCCCCCCCATTTTACTGCCCTGTAGAAAGTGCCTGGTACCCAGAGCTGTGACCTCCAATGCTGTAAGATGAGGCTTATCTTCACCATGGAACGCTTGACCCCATGCAGAAAAAACAAAAAACAAAAAACAAAAAAAACCCCCACAAAAACAAAAACCTTTTCTTTCCCCTTTCCTGGCGGGAAAGAGAGAGGGGAAGGGAAAGAGGGAAAGAGGGGAAGAGGGAGACTGGGAGGAGAGGAGGGAGGGGGCAACCTTGGGATGGAAAGTAAATAAATTTAAGGAAGGAAGGAGGAAGGGAGGGAGGGAGGGAAGAACGAGAGAGGGAGGGAGGGAGGGAAGAAAGAGAGAGAGAGGGAGGGAGGGAAGAAAGGGAGAGGGAGGGAGGGAGGGAAGAAAGAGAGAGGGAGAGGGAGAGGGAGGGAGGGAAGAAAGAGAGAGGGAGGGAGGGAAGAAAGAGAGAGGGAGAGGGAGAGAGGGAGGGAGGGAAGAAAGAGAGAGAGAGAGGGAGGGAGGGAGGGAGGAAGGAAGAAAAGAAGAAAAAAAGAAAGGAAGGAAGAAGGGAAGGAAGGAAGAAAGAAGTAAGGAAAGGGGAAGGAAGGAAGGAAGGAAGAAAGAAAGAAGTAAGGAAAGGGGAAGGAAGGAAGGAAGGAAGGAAGGAAGGAAGGAAGGAAGGAAGGAAGGAAGGAAGAAAGGAAGAAAGGAAGGAAGAAGGGAAGGAAGGAAGGAAGGAAGGAAGAGAAAATATTTTTATCACCTCAAAAATCTAAGCAAGAAATAGCTGCATTTTCCCCACCTTTGGGCACAAGTCTTCACCCTCACAAAGTAAAAAATAAATAAGAGGGGTGTTACACGCTTGCAGTGGTGGTTAACATAACGAGGACCTTTCATATTATTTTTAATATGCCCAGGGCTGGGGCGCTGGCGCTGAGCCACTAGCTTGTGGGATGAGGATGGAGTCCCAGGCACCTCCCTCCAAACGTCTATCTGAATCTAGAGGACCAGGAAGTAACATGTTAAACTCTGCCAGCCATGCATGCATCTGAGAGATAAAAAAGCAAGCACCAGACAGGAAGCCTCGGCTCCTTCCCATGTTCGTATGCATAGCTGACCTGCCCATATTTGCAGCATTCAGAGAAGAAACTGGGCATGGTAGCATGCTGGTGTCAGGGACAGACAGTCAGAATCACTTAGTTTGGAGTACCAGTTTGTCTCCGGGCAGACCATGACCTCAGCCAAGCCCCTGGGTTCCACGGGAACAGCGTTGGAATGACCTTGAAGGTCTCCTGGAAGTGGATGGGTTCCTACCACTTAGCCCTTACCGCACTTGTCCTGTGCTATATACAAGTTCAAGTACACACACTGGACCTCAAGCAAGAGAAGGCTGAGCAAGGGTCGCCGAAAAGCAAGCTGAGAGCTGTGGTCACAGCTTCCCCCTTGTCTGGCTTGTGACCCTCCAGTAAAATAAGGCATCCTTTTGAGTCTCTACTGCTCCCATTAGAAACAATGTATCAGTTACCAGCTTTCTCGGGTGCTGGTGGGCCTTGCCCAGGAAGGCACATAACACTACACCTGACACATGACAAGCCAAAGGGGATGGTGTCATTGCAGCGGTTGTGATGTGAGCTCTCTATTATAGGAAAGCAGAGTGTCACCTTGGGTCCTGAGGCCCAGGACAGATGAGAAGTGATGGCCATGTAGTCAGGGATCACTGCTTGGAGGAAGAAACCTTGTCTCTTCGTGGAGCCACGTGGAGCCACGGGGCCTCCTGGGGTCAGGGAAATAGCTGAAGTGGGAAGGAGGAATGTCTTTGGATCTATGTTGTCCCTTGGGAACAAGAACCCTCAGTGATAGGGACAGGGAGATCCCTGTTTCTGTGCCATCCAAGATTAGACCAGTTGAACTCTTGCTGATTTAAACATCCTTACAGGAAGTACAATACTCTTTATTACAAAGGTCATTTTTTCCTGGTAGAAAATACAAATGAGTCAGAAGGTGAGAAGTGACACCACGCCCTGTCCTCCAAGCTTCCAAATATACCCAGCAAAGTTCCACTCAGGTCCAGCAAGTTCCATGTCTTCCTTCATGTTTTGCTTTTCTGGTAACAACTGTGAACCTGGGATTCTTCACTGCTCAGAGCTGAGACACCTCCACTTGGAAACTGAGCCCTACAGCTTGAGATGTTCAAAGACTTCCCCTCTGTTCACCTGCTCCATGCCTCTCTTCTCACACATTTCATAGAATCTGAGCATTCTCACAGATAGATGGATAGGTAGGTAGGTAGGTAGGTAGATGGATAGGTAGGTAGGTAGATGGATAGGTAGGTAGGTAGGTGGATGGATAGATAGATGGATGGATGGATAGATAGATGGACAGTCAGGTTCAGCTGCCAGATGAGATGAAACATGCCTATAATGCCAGAAACAAGAGAATTGCTGAGTTTGAGATCAGCCTGGGCTGCATAATAAGACCTTGTAGCTTGAGACCTTAACTCAAAAATATTTTTCAAAGCCAAGTTGTTAATAAGTTTTATATATAAATATATACACATAACATGTTGATATTTATATATAATACAAAATACAAAATATCAGGGGCAGTACTAGGGATTGAGCTTAGGGCCTACATATGCAAAGCAAGTGTTCTGCCAAGTTTCACCCCTAGCTCTTGGTGGTGTTGTAATGTTTCCTTTTGGTGGAGACAGGGTATTCCTAAGTTGTCCAGGCTAGTCTCAAACTGGCCATCATCCTTCCACAGCCTCTGCAGTATCTGGGATTACAGGTATGAGCCACCATACCTTGCATGAAGTTCTGTTAGGTTTCAATTTTAAAGCCTGTTTTCCGTGTAATGGGGTCAGTGAAATGACATGTGTCCTGACCCTAAAATTGTTTCTGGAACCTGAATTTGAGTTCTGAAATAAGGCCAAAGATCTCTGTGATCTAAGACACTCAACCCAAAAATTAATAACTCAAGTTTGTATGTCCAGAAAAATAGGTCAAGATACCATCACCTGGGACCAAGTTCCCTGACATATTGTATGACCATGCACAAACAGAGCTGACCCTGGTGTATAGTTGTGACTATATACCCCAGAACTGCATCATGCCAGCAGCCAGGAAATCAAGGTGGCTTGGACCGGTCCTTGTCCATGGAGCTGTTGTTTATCTATAAAATGTCTATGCCAGCTTGGTCCATCAGAACCTAACTGTGGTCATATGTCCCAATGTCATAGCACGCTTCTTCTGTCCTCTCAGTTATTCTCCCCAGAATAGGAAGGTGTGACTGGGACTGTCTGGAAAGGTCAAGGACTCTTGGATGTACATACCATCAGCAGGCCCAGGAACCTCATGGAACAGGCTCGAAGAGTGGAAGGCACAAAGACAACAAGGAGAAGCAAATGTTAGGATGTACAACAAATGCTACAGGATGCACAACCAGGGTCTGTTGTCTGCTGGCCTCAGCCCTCCCAAGGTTCCCAGAGTCAAGGACCCGGAGCAAAGATGCTCCCTGATGGGGTTTCTTTTCAGAGCAGCCTCTGTCCTCCCTTCCCAATGCTGATGGCCTGCTAGGTGCCCTCTGTCACTGAAGCCAGGGACTGCTTAGGAGAAGAATGGTGGTTCTCAGAGAATGGTAGTGCTTTCTGGATCTGCAGGAGAACCAACCTTTTCTCTTTAGATTTTCTTTTTTAAAGTGGTGTTCATTAAAAGAACATTTTGCAAAAGTAATTCATATGAAATAATACAGAGAATAGGAATTTTTAAATTGCTTTGTATCTCATCACTGGAAACAAAGAAATTACTCTGTGTTTGTTTTCTAGGCTTTCTCACATGTGCCTTGTACACTTATTTTGATGCTTGTATAGTATTCTACCCCATGGAAAGATGCCTGTTGAATGAACCACCCAGCTACCATCTGAAGTAACAGATATTTTAAGTGCCAATTAAGGCTTGTCTACCTCTCAAGTGCTTCTGAGAATGCAGACATAAGACCCAGAGCTAAAAAAATTATAGAGGTAGAGGGTGAGGTCGTTTTATCACTTTCTCCTGTGCTCTCTCGAACAGCTCAGGAAGTCTCTGGGAGAGGCTTATTGGTGATAAAGAAATCATGGTCGAGGGAGAACAGCTCTGGGTCTTTCCACTGCCATCCCAGAGCCCCACACTATTGTCATATTGGGATGGTTTAAATATGTCCCCCAAAGGGCAGATGTGAGAACTAAGTCTTATGTGTTGATGGTGTTGGGAGGAGGGATCTCGGGGAGATAGTAAGCACTAGGCCAGGTCACAAGGGTGGGATCCCATAATGGCATTAGTGTTATCTCAGTAAGGGGAAGAGATACTCTACCTAGCTACAGGCTCTGCCTGGCCATGTCTAGCATGTTGCGATACATCAGGAAGCCCTGACTAGAGGCAGATCAAAAGCCAGCCCCATGCCCTTGGAAGAATGCCCATAAGTCAAATACCCTCCTGTTCTTTATGATGTGCACAGTATAAGTGTTCGTTATGCCACCACAAAACAGACTAAAACACATATAAAGCACATTGGTCACAGGGTCCATTTCACTTGGCTCCATGAGAGGAGCTGTCTTAGTTAAGGTTTCAATTGCTGAGGTAAAACACCATGGCCAAAAGCAAGCTGAGGAGGAAAGCGTTTTTTTCATTTCACAACTCCCAGGCCACACCCTGTCACTGAGGGAAGTTGATTTGGGAACTCAAGGCAGGAACCTGGAGGCAAGAACTGAGGCAGAGGCCATGGATGAATGGTACTTACTGGCTTATCCCAATGCTACTTTCTTCTACCAACCAGGACCCCATGCCTGAGGATGGTACCTCCCACATCCTGTGTTTTAAATTTCTAAATAAACATATCAGGCTGTCAGATGTAAGTCAGTTGAACGCTTGCCCAGTGTACGGGCTGGTTTTTGTGCATCAGCTTGACACAAGCTAGAGAAAGGAAGGAGCCCCAGTTGAGGAAATGCCTCCACGAGATCAAGTTGTAACGCACTTTCTCAGAGATCAATGGGAGAGGACCTAGCCTAAGAGACAATCCATGTCCAGAGTACATTTGATGTTTTTCCAAGTATGTTTGATCCAGAATCAGTTGACCTTGCCTTTGAAACCACAGACAAGGAAGGGACACCTGATTATGTTAAAGAGGAGTCCTAAGGGCATATTCTGCACCAACAGAGGAGGATGGAAGTGATGAGGCCAGTTAAGATATTCATGGAACAGCCCACGTGAGAGACAAGCTTAGCATAACCTGAGAAGGGGGCTATGAGGAAAGAATCTGTCTCTGTGGCGTGGAAAAAAAATTTCCTCGGGTCTCTGACCCATGCTGCAGGGGCAAGGCTCTTAGACCAAAGTGGAGGCTCTTAGTCTCCTTTTCCTGAATGGAGAAAGCTCAGCTGGGCTGCAGGCCAGGTGTGGAAAGAGAAAATGAAGCCATTTAAATGCCCTTAATGTAGCCCTCCACTCAGAGCAGTGATCGAAGCAAGGTTCCTACAAGATCAAATGCTAACTTCCAGGCTTCTTCCAGCTTCCAGAGCTCAGGGAGACCCGAGTCAGGAACTGCCTTCCAATGGGAAGTAACAGAGAAATAATGGCTAATATTTCATCGGATGGCAGGAAGATTATCCCCAGCTTCTAGAAACAGATTAAAAATGAGACCGAGGCTTAGAAGAGAGAACAGCTCTGATTCTCATTAGCAATTGCAAATGAGAGGACCAAACCACACTGCTGTGAGGCCTGTAAAAGATAGCACTTGTTTCAGAGCCACCAAGTGGCTGTCAGGAGCCTGGCCCCAGGGTGAGACCCTTGGGGCTCACTGGGCACCCCTAAGCAGATCTGTAGCCAGAACCTGAGCTCAGCTTCTGTGTGCATTCAAGGAAGGAGGCTAAGGAGCATCTCCATGCAGACCTGGGCATGAGTGATGTTAAAAATCATAAAGAAGCAGGAGGCAACCGATATTCTCTGCGAGAGATTTATTAGGAGGGTAAGGAGGGAGTGGGTAGCAGGACATGGTGGGGAGAGAGAGAGGAAAAAGGGGGATGGGGCACCCCAAGAGAAAGAGAAAGAGTGTAAGAGAGAGTGAGGGGGAAAGTAAGAGAGAGAAAATAAGAGAGAGAGGGACCACGTGTCGGTATCGGCCCTTTTAAGGGGCACGATAACCACACCTTCCAGGTGTGGTCATCTGGCTAGCTAGTGACACATGATGACATCATCATAGGTTGCAGGGTAACCCAGAAGCAGGTTGTGTTCCAAAATACTAACAAGTGACCCTCAGCTTTCAGCACTTTCTGCAGAACATGGAAGGTCCTGCCAACTCAAGAGTAGATTCACCAACATGGGAGGGGTAGTAGATGGGAATTAAAATCTTGGTGTTTCTGAGGCCTACTCTCTTAAGACCTGACTGCCTACATCCAGGCTCTGTCCCAAGCCACAATGGCTACCATAAGCAGCAGGCACCACTGTAAGCTATTTATGTGTGTGTGTTTATTTAATCCTCACCATAGCCCCAAGAAACAGGTGCTCCCCCCATATGCCCATTTTATAGAGGAAGAAAGTAAGGCATGAGGAGGTAGATTAAGCCAGCCAAGTGAATCCCATCCCCAGGAGAATAAGCCTGTTTGACTTGTCAACCTATGCTCTTACCCTCAGCCTGTCCTGCCTCTTGAGACCCACGGGTCTCCAAAGGTCTGTCCTTTCTTGGACATGTACCCAGCCGTGAGTGACCTTAGGGTTTGCACAGTGAGCTCAGGAAAGAATCAGGGCTCCCAAATCCCCACAGACCTGGGTGCGAATCCTGTTTCTACCACTTTGGTCCACATAGCCCTGAGCAATTTTTGGCTTGCATGGATATTTTTCAATTATTTGTGTTCTAGCATAGACCTATGCAGAGAAAGAAAGATGGCTGAGGAGAAGAACCCAGGCTCTGCAGAGGGTCAGATGCTCTCCCACTAGCTTCATGTCTGGCCACCTGCTAAGGGGACCCTCAAGCTCCCTGAAATACTCTGTTCCCCTCATGGGCTTTGGTCTTTGTCTCCCAGCCTCAGGATTGGAAGCCCTCCATCATTCTATGCCTCGAGTACTCCTCTCTGAACATCTGAGGCTCTCAGGAACCACCATCCATCCCGTTACCATCCATAAATGCAGCACACCATGGCACCTGGTATTTGAGGTGTTGCTTCTTCTGCTGTCACTAAAGGTAGGGGTTGACCACGGTCAAGTTTTTCAGCCTGTATTCAAAGCGCTCCCTTCCCCAGCATGCTTTGGAGAAGCCTGTGACCTCATTTCTGTAAACTTCTCCCATCCATTGTCCTTACAGACACACATGACCTTTGTCCAAATCCACTTCCCAACCCCCACTCAGGGGCGAGGAGTTGGGGGTATATTCTGAAATACAAGGATATTCTTGCTAAATGCCCTGGGGACAGTCCCTGAAAGGGAGTCCTGAGGCCAGGCAGAGGGGTCAGGTAACTAGAGAGATAATCTGATTTTATCCAGTCAGTGTGTGTGTGTGTTGGGGGTGGGGGGAGGATGGAGAAATAAACCAACCAGGATGCTGAAGCCCAAGGAGGGGACAGAGTACAGAAGAAGGCAAAAGTCCTTCTCCTTCCCACTCCACCACTCACCTGAATCTTTAAGCTAGGGGCCCCTACAGAAACTACTGTACCTCTCAGCAGGTCAGTGTCCTACTCTAAGCCAGGCCTGCCTCTGGCCCTATTCCTCTAGGTCGTTCAAGGGATCCCATGTGAAGCTCAAGGGTGGAGCAAGCCCCAAGCTCCCTGCACAGTCTAAAAGCGGCTTCTCTTCAGCCCTCTCCATGCATCAAACACAGCCAAGTGGCCCTGCTGCTCTCTGGGGGCTGATGAGCAACCCCCTAGCCCGGCAGCCAGCAGCTGGCCTGTCAACCTGAGAGGGAATCTGCCCCCAGGGAGGCTCCTAATTTAATCAGCTTCACAAATCAGCTCGATGGGCTTAATTGATCTTTTTCACTCCTAATATTGTCGCTGTCACTGTCTGAGTTGTGTCTTCCCCAGCACCCCTGTGCATCATGCTCAGCTCAGCCAGCCAGAGGGGGTGGGGAAAATGCACTACACGAGCCTGTGGTCCAGAGACACCCTCAAGGGAAATGAACAGGAAACTGAGAAGGGCAAACAAAGCCAGGGATGACAGGACCTTCATAGAGACCCAGACTCCCATGGGTCCCCTGCCTGGAGCCTCGGCGAGGCACTGGAGGGCTTGCTTGAGCCTCAGTGTTCTCATCTGTGAAGACCACAGCACAATGCCCCTCCGGGTTTATATTCTCCGTGTGTTTGTTCAATGTCTAGTGTGTTCTGGGCATGGTGCTAGCTGGACATAAGGAGGGATGGTGAGCAAACGTGAACCTGCCCTAACACCTGTGGGACGGATGGATGTCCTTTCCTGGGTGATACCCTCTGTGGAGCACACAGTCACCACTGAAGTTGGCACCCTTAAGAAAAATAGCATGCTGTGTGCCGAAGAGGATGGCCCCGGGGCTGGGGGAGAATGGGAAGTGGAGAGGAAGGACTTCCTGCTGCAGTAGTGCTTACCTAGAGATGGAAGAGGAAGTGAAATCCCTTCCCAGACAAAGCCCTGTACCTCTCTCTCTCTCTGAAGGCTGGAAGGCTCCAAGATGACCAGTTTAGATAGAATACAGGCCAGACAAGGTCAGGCCAGGGACTCCTAGACCACTGAACTCCTACATTGTCAAAGACACCCTATAATGAGAATGGCATTGATGTCTCCCATGAAACACACATGTGTTGTTTTTTTTTTACCTGCATGTAACTAATTTAAAAGATTGATGAGACAGAGTCACACTTCCTACATTAAGTGTGACTACACATATCTCTCTCTCTCACACACACACACACACACACACACAGAGAGAGAGAGAGAGAGAGAGAGAGAGAGAGAGAGAAAGAGAGACCAGTCTGTTCTCTTTGATTTAAGACAATTCAGGTCATGAGCCACAGCATTGATTTCCAGACCCTGGTGAGTGGGGGTGGCAGGTGAAGGGATGGTATATTTTTTTTTCTGGTTTTGCAGACACCATTTGGAAATCCTGATTTACCCCAGGAGCCATGGGAAGCCAAGTTCTGTTTTCTAGGGTGATCTAATGACACTTTTTAGTTGACAGTGTCACCTGACTGCTTTGTGGGACTCGTTTGGAGAACAGGCATACAGGTGAGGAGGCTGCAAGAGCAAGGCTGGAGATGGAGGTCATTTGGATTGACAGTTCTATAGAGTAAATGGAGAACTAGAGATCTCAGATTCTAAAATCTGAAATACAAAATAGTCCACAATCAAAACCTTTGGAGCACCCATATGATGCTATGAGTGAAAAAGAACATGACCTCTCCTGGAAGGCATCACTACAAACAGAAGCAGACTAACAGACCTATGAAATTGACCCCATGCTACAGACAGAGGCTATGCAAAACAGTGATTTTTATGTTTATATTTGATTCTGATCCCCAGAGTGTCTTATTACATGTATGCAAATATTCCAGAATGGGGGTACGGGTCTGAGTTCCAAAATATTTCTGGTCCCAAGCATTTTAGATAAAGGATACTGAATCTGGAAGAGGAGTGGAAAATACGCCAATTAAAAACATGTTTTAGCCTGTGTGATGGCTCATACCTATAGTGCTGAAACCGGGGAATGCCTGGTCCTTGAGTGTGGGTGGTTCATGGTTTACCAACAAAAGCTCACCTTATTGATAAATATTCTCTCATCTACAGGTGTTCAAACTGAGACCCAGACTAGGCTAGTGGAGGTTTATATGTAAAGATGTGACAGTCACATACAAACATTAACCTCGACCTGTTGCTTAAGCTGAGTTCATATCTGGATGGTGGCATATGACTGCTGATGTGTTCTGTGTTGTCCTGGTAAATGCAAATAGGGCTAGACTCATGCAGTATGCACCTAAACATACACCACTCCCCTTTTCATCCCCAGAAGCCTCTGTGGAACAGAGCAGACAGGCTAGAGGAACAGCAGGCTACCCAGGAAATGGTAGCACAGAGCAGGCTGTATTTTTGATAAGTCTGATTCTAGAGGGCAGAGGAAGATGGAATGGGGCCTGCACAGCAAAAAGGATATGTTCCTTACTGGCAGTAAAGCCATAGATGCATCATGTTCTGGGCCAGAAGCTTAAATGAGGCCAAAGGCAGAGAAGTTCCTGCCTTTGGTTGTGACAGAAAGTTATGTATCCAGACTTAGCTTAGTCATGTATGCCCTAAGGCATTATCTAATAAGGACCTGGGTGTTGAGGTAAGCCCCTGTTAACAGACGAAACCATTTGGAACAGCAGAGGTCTGGAGGCACTCAAAACAAAACCAACCAGTTTTAGGTTCAGAACTTCTTTGTTGTATTCAGAGTGAAGGTGTGAAAGAAATTTACCGTGTCACCTGGTCACTAGCAAGACTCCTCAGGTATCAACAGGGCCATCCTACTCCCCATCATCAGTCATTGATTCTCTTAATTGTGGCTTTCAACTGTGTCAGTTAGGCTGGGGACATAGCTCTGTGAGTAAAGTGTTTGGCACACAAGCATGGAAATCCAAGTTCAAGCTCCAAAAGCCACATAAAAAAGCCAAGAATGGTAGCATATGCAATAATTCCAGAGCTGGGAAGGCAGGGAGAGAAGAGCTCCTGGGGCTTGCTGGCCACCCAGCCTTGCTGAATCAGCAAGTTCTAGGACAGTGAGAGACCCTGCTTCAAAAACAAGGTGGACAGTTCCTCCAGAACCATACCTGAGGTTGACCTTTGGCCCCTGCCCCCATGTTCATGCACCCACACATACCCAACCATACACACAACAAAAACATATGTCAGTGATGACATGAGTCAATTCCTCATTGCCAATCCCCATTTATAAATGTTTTGATGACAGATCAAGATCACAATAGATGGTTCTCAATTGCTTACATTTCACAAAGTGAATGTTTTGGACCCCAGAAATACTTTGTAATAAAACTCTTTTTCTTTACAAAAAAGGTTGTGACTTCATAGGGCTTAGAATAATGCAGCCAGTGGTGAGTAGAGAGGGGCCACTCTCGCTCACTCCTCTTTGCTCCTATTCTAAACCTATAAGTCGACCTTCTCTAGGGAATGAAGACGGGATATATCAAAAATCTCTGAGAGGACTCAGTCGAACAAAAGCGAGCCACAAGCTGGACGCTGAATCTACAGATTTATACAATGGTAGCCAGAAAACAGTCTAACCTGGAAACCCTAGGGAGCCTCCAAGTTTTGTGAAGCCCCCTTGTCATAGTTTCACTAACTTGACACAAACCTAGACACACTTGGGAAGAGGGAATCTCAACTGAGGAACTGCCTCCAATGGATTGGTATGTGTATGTGTCCAAGGGGCATATTCTTGGTTAGTGATTGCTATAGGAGGGCCCAGCTCTCTGTGGGAAGAGCCATTCCTGTACGGTTGTTCCTAGGTTGCTTAAGAAAGGTAGCTGAGCCATGAGAGCAAGCCAATAAGTGTAGTGAGACAACTTTGGAATTTTGGGTTCTTTAAAAGCGCTGCGATATTATAAGAACCCGTTTTTGTTCTAATCAGCTTCGGAGCAGCTGACTGTGATTCGCCTCATGCTCTACCAGACGTGTGGTTTTGCCCTCTGTGGATTGTTTCTGCAATTGTGCGACATTTTGAATTCTGGGGACTTTTCAGAGGGTAAATAAATGCTAGGGCCACAATAGGGGGTGGTTGGTTGGTTTTTGTTTGCTGTTGGTTGTGGTTTATTAAATAGTCATGCGCAAGGAAGAAAAAACAGGCAGAAATTAGACATCCCGAAGGTGAAGAGCAAACTTGCCCCAAGGTACTCGATGCCCCCAATGAGCAGGAAGTTGTCTAAAGATAACATTACCCCCCTTCCAGCCCTGGCTTTATTCAGGGATCTCTTTCCTTTCCTCTCTATCATTTTTTCTCTCTTATCTAGTATTACGGTGCTAAAAGGGTGGAAGAAAAGGGGTGGAGAAGGGTTGAAAAAGGAAGAACCCACAAAGTAGCTAATGACAGCTACAAACAAACAGTGTTCCTCTACGGTTTCTGGTCCAATATCTTGCCATAGCTTCCCTCAGTGATTGACTGTAAGTTAAATATTCTCCCACCACCAATTTGTCTATTACAGAGGCAGAAAGCAAACTAGGATACCTCCTGTCCTCCATCTCACTGTGTTAGAAGACGCCAGGCATTTACAAAGAGCAGAGTAGTTCAAGCAGAAAATATGTTCAATACTTGCCAGAACAGGAGTCTGTAATCAACCAAGGATGGCTTCCCAGAGGTGACAACCATTACACAAGGGTTCTGTAGGATAGATAGGAGTTCATCAGACAGATAAAGGAAGAAAGAACACCGCAGATGGAGAAGCTTGTGAAAGGTTCAAAGAGTTCATGTGGTACTCTATGTACCAACGTGACCCTCGCAGAGGGAAATTGAGGGCGGTGAAACACAGGTGAAAGGGTAGACAGAGCTGAGATTGCCAAGGGCCACAGTAAAAAAGGCAGGGAGACCTGGGTTCATGTCATTTGAGGAAGCTTGCAGTGCCCTGTAGATACTCAGCTTGAAGATGGAAGGCTTTGGGTTAGACAGGAATGAGGTCATATCCACCAGAAGCTTTTCCTGTGTTGTGAAGTATGCTTTATCTCCACTCCAGGGCTTGGGCTCAGAGAATGTAGAAAGCTAATGAGTGCAGTGCAGAGAAGAGGATGCAGAACACAGGGGCCTAAGAATGGAACGATCCATCTGGAGTGGAAGTGAGTTCCCTGAACTCAGAAGTATGTTTGGCAGAGTGGCTGCCAGAGAGTCACATGGCAGGTGAATTTCGGAGTTGTCTTCCAGCCTAGGAAGTCTCCCTTGCTATTCTGTCTTGTGTTAGAATGGATTTGAGAAGTTGCCTCTGGGGTGGGGGGTGGGGGATAGTAATCAAAATGTAAATACCACGGGAATAATAGGTTTGGCCTAATTATCAGCGATTACTCAGTTTGTCATTATTTCTGTACAATATATCCCAAAGTTCCGGAAAACAAATCAAAGAAACTACCACGGCCGATGCCATTAATAGAAGCAAAACACTTCAAGACGAGAATTTAATTTACTGGGTGAGTTCTTGAGGCACGTTTTTGTTGATGAATATTTATAAAAGTGGGTTAGGCCGGACCTGGTAATGATTGCGAAATATTTTAATGCTGTCCCCCTCATTAATTTACCTTTAATGAATGACTTGATGAAACGTAGCTGTTTATACGTAATGATTTTATTAATAGCTAAAGCATATGCAAGCATTTTGCTCACGTTTGAATGGCACCTGAATAAAATGATGCCTTAAATTACTAAGTAGAATAAGGTATATTTGTTGAAATGTGCCAAGCCCCTCTGTCTTCATAGTCAGGCTCAAGAGACAGCAATGATATAAAGAGGCTTGAGTGACTAGGTTCTTCAGTCTGAGTTTTCCTCAAAACTGGCCTCAGTGAAAGCCTGTACACAAAACTTGTAAACAAAGAACTGCAAGAAGATGCCCTCTCCTGCATGCCCCACCCCACTCTTCTCCATCTTTAAGAAATGCTTCATTCTTCCCTTGGGAGCAGAGGCCCAGCCAAGGTGTGTCCTAAAATGAAGGCAAGTGTGTGCAGGGCCAGGCCAAGGGAAGGGCAGGTGGAGGTGGCTTTGTTGGGAGCAGAGTCATGTAAGTGAAAGGCCCCATCTAGTGAGAAACAGGAACCTATGGAGATTCTGCCCTTTGGGTTTCTTTCTGCTCACCCCCGTCTTTGGTCCTCACAGTCCCTGATGTCTAAAGGGTATCATGCCAACTTAAGCTTTGTTTAAACTGGGTTGAGAAAACAAGGAAGCCCCCTCCTGTTTAAAATGGATTCTCTTTGGCTGGTGTTGGGCCTGTGGGGTCATTTGGGAAGGTAAAGCTATTTGTCATGCAAGCCGGACATGTTCAGTCCCTGGAATTCTCATAAAGGTGAAAGGAGAGAACCGACTCCATGAAATTGGCCTTCTGCCTGTATACACCCCCACCTACAAAATTAAATGAATGACTATTAAAAATTTAGAATGGATCCCTTTGACTATCCCTCGGCTGCAGCTGCTTCCTCCTGGATATTTCTGGATGTGTTTGTCTCATGAGTTTGCTTGTTATTTGTAGAGTGCAAGAACCATGCTGCTTATATTCACCACAGTTGGCAGAGAGACGGAGGGGGGAAGGAGGGAGGCAAGGAAGAAGGGAGGGAAAGCCGAGAGGGAGAAAGACTAATTGAATGAGGCTTGAAACTCAGAGCCAAACAGGCCACTAGTTGGGATCAACTAGTGGTCCTCTGAGCAGCTATGTCCCCTGCTGTCACTCTCTGCCTTGCCCAGACCATCATGTCGCCCCTGACTTAGGTCTCTTCTCTCCTTCCCCTGGTTATTCATTCCCTTCTGTCACCTTGTGGGCCATCGCTGGGTAAGCAAGGTGCTTGGGTAACACCATAAACAATCTCTCTCAACTATAACACATGGCCTCCCTATGCTTCTCAATCTTTGGGCTCCTTGGACTCCTCCTCCTGCCTCCCCAAATCTTGTCTACCTCAAAGGATTATATATGTGTGTGTGTGTGTGTGTGTGTGTGTGTGTGTGTGTGTGTGTGTGTTTTCTGAAAGGAAACAGACTCCTTAGAACCGAATGCTGACTGGAACTTCCAGAGGCAGAAAACAGCTGAGCAAGTCTTCAGTACAAGGGGCCTCTGGATACAGCTGAGTGAGTCAGCCACTCAGCAGGTCACTCCTCCCAGAGATATTCCCACTGTTTCATGTACAATACAAATGAATGCATTGTGCATGGTAAAATGTTTGACTCAAGGACATGTGAAGGGGTGACACTGGGATATGGAGGACCAGATGAATAAGCATCTCCTAGGTTCAACACAGAGGGCCAAGCAGATCTGGGTCCAAACGCCTATGATTACACTTATGAACCAGGTAGCCATGAACCAGCCTTTTCCATGTTCTGTGCCCATTTCCTAATATGGGAAGTGGGCCTGACTATCCCACACAGCAAGGTAGAGGGGGGTCCAGCTGCAAGGAACACCTGAAGAGAAGGGTCCAGCCACCCCTCCAAAGGACAGGGTGACAAGAAGAGGCCTGGTCCTGGGCTCAGCCCTGAAGAGAAAGGAAAGGTAGGACAAGAGACGGTGATGGCATCCCCAGGCCAGGTGCTCTAGTTCCACTATCATGTCCAGCTGGGGGCTGATACCACCTACCCTTAGGATAAGAGCCTGGATGGGAAGGGCTGGCTACCTGTGTCTACCCTGCCACCCTCGTCTCTGGTTGTCCCCCACCTCCATGGGAAGATTTATGGAAAGATTAAGGGTCCTTTTTTTTCAATATCTATTAATATTCATGGCGGTCTTCACAGCCATCTGCTTTTAACGATTTTGTTTGCAAAGACCTGAGATTAAAATATGGCCTGCCGGTGCTCTGAAGCATCTGAACCGGGGGCGATAAAACAAAGGCCCGTTCAAGAGCTGCGAGCTGGCCTGTCACTCCACCTGCAGCCTGGAGACTAATGACTGCAGGGAGGGAGGGGCAGCCAGGAGGCTCCAGACCTGGCTGAGATCAGACCAGAGCCGCAGCTCCTCTGCTTCCCTCAGGCTCAACAGGGTTAATTGAAGAGGGAGAGGAGCAGCCCTGTTCCTTCTCCACAACTTGCTTGGAGGTGGGGGTAGGAGGATTGTCCCTAGGGTAAAGGGGGCTCAGCCAGGACTGGAGGAAGATGGTGGCAGCCCTGGGGACGCAAGGCTCTGAAATTCTGGGATCAGCACCCTGGAGAGATGCCTGCTCCAAACCCCTTCTACATTCTACATAGTATGCTCATCCAAGAGGCCATGTATGATATAGTCCAAAGCCAGGTTTCCTTGTCTCAACTTCTTTTTGTAGGCAGTGACCTCTGTTCTGCTCTGCCTGTGACAGAAGCCCTACTTGTCACCAGTATCCAAGGGGTGGGGGTGGGGGGGAATGCCATGGATCACAATAGTGCTTCCTTTCATTGGGCACAAGGGAGGGGCAGGCTGTGAGACAGTTCTGACCATTCCCTGCACAACCAAAGGGGTCACCACTCCTGGGCTCTGCAGTGGTTCAGAGCAGCTCAGGCTTTTGTGTTTCTGTGTAGAGGAGGGTCCTAAGAGGCCCTGAGCTGCATGGCTGAAGATGCCTCCTCCTGGGAAGGTGAAAAACAGCAGAATTCTAGTCCCTGCTCCTGGGACCAGCACCTGCATTCTCAACAGAGCCAATGTCTGATTCGTGATGTAGGCACCTAGATTAAGGCAGTGTCCATTGGTCTGCCCTGCTTCTTTCTTTTATCAACCAGGCATCTTAGTGCCTACCCGAGACTTCCCATATTTGGAGTTCTAATCTTGGAATAGGCAAGGCCACCAGCTTCATTTCCTGATCCCAAAACCATACCGTGGGCCACCTGGCACAGCCACTCTCTGGCCTATGAGTCACCTCCACTGCCCACACCTGCCCGTCACTGCCCTCCTCCAGGCCAACAGGGAACCTTCTACAGAGAACCCCTGTGCTGACCCAGAATAAAACCCAGTGCCCTTCACCTTCAGATCGGGTCCCACCTAATCACCTCACACTTCTCCTGCTCCTCTTGGGATATGCAGACAGCCACTCCACCCCACCCCACCCACCCCTGCTGTGTGCCTGCAGCCAAGCTTTTGCAAGTGTCATTCTCTCATCCCACAACATGTGTTCCTTCACCTTTACCCATCGAGGCCCCCCCATCGAGGACCGTCTCCTCCATGAAGCCTTCCAGTGAGTGCCAGGCTGATGCCATCGGCAGATTCGGCCTCAACAAGTGCTTCTCAGCAACAGTGGCATCCGAGGAGTGGTGAAGCAGCACAGAGAGTGAGTGATTTGCCCAACGGCACACGGTTGCAATGTGATACCACCACATGTTAACCTGACGAGTCTGGCCCCAGAGCCTGTACTCTGCCTCACTCCCTTCCCCACTTGTGCTACCCATAGCCCACACCATAACCATCACTGCCGTATCACGGTTGATGATAGAGAGCAGACTGCTGTCTGCGATTCTTCTCTGGCAGCCTGGAAGTGGTCCGCTGTGTGTCTGCATCCCCAGCATACGGCCAGCCCCAAAAGGTCCTGGGAGGGATTGCTGAAGGATGCCGACAGGAAAAGAGTGTGTGACTGTGTAAGGGGATGTGTAAGCTGCCTCTGAGAGTCTAACTGCAGTCTGTGAGGGGTTTATGTAAGCCAGCATGTGTGTGTTAGAGTATGTGCACACGTCCTCAGTCTCCTGAGCCTCAGCCAGCTCTCAGCCACATGAATAGTTAAACCCCTTAACCAATGCCGCTTTGTCACTGATATTTTTACAAAGTTGTCACAGAGAAATATCATTTTTCTTCCTCCTTTATTTCATTTTCTTTGGGATATAGTAATTAACAAAAGCCGTTAGATGCCAGCAAAACTGTTTCTTTTGAAGTTTTTACATGGCTGTCATCCGGGAGATAAAGGCAGATTATTCAATCTTGACATTCTAATTGTGGATGCCAGATAAAAGCCTGGATTAGACACTTCACAGCCCTGCTCAGGGGAGGGGGAGATGGGCAGAAGAGAGGCCACGCTGGGCCACGTGGGACAGAAGGCGGCTCCACCCAGGAGGTCACGGACCCTGACCACACAGCTTGGCTTCTCATTTGGAGTCAGACATCTCCAAATCGCTCAGTGTTAGAGAAAAGGAGATGTGTTCCTACTGAAGGGGACAACCCAGATTTCAAAGCCTGGCATCACTCCTCCAGGTGGCCTCCCCCATAGCAGCCCATGTGATAGACACCCCCTCCCTGTGGCCTGGGCTTGGAAAATCGAGGAGAGGGCCAGTGGAAGGGGCGAATCCTTGCCTGCTAAGAATCTGGCAGAGCTGTCCAGGCTACCTTGTAGGCGGTGGGAGCTGCCTGTCAGGAAAGGTGGGGACTGAAGAAACTCCAGTCATACCAAGAATGAAGGCAGCCTTTCAGGAGACACAGAGAGGCCAGCATTCAGACACCATGGAGAATACATTCACTCCTAAGACTAGAAGCTTCTGCAATGCAGTGATAGTGTTGTCTGATTTCCCGGATCAATCCTGATTAAGACTGCATATGACCTTGAATTTCAGTTTGCCCTAGGCATCCATGAACCAAACATGATCTCCATCATTCAGGAAGCCTACCCATAGACAACGGGTGGATCAAGTGATAACACTGGTAATAACACGGGTACAGTGTCAGTCAGGCTCCAGCTAGGACTCATGATACACTGAAGGTATTTTCAGTAGGGAATTTAACACAAAGATTGATGGAGCAGAGGATGAAGACCACCGAGGCCAGCCCTGGCTCAGCACCAGCTCAGCTCAGGACCTGATCTGCTAAGAGGCAGGCATAGCCACTCTGTTGCTGTATTACCCACTCTGAGTACTGTGGCAGAGAAGGGCCATTAACATGGCCCGGAACTGAAAGAAGACAAGCTGAAACCTCGGCGTTACTCAGGAGCTCTGAACACTGCCAGAGGTAGGGAAATTCAGAGAGGGCATGCCTCCCATACTCACTCTTTTCCATTTTACTTCAGGGGGTCTCACAAGCTCAACTGAACTACATACACCCTGGAAGCAGAGCCCTCAGGCCACTCCTGAGACACAGAAGAGAGCACAAGTGAGGTTAAGAGAGGTTCTGAGGGCTGGAGGTGAATTGACCAAGCACTCTTGCCGACCTTGCAACCTCATCAAATGAATTGCAAGGTTCTGCAAAAGACTCCGTCAGGCCTGCCTTATGTAGGTGTGGCAGAGGCTATCCCTTGCAGCCCTGGACATTCCTCTCCTGCTCTCTGGTTCCCACCAGATCTGTCTGAGTCACAGATGATATCTGGTTTACAAACCATGCTCCCAACCAGTGCACCTATTGTATGGAGAGAGAAAATGAGTCCAAATGAAGAAGAAAGGATTAGAAAGTTACAAAGTCAGAGGAAGCCAGAGACCAAGTGCTCATTAGCAAGGAGGAGGAAGTGAGACTGTTCATCAGACCACTGAGAAAGTGCTCCTGTGTCCACCTCCACTGAGCCTTGTCTGGGAAGACAGCAGTGGTAATGACAGGGACAAGAAAAACAATAATTGAGTCACTCAGATGCTGGCACTTCCATTCCACTGCTCAGTGACCACAACAAGGTCCCTCTCTGTGCACTGTGGCAGGAGGGGAGGTTTAAATGGAAAGACCCAGAACCCTCCCCACTCTGCCAAGCTGAGATTCTGTTTTCTGGACAGAGGTGAGAGAAATCCATCCCTCCAGAAGGCAGTTGAGTGCAAGGAGGGTCCTTATAAAGACAAGTCAAAGGAGGAAACACTGGGAAACATAAATCTGCTGGCAAGGCTCTCTCAGAAAGGGTTTTAATTAATTGTTTTTATACGACATAAGAGCGACTCATTACCGAACAGCTTTGATTTGTGACACCTGCATTATAGATGATTTTTAAATTAACATTTCCCCAATAAAAGGTGTCAGTAGAGAGCTGAAGGCGCCCAGAGAAATATAAAAGGGTAATAGTACGAAAATATAAACAAATACCAGCCCAACCTAACAAAGGGGGCTGCTTAATCAATTCCACAATTAATTAAGGCTGACTGGGAGAACTGGGACCCTGGAGGCAGTTCAGGGGACTAGGTTGAGTCTTAGACATCAAATGCTACAACCAGAAAGCGTTTGGGCTTGAAAGAGGAGCCTGGTATAGATTCAGGGTGTGCTGTCCGACTTCTCCTCAATGGGACTGGAAACAGGTTTGCCTGGGGGAGCTTGCTTTCTCTTCTTGTCCTGCTGAATTCATTGTGTGTTAGTTTGGTAACTCATTATACACCTTGTCCCAGGCAACAAGAGGGAGCTGGCCAAATGAAAAGCCAAGGACCCATTTGTCTGGTCCATGAAGAAAGAAGGGAGAAGTAATGGAAGAAACTAGAAGACGAGATATATTTCAGAGGTGTCTGCAAAATGTAATTAAGCGTTTGGAGGTTTTCAAGGCCTCCAGTGAAGAGTATCAGGCAAGCGGAGAATGTGATAAGATCTGCAGCTTAGATGGCTATGGAGTAGTTCACCTATTGGAGGAGGGATGGAGGAAAGGAGAAGAGGAGGGAAGGAAGGGAAGTTGCCTAAGCAAGGCTAGTGTATGCACTAAGTTTAGAGAAATGGCTGCAGTGAAGCAGCAGAAACTAGGGAGATCTAAAAAGCAGAATTGGCTCACAGGCCCTGTCTTGCTCTCAGAAACCAAGTCATAATGGAATTAGTTACAGGGCCTCCAGAGAGAGCCAGGGGATGCAGGACATCAGGCTAGGGTTTGGGGCGCTGCTGTAGGCAATGTGGTTTGTGTGGAGCCCACGGACAGCCTAGCATAAAAGGTAGCATTGGAAAATCCAAAGTACCTAGAGCCAGCCAGACCAGCACTAAGGGGCTGGTTGCTCAGGAATCCACTAAGCTACTGCAAGGGTCAAAGGCTGTGAAGAGCAAAGCGAGTTAGAACCGCCTACCCCTCCTCTACCGGTTTGTCTTTGTTGTTCTTCTTTGGGTGTGCTACTTCTGCAGCAGAAGCTAGGAATGTAGAAAGAGTTTGCCAGCCCCTATGGCAAATTTCCAGGCTTTTACTTTCCACTCTGTCTGGGGTGGGGGGCATGTCCACGGTAGAGACTTTGTCTCCTGCTGATGCTGACAGTAACCTACCTTCATAGCTACCCAAAATCTCCCTCTAAACCCCAGGTGAATTCAACGTACCCCGGACAATTGAATAGATTCCCCCAAAGCCTATTCTTCCCGTTCCCAACCTCAAAGAAAGGGCTCACCAACGACATAACTGCTAGGTTTGGAGGCTTCCTTTGTCCCCAAGCCAAAACCAAACTCTGTCACCACACTGGAGTACAGTCCCTGCCTCCCCCACATTGCCCCAGACATTATCTGAACAATGTCTCAGTGTCCAGACCCTTGGGCTGGCCAGATCCATTCTACCTTTCTTACCCATCTTGGTTTAGACCTGTATTCCCTCTATGAGAAGCATATTAACATTTTGTTTAATAATGTGAATGTGTATGTGTGGATATGTGCATGTGAGTACAGGTACCCATGGAGGCCAAAGGCACTGGATCTCCCTGGAGCTGGAATATGAGCCTCCCAATATAGGTCCTGAGAACGAAACTTGGGTCTTCTGCAAAAACCATATGTTCTCTTAACTTCTTCAGCCCTACCGGGAACATTCTAAATGCCCTGCCCTGCATTCGCCATGCCCACTCACCCCACTGCTGTCTGGACACTTTCAGGTCCACACCTCCATCCTCAGGTTCATCAAACTTAAAGCTTTTGAGATTATTTGATTGGTGAGTTGTAAGTTCTGGTTATTTGAGAATCTCCTGTTTTGATCACATTGGGTCTCCAGGGTCTGGTAAGTAGACTGTGTAGGCTAAATGAATAGGGCACAGATGAATGAATGGATGGATGCAGTGATGTCTCATAACACAACTCATCTCACACATACTAGGAGTTAATGAGGTTGGGAAGACATCTTAGCTCACAGCACACATTTTGCCACAAGTCACTGATAAAGCCACTCCCTGTACATCATTGATACAGTAATGGGAGCATGTCTACATCACAGGGTTGGTGGGGGTGGAGAGGCGTCACCGAAGATTGTCTGCACAGGCTCCAACGAGTTTGAGAGTGTCCTTTCCATGTCATCCCAGGGCCCAAGAAGACACAACTATTGACCAAGAATATCTAAGCGATTTGGGTCCCTTGAAACGACAGGTTGGTTCTACCATCTGATCTTGCAACAGAGAATGGAAGAGCATACTTTTAGAAAGAGTAGGCTCTTTTTCTCAAACAAGTAACTGTGCCTTCAGAACAGTGATGAGACCTGGGGTCAGGTAATATTAAATGAATCCAGTATTAACCATTGGGCAATGGGGGTGTGCTTGGGTCTGTATGCATTTTGTATGAACCCCATTCACAGGGCTCAGGGTAGAATCTGGGTAAGGGTGAGGGTCAAGGTTTCTAGAATGACTATAGAAAAATCTATATTCAGAAACCAGTAAGAAGAGTAAAAAGGCTAAAGTTGAGGTCAAGTGCAAACATGAGTCCCCAGAAAGGGGAAAAATTGTGTCTGCCTGGAGAAAGCTAGGAAGGCACCTGGGAGGAAGAGGGCTTGTCTGGAAGAGCAAGAACTTTCCAGTGAGGCTATTGGTGCCTTCCTTTTAAAAAAAAAAAAAAAAAAAAAAAAAACTTTATTAATTATACTTTATTCACTTTGTATCCCCCCTGTGAGTCCCCCTCCTCCCATCCCAATCTTTCCCTTCCTCCACCCTCTGCATGCATGCTCCTCCCCAAGTCCACTGATAGGGGAGCTCTTCTTTTCCTTCCTTCTGATCCTAGTCAATTAGGTCTCATCAGGAGTGGCTGCATTACCTTCTTCTGTGGCCTGGTGATGCTGCTTCCCCCTCAGGGAGAGGTAATTAAAGAGCAAGCCAATCAGTTCATGTCAGAGACAGTCCCTGTTCCTATTACAATGGAACCCACTCGGACACTGAGCTGCCATGCGCCACATCTATGCAGGAGTCTTAGGTTATCTCCATGCATGGTCCTTGGTTGGAGTATCAGTCTAAGGAAAGACCCCTGTGCTCAGATTTTTTGGTTCTGTTGCTCTCCTTGTGGAGTTCCTGTCCTCTCCAGATCTTACTGTTTCCCACTTCTTTCATAAGATTCCCTGCACTCTGTCCAAAGGTTGTCCATGAGTCTCAGCATCTCCTTTGATGGTCTGCAGGGCAG
Organism: Psammomys obesus; assembly: GCF_907164565.1. Classification (NCBI taxonomy): domain Eukaryota; kingdom Metazoa; phylum Chordata; class Mammalia; order Rodentia; family Muridae; genus Psammomys; species Psammomys obesus. The sequence goes on along the minus strand of NW_026591918.1, from coordinate 2,574,923 downwards.
AGCCTTTCAGAGGTCCTCTGTGTCAGGCTTCTGACTTGTTCCCTCTTTTCGCCTTCAGAAAAGATCATCCTGAGTGAGCTATCCCAGAAAAAGAAAGATGTACATGGTATATACTCACCCATATAGGCATATAATATAGGATAAACCTACTAAAATCTGTACACCTAAAGAAACTAATCAAGAGGGAGGACTCTTGCTAAAATGCTCAATCCCTATCCAGAAAGGCAACGAGGATGGGCATCAGAAGATGGTGCCTTCCTTTTAGCCTTTCTCTGAGAAAGCACCTCAGAGGCCAGTTTCCTCTTGAGAGTTTAGGATGAATGTCTCTCAGGACATGACAGCATTAAACTCATCCATATCCCACATGAGAAGCCCACGATCAAGGAGGAAGAAGTCATCCTGTGCCCTTTGAGCAATGATGCAGACTGGGTGTCTCTTCTTAAGCAAGAACAGGAGGCTTCTCTGCTCACCAAGTAACAGGTGAAGGACAAAGGCCCACGAGGCTTAAAGGTTTTCAGGTGAAGGACAAAGGCCCATGAGGGTTAAAGGTCCTGCAGACATCCCACAGGATGAGACATAAGCAGAACTCAAAGCAACTTGACTCTGACTCTAAGTCTATACACGTAGGTGAATTTGCTATCTTTGGTTCTGATTATTCTGAGGCACAGATGAATAACTGGCAGCTGATGCTAAAAATACATGTTGTGGGGTTGATTGACAGCACAAGCTCGGTGATGTACAAACACGGAATGATTCTATTTCTCTCAATCACTGATACTGGCTTTGCCCTGTGAGTGCTTATCCCATGGGCTGCCAGTTGACGGGAAGAGCGTAAACTTGCCAGTAGTGACATCTTCACCCATTCTGATGATTTCCTCATCTCATTTCTCTTTGCAGAAGTCACCTTTGAATTATTAAAAAAGTGTCAACTGTCCAGTTGAAAGCCACCACCTGGATAGCTCCTGCCAGAGCCAGCACTGGGAGCTGGAGCATTCTGCTCAGGTGACTAGGCGCCCCACTGTGAAGGACTAGACACGACTCCACAGGCTGCCACCACCCGTCTGCTGACATTGCCCAGCAGCGTCCTAACCTGGCTGGTGCCCAGTGCTGGGTAGACCACCTGCCAGCTTCTTGTCTGACATTGTAGAAGACTTTCAAGTCCTGAGCAGACACCTTCTCCTTGACCTTCTCAAATCTGAGCCTATCCTCCCACCGTGGCATGGCGTCTTCCTCTTCTTACTGGTGGTGAGTGGGGATGGAGTACGGCAGTTCCCATTGGTGACCTCTGCCTTTATTATTATAGAAAGAAAGAGTCGGGAGGCTTCCTGCTGCTGCTAAAACCCCTGTCTTTTAACAACCACTGCAATGACAGAGATAAACAAGGCTAGACTAAGGCCGCCCTCTAGAACATGACCAGGACTCTACAGACTACAGTCATCCAGCTCCAGACCCTGTTATTTGATTGGCCCAGGAACTAAGTGACTTTTACATAGTTTACTACTTGAAAAAAAATACCTCTAGGTATGAAAAAACACTGTCACAGTCCTTCATCTGTCTATTCCCAATGGCTCTTTCCCAACCTGCCATAACAGAGCTGAGTATTAATAAGAAATTTTACTTTCTATCTGACCTTTTACAGACAGTCTTCGCCAACCTCAGATCAAGACTGTATTTCCCAGGTCTGGAGAGATGCCTCAGGTGTTAAGAGCACTGTCTGCTCTTCCAGAGGTCCTGAGTTCAATTCCCAGCAACCACATGGTGGCTCACAACCATCTATAATGATATGTAGTGCCAACTTCTGGAGTGCAGGTGAACATGCAGACAGACATTGTATACATAATAAATAAATCTTAAAAAAGACTACATTTCCCAGCCTGCCTTGCACCTGGGTGGAACATTTTCTCTGAAGCATAAGACTGTGAGGGATATTGATATTAACTCTATCTTCTTTGGTCCTTTGCAAGAGTAAAGGACTACATAGTCTTAATCACTGAGCCATCTTTCCAGCCCCTCACTTCTACCTCTTCTGTGCTCTCTTTGACCTCTGGAAGAGCCAAGCAGCTTTAACATTGACATCATAACAAGGCTCCCAGGGTTCCAGGACCATGGCCCAGTCACAGAATGAAGGAAATCCAACATTTCTCTACTAACTCTAGATCTCTGAAGAGAAAGGTATGCTAGTTAGTTTCTGTCAGCTTGAACAAGCTACAGTAAGCTGGAAGAAAGAACCTCACTGAGGAATTACATTCATCTGATTGGCCTTGGGCATATGCGTGGGGCATTTTCTTGATTAATGACTGATGTGGGAAGGCCCAGCCCACTGAAGGTGGTGCCAGCCAGCCATAGGTGGTCTTAGGTGGTATAAGAAAGTAGGCTGAGGAGCTGGAGAGAGGACTCAGTGGTTACGAGCACTGGCTGCACTTTCAGAGCACTTGGATTCAATCCCCAGCACCCACATGGCAGCCTACAATTGTCTGTAACTCCAGTTCCGTGGTACTGACACCCTCACATAGATATGCATGCAGGCAAAACACCAATATACATAAAATAAAAATAAATAAGTCATAAACAATAGGCTGAGCTCAGAGAGTCTTGTGGAAGAATGGGAGGAAGAATTGAGGGGCCAGAGGTATCAAGGACACCACAAGAAGACCTACAGAGTAAACTAACCTGGGCCCATGGAGGCTCACAGAGACTGAACCACCAACAAAAAAGCTTGCATGGGAGGGACCGAGAACCCCTACTCATATGTAACAAATGTACAGTATGGCCATCATGTGGGTTCCTTAACAATGGGAGTAAGAGCTCTCTCTGACTCTGTTGCCTACCTTTGGAGGGGGAGGAGGCTGAGATCAGACTGTAAAATAATTAAATAAAAATCTAAAAAATAAAATAATAAGAAAGAAAGAAAGCTAACTAAGCAAGCCATGGAGAACGCACCAGTAAGCAATGTTCCTCCATGTCCTCTGCTTCAGTTCCTGCCTCTGGGTTCCTGCTTTGGCTTCCCTTGGTGACGGACTATAACGTGCGAACTAAACAAATAAACCTCCAAGTTGCTTTTGGCCAGCAACAGAAACCTAACTAGAACAGAAGGCAACTTTGGTCCTCTAAGTCACTGAGTTTTCCAGCATCCTGTCATTGCCCTGAGCAGTAGAGATGCCCATTGCCAGCTGGACACCATTTCCAGAAGGCTCTGCCCATCAGCCCCAGTGATCTTCCTGAAGGCCGCTGTCCTTGTGTAATAGAACTGCTTAACCGATGAGGGTCTGAGCTCCCTTAGCTTAGCAGTTTGCTCAACAGCTGATAAGGGACTGCTTATGTCAGAGTTTCTTTGCTAACAAGGAAGAGAGACTCATAGAGAGGCTGGTGCAATGCAAAGTAGATCCTCGCAGAATCCCTGGAGAGGCCAAGGCATCTGAGCTCTGTGGAGTCACCTCCAGCAGAGTGTGTTCTTAGGGCCAGGGCCTCTCTCACATAGTCAGGGAACCTTGCTGTCCACCTTTCTCTTCCAGTTAGCTCCCTTTCATCACTCACCCAGGTAATTTGCTGAAGTCCCAGCTCTATGTCAGCTCACCAAACCATCCCCACTCCAAACTCAGCTTCTTCCCCACCTGTCTCTAGAGAGAAAGCAAACTGGCCCAGCTGTACTGTTGAACCATTCCACCACCATCTATGGTATGGGCAACCTTTGGCTCAAATGTCCATCCTGTTTTATTTGCTGGTGCCAGAGGGACCCAACTGCTGTCCACACATGTGCTGGAAACAGAGTTCCTTAGCCAGGAAACTATCCTCTCTAAAGTCTCAGGAGAGCCATGGCAAAGAGTCTGAGATGGCACAATAGGTTCATCTCCACCTCCCAGTGTTGTGACTGCATGCAGCAAGCTAGAACATTCCTTTCTGCTTCTATGAAATCAGAATCACAGTAGAAACCCCTGCCTCCTAAGGATGCCAAAGATGAGATGAATTAATACACACAGGGCACTGAACAGAAGCCCTCAACATGCAGGAAGTCTTTAGAGAAGGTCTGTGATTAATTAGCCTAATGATTATACCTTCGCCCAGAAGCCATGGTATGCACCCAACAGGTAATTCAGGCACACCTGAGAAAGGAGTATAACTCTTCCTAAATGAGATTCTTGAGGTGTCCATGGGGCACAAGGGCCACCCTCCATTGCACACCCTTTCCACACCTATGGCTCCTCCACATTCCGAGCCTCTCAGAACTTCTTCAGGGCTCTGTGAGACTGAAGCTCCAAGCGTGGCAGCAGGTTGCCCAGACACTCACTTTTAGGGTTAGTCTCATCACTCTGAGTAGACCTGAGAATCTATTGATACGTCCTTCCCTTTTTAAGGTTGCAGAAGTCCAGGCAGCCTGGACTTCAGACGGGGGAGGGATAGGGAGGGAGGAAAGGAAAGAGAGAGAATTATGAAGACAAAGATGGAAGAGACTTAAAAGGGAAATGGGGGAGCCCCACCTCAGCATCGGTATCCAGTATGTGGAGGACACTGCCACACACTTGGTCAAACATTTCTAGCAATATTATTCAAATGTATGCAGCAGTGTCCAGTTAGCAAGCAGAACACTGGCCCACAGCATCCCAGATACTCTTCCCAACTCAGCCTCTCTGACCTCTGTGACCTTGACAGTGGGTCCTGTCCCAACCACAGTAGCCACACATACTAGACCAGAAGACTTCAAGGATGTCTCTACTCTAGTCCCACCATTAGTCCCTTGCTTCCACTACGTTCCTGGGCAGACCCCAAGTGCTAGAAACCCTGTGCCTCCCATGCCAGCCTGGGACCAGGGCATTTCACTCTCCAATTTATTGTATGCTTTAGAGTCATGGAAAAAAATACAACTATTATTCTCAAACCCCAAGTCAGTCTCTTAATGACTACGGCACTAATTAGTAGCAGCTGTTAATGAAGTGTGCAGGTACAAGCCTAGCCTCATCAATTAATCCATACATGCTCCTGGGCTGCAGTAATATTTAAAGGGAAAATCAATAGCTGGCAACCGGGCCTGGGGAGGTCAGTCCAGACGGGTGGGGAAGATGAGGCATTTCGAGGTACTTACGGCTAAAATAACCTACGCCTGACTCCAGCACTTCAAACAAGCAGGGGCAAGGACAGCCCTGAATGGGCATAAGGGTTCTGTATGTCTGCAGTGAGCCAGGGGAAGCTGGCAGATATGGGAAAGGCATCTGCTGCTCTCCCTCAGTCCCAGCCAACAGGGCTCTGGGCCAGGCCAGAGGACACCCAGAGCTACCATCCAACTCCAGCCCTTTGCCAAGGCATTTTTATCCCCTACTCTACTCATTCTTTCAGAGTTCAAGAAATGGGGGTTGCTTATATCCCCTTTTGGCAGATGTGGGATCAAGACTGCAAGTGAAATGTGGACCCGTCCAAATGGGTGAGAGTAACAGCTATGCTCCTGGCCTGTGCTGGCCATCTGGATGCTTCTCACTGCAACCTGGCACTAGCCAATGGGGTAAGAGTGATCATTCCTAGATCACAGGCGCTTGAAGCACTGGAACTCTGAAAAATTACACTTGTTTGTCATTGGCTAGACTGGTGTTCTGAGCCATGCAGCCCAAGCCCATGCACTCAGCACACCCAAATTCCTGAGCTACCATGAACCCCAAGATCTATGTGGTTTCCAGTGTCATGAGGTTGCTACTCCTGAATTCCTCTCCTGTTGGCACTATAGCAAAATGCCATACATCTGATGGCCGGACACAATGTAAACCGTTATCATTTACAGAGATCAGGAGTTGGCCATGCACCTCACTGGGCTAAAATCAAGATGCTCTAGGGTTGCCTTCCTTCTAGATGCTCCAAGGAGAGTCTGTCATGTTGAACTCTGAAAGCAATTTCTACAGTCTCCCTGCATTCCTAGGCTTCTGGCCCCTTCCTTCCATCTTTAAACCAGTAGTGAATCACTCAGACCTCTGCTTCCATTGCTGCCTCTTCCTCCCTGATTCTTCTTCAGTCTCTCTGTTTCTCAGACTTTTGTGACCACATAGGGCCCACAGAGATAATCCATTTATAGTCAAAAAGAACTGTGTTAAAACTGCAAAGTCTCATTTGCTGTGGAAAGTGACGCAGCAAAATTTCCAGAATAAGACGTGACTGACCATTTTTGAGAAGGAAGCACCTCTCTGCCTACTGTTATTTCCTTCACTATTTCTTCCCTGGAGCCACTGTATCCCCTGTCCCCAACAAACACCTGTCTCAGTAGCCACAAGAATGAAGAAGCCAACTGGGAAATCAGTAGTAGCAAAAGGCAACCTTTAATCCCAGCTCTCGGGAAGCAGAGGCAGGTGGATCTCTGAGAATTCAAAGCCTGGTTTACAGAGCGAGTTTTAGAACAGCCGGAGCTACATAGTGAGATCCCATCTCAAAAACAGGCAGACTTTTCCAACTTTTCTCCTTTCTTCACACAAACATGGATACTTGGGCTCAACTTCTCTGCTGATCTCCAGTGACCCTGTAAATGACTGGGGCCTTGAGTCTTCTTTGTCCATGGCATGTCCCTAGTCCTAAGGCCAGAGTCCTGCACAGAGCAGGTACTCTGAGAAAGGTCACTTGATCTAAGGTTCTTTCCTCTACTACAGGAAAGGCCACTGTCCCCACCCAAGGCTCCTAGCATAACCCACAGTACAGGCAAGGCAGATGGACAAAATATAGCTGCTGGACAGCTGGTAGTTGCTGCTGAATGTGGTGGCCATGTCTATATGGACTCGGCTGCCTCTTTGGTCTTACCTGGCTGGAGAGGAAAATGGACCCAGCCCTTTTACCAGGTGTGTGTGCTCCATGCTCCAGACGACCTGGAAGAAATTCGAGGTACAGCGCTGTTGGGGGGAAGAACTGGGTGCTTTGAATAGAACCGTTCTAAAAGAGGCATAGGGAAACACTGTAATTACAATTTAAAATTTATACGCTTTCCCTGATTGGACATTATTCCAAGATGTGCACCATACATGTTCTAAGCATGTGCTGGGTGACAATATAGTATGAACTAGTATAGAGTCTAAAGGAACAGCTCTCAGCTCCCATTGGGTGGGAGTGGACTTGATCCTCAAAGCATAGGAAGCAGATGGCCCAGCCCAGCCCAGGCCCCAGCTCCACACTCTCTCTCCTTCCAGCCACACCTGTGGATCCCTCCCAGTCACGTGCATCTTGTGCCTCTCAGCACACATATAACCAGCTATGGGGCTATAAAATGGAACATCCTCCAGATTCATGGAGCTAGACTGACCTGCGAGCACTGGCCATGTATCACAGAGAAGGTGTAGCCGTTAGACCGTTCATTTGTCAGCTAATGCGAGGACACTCTCATCATGCCACCCGGACAGGGCGGTGGGACGCTCTCTGAGCATAATCAAACCAGGGCTGTCATTTCACAAGAAATGGGGTCACAATTATGCTAATGGGAGGCATACAAATTTCTCACCTCTCTGAAGGGGAGCTCGAGGAGGAATTAATTCTCACAGTGGTGATGTGGATTTGATTGCTGATGGTTGAGAAGAAATCAACCCAGCCGGGAGCATGAAGCCCCGTCTTCCCTCTCCCTGCTTCCTCAGAAAAAGCTCAGCCCTCCCTCTGCAGAGCCAGCAGAAAAAAAGCCACCAACAGTTGGCACATAACAGTTTGCAAGATGCAGCATTAGGAGGAGAGAAACCTCATCACTACACAGAAAGGGTCGGCCCTCCAAAGACAGAGGGCACCCAATGTCCAGGCAGGTCAAGGTGACAAAGTGCCCAAGACAGCCAGCCACAAGGCCTGGTTTCATACTTCCCAAAATTCCCTAGTACTCTTCTACACAGAACCAACAATGGTGAGCTAAGGCCATGGCCCAGTGAGTGAAGCACTTGCTATGCGAATGTGAGGACTTGAGCTGGCTCTCCAGAACCTGTCTAAAAAGGTTGGATGCTCTACAGTCCTAGCACTCCTGATGTGACATAGAAGGGAGAGACAGGAGACACTCTGGAAGCTCACAGGCCAGCGAGTCTGCCTGGTGTACACAGTAGCAAACAGGAGACCTTGTGTCAAGGTGAAAGGATTAACATCTGAGCTTGCTGTTTGACACACACACACAAGAGAGAGAGAGACAGACAGACAGACAGACAGACAGACAGATATTTTTCAAAAATCAACATGGTTCCAAGTCCTGCCTTATCTGAGATGATGGCAGACCTCAGATTTGAGACAAGAAGAGACAATGATGTGTGTATGTCCTGTACTCACAAAACTCATTTTGGAGTTGGATGGACAATGTAACAGTTATTGGCAAGTGTCATCTTTAAGAGATGTTTAGCCATGCAAGTTCTACCCACATAAAGGAGCTAACACAGTCACCACAAGAGGGGATTTGTTATCACGTGAGGGTTTACTGCGAGGTGTCCACCATCTCCCAGAACACTCTCTGTTGCCCTTTTGTTCTCTGTAATGCACTGAAGCAGCCAAAAGCCCTCACCAGATACACCTGCTCAGCCTTGACCTCTCTAGCTTCCAACACAATGAGCTCAGAAGCTCAGTGCACCTTTTTTTTTTTTCCTTTTCCTTTTTTTGGATAAATTGCCCTGTCTCAAGCATTCCACAGAAAACTGACTGAGGCAGGAAAGGGACTGTCCACACCCTCTGCTCTTTGGCCATTGAAACCTCTTCCCTGTAAACTGCTGAGGATAGCAAGAAGCTCACTGCAGACAGCAGAGAGAAATGGCCCACCCTCTCATCTCCACAAAAGAGGCTGGTGGAGACAGGCCATGAGAAATAGACTAGACCTGGCCAGCAGCCACAGGCATTGCATTAGCTTCTTGCAGCATTAGCAAATCGAGGTGGGATCTCTGTCTCCTACAGGGTACAAGGCAAGACCGGGAGAAAAAATTCTGAAAACTCCTCCACCTCCCTACAGAGGTATGTGCTGTGTCCCATGCCTACAGAGACCTCGGGTGGCTGAAGTGAGGTAGGGAAGGGGTTTCATCTTGCCAGTTCACAGATTGTTTATTTCAAAGGCTGAGCCCCAGTGTCTACTGCCAAATTCATCAACTCTCCCAGTCCAAAGAACTCTTTAATGCAATCATCTCAGCCCACTGAGTCCTGTAGTGCTGCCCATCTCCATTCCATCCACACCCCACACCACCCATTCCAGACTCCAGCTGCCCCTCCCTCTTACTCCCTCACTTCTATCTGTTCACTAGATATTGGGGACCTGCCTTCTGCTAGGCATTGTGTTAACTGCAAGGGGTCTGCCTGCTCCTGGCTCCCACAGGAAGTCACAATGGGGGACCAAGCAGAGCTGCACAGCCTGAGGAAACTTTGATGGAGTGTGTGGAGTGGCACCAAGCACAACAAAAGCTCAGAGAAAGGAAAGGAGGGAGGTGTCTTGCAAGCAGAGGGGAGGACAGGGAGGACATCTGCCAAATGTGGATAGTCAGAGGCATAACAAGCATGGAATACCCAGTCACCAGCTGAGGTATGAACTCTTAGGGACAGGAAGTTGCCTAATCATTTCCAGCCTCCCAAGCCCCTTTCAGTATCTGAGATTGCTCCTGAGAACTCAAAACAGTATTTGGAAGCAAGCGACATCATCAGATGGATAATGGGAAGACATTGTCCATTGACTACAGAGGAAGCCCCAGGCAAGGAGAAAGGAAACCAGCTCCAATGATGTTGTCATGGGTGCTGTCAAATATAAAGGTAGATCCTACAACACAGGGTAATGAGTAACTACGGGAATAAGAGGGAAAGGGGATCTGAGCACATAAACTCTTTGCCTTTGTGTGCCAGGCACTGCTGCTACAATCATGTCACACAAGAGGAAACTGAACTTCTGATGAGTCTCTCTAGCTTATTCTATTGTCATTGTTTGCTTTTCTGTTGCTGTGGTAAATATCATGACCAAAAGCAATTTAGGGAGGAAAAGATTTATTTGACTTACATGTTCCAACTACAATCCATCTTTGAGGGAAATTGGGGCAGGAACTCAAACAGAAGCCAAGTCAGGAATTACGAAACAAAGCTAATTATTAGCTTCCTTTTCTCTGGCTTGCTTAGCTGCTTTTCTTATACACCCAAGTCTTACCTGCCTAAGGATGGTATCACCCGTAGTGGGCTGTGCCTCCTATATTAGTGGGCAACTGAGCAAGGGATCCAGATATACCCACAGCTCCTTCTCATGCTGGCAATTTCTCAATTGACGTATCCTCTTCTCAGGTAATCCCAGATTTTGTATCAAGTTGACATCACACCTAGGGCAGAATTCTCCAAGCGGTAGGACCAAAGTTTAAAGTTTCTGGGACCATGTGAGTGTACTTCCTCTTGCCCTGAGAGGTCAGAGGAGGAGATCTGAATCCATAAAGGCAGCAATTCAGTGATGGGTGTGTCTGAAGACCCAGAATCATTAAAGCAGAGATGAATAGTGAAAGACATAGAACTGAGTTCCAAAGGTAAAGAGCAGAGCTCAGAGGCGGTCTAGAAAGGAAAAGGAAACCTCAGAAACGGAAACAAGTCGTGTGTGTGTGTGTGTGTGTGTGTGTGTGTGTGTGTGTAGAATAAGAAGAGAGGAAGCCAAGATAAGAGCTCTAGAAAACAGCCCCCCTGGAGAAAGGGGGCAGAGCAGAAGCAGGTAGGAAAGAGTTAACAACCAGTCTGCAAAGCATTCTCTACCTTCACCCAGGGATATCCCAGGGAAGACAGAAAAATGGCCTGGTCCAATTTCCTCGTAATCCTGCTGGTGACAGAGCCCCTGGCAAACACCCTAACGACACTGGCAAGCATCGACGTTCTTATCTGTGGAATGCTTTTAGCAAGATGTGCCCTATCTGCCCAGCACCGTCTGCAGTAAACAAACATGGAACCTCTGCATTTATGAGGTGGTGCCCTGGGAAAGGTTATCCAAACTATAAAACAAGGCGAGAATTAGGTAGAGATTTTTGTTACCGAAATAGCTCCCTCTGGAGAGGGGATGCCCCTCATGTATCATGTAGAGACCCCTTGTGACATATCTGGGCTAGGCCTCAACCTTGTATGTAGTATCATGGAGAAATGCTCTATGGCCCACACTTCACTCTTCTCTACTTGTGTTTTGTAGCTATTAATAAAAGCTTAATACTCTTCATATTGGGTCTGAGCTTCAGTTTATAAATCTGATTTGACCATCTGACCGGTCATGTTTTATCTCAAAGACAAACACTTACTAAACTGCTGCATGATTTTCAGCATCTTCGGCTCAATCCTGAGTTGAGCCAGGCTTCAGGGATAGCAACTTGACCTTACCAAGAGGCAAGTCTCTGGTCAGGGAAGACCTGGTGTGGCATCAGCAGGGATCTTTTTAGACATCAGGACACCATGAAAGCCTATATACAAAAGAAATACAAGGTGAGCTCTCAAGAGGACCCTTAGTCACTGACTGTAGAGAAAATGGTGGCAGAGGGTAAGTGTAGGAACAAAAAGCCAAAATACAGGCTCATCCAGGAGAAAAACGACAGGGCTCAGGGCAGGTCAGTGGGAATGAAGAGAAGCTAGTAAATTTAAATCTATTCTGGAATTGGATGCTTCGGGCTTGGGGGTTGATTGAAGCTATGGGCTTGGGAGCAGTGAGATAGAATAATTCGAGGTTGCCCACTTAGATAACTGGGTGGGTAATAATCCTGGTAACAGAGAAGGGATGGGTAAACTTGGGGAAGATAAGAGATCAGCTTTGGATGTTTTGGGCCTTTGAGAACATCCTCATCTGCAGTTAAGTCTTGTGGGTAGTTGAATATCTGGTTCTGAAGCTCCTGAGAAGTCACTGACCTGGGGTAGAAAGCATACTCTACTTGGTACCTGATGGCTTGGGACACATAAGATCACAAAAGAAATGAGAATCAGAAAGATAAAAAGGTCACCGCCAAGGACCATCACCAGTTATGACGAGATTTCTCAAAATGTGCTCCAAAGGTAAGCAGGGGTGTTTATAAAAGGCAGATTCTTGGCCCTGCATCAAAATTACAGAATCAGAATGTGCAATGTGTGGAGCCTGAGATTCTCATCTGCATGCTAATGAGAAGCCTGAATGGTGTTTAAGCACTTCAGCCTTTGAGAAGCCCCGAGGTAAAGAACGAGCAAAGGGGGAATTTGCTCCAACGAGACAGAGGAGGAGGAGAAAAATGGAACATCTCCCCCAAAACAGCACAGCTGCTGCCATGAAAATGGAGTGAAGGTGGGAGCTGCTAATTGTGTCCATCCTTTCTGCAAACTGAAGCGAGTGAGGACAAAGAGGTGTCCCTTGGAGTCGGCAGCATGGTGGTCATGATGCTGGTTTGGTCAGACCAATATGGAAGGGTATGACGATGAAGTGAAAACTCCGCTGAGACGGGGTGAAGGGAAGGCAGTTGGTAAGTGAAGCAAGAGAAGGATTTAGATCCTTTCCCTGATCAGCTTGGCTATGAATTGGGAGAGAAGTGACAAAACAGAAGCAGGTTAGTGTATGCAGTATGAGTACACAAAAAAAAAAAAAAAATGTCATTGTGAGTGTAAAGATGTAAATGTATCTGGTTACTGAGGGGATTGAAGACAGAACAGTTAAAGTGGGATATGGTCAATGAGGCACATAAAGCAAGAGCAAGTGATGGATTAAGGAGCAATCAGTGACATTAGCCTTGGTTGGAAACAGGCCTATAGGACAAGCGCACTGACAGTGTATTTATAGGTCAAGTTGTGCTAGCCAGGAGTTAATGTTGCCACTGGATGTTCACTATTTTCCTCCAAAGCAAAAAGAGAGATTAACTGCTGGGCAAGATGGAAATAACAACAGAGATTTGAAGACCATAGTTTACATGGAAGCAAGGCATGCTAATGATGGATACTAGTTCAGGAGTGGGTTCACTCTGGCTCAGAAGTCATCATGGATTAGAAGCTATTATGACTGGATCCTCGGAGCCTAGACAGGAAGGTGTTCTGATTTCTATAATCCTCATGCATGTGCCCTTCTAAGTTACACAGTTTCTAAGCGTGTAGGGTACAGACATTTGCTTCTCCACATCTCCCATTAGAGGGGATGGATGAGTGAAAAATTCTCCAGTAATCTTGTTGAAAAAGAAGCAGGAAGGAAATTTTTTTTCTGAGGGTCCAAGAAAGAGAGCATTGCTTCTTCAATCCTTCCACACTGACATGTTTTGAAAGCCTCCACCCAGCCTCCCAATATCAGAAAACCAAAAAACTTCAGTGTGTTGCTGTGACCAATATACCAAGAGAACACCTTAATGAAGGAAGGATGGCAGTTTCGGAGGATTAGGCCTATGATTTGTTGGTTCTACACTCTCGGGAGGAATTTTATGGAGGCAAGCGCATTGTGGTAGCTTCCCTTGGTTGTAAACTTGACACACCTGGCATGAGAGAACCTCAACCGAAGAAGAGCATCCCTGAGATTGGTCTATGGGCATGTCTGTGGATCATGTTCTTGATTGCTAATTGATGAAGGAGCCCGCTGTGACCAGTACCATCCCTCGGCAAGAGGAATGTAAGAGAAAGGTAGCTGAATGTGAGCCTGGAGGTAAGCCTAGCAAGTGTATTCCTCCACTGGTTTCTGCTTCAGTTGTCTGTCATTAGTTCCTGTCTTCTTTTCCCCAGTGATAGACTGGAACCTGTAGGCTCTTTTTTGCCCAGGGTGCTTTTGGTCATGGGTGTTTGTCTCAACAGCAGAAAGCTAACCAGAACAGCACGTGGCAGAAGAGGTTATTCACCTCAAGGCTATCAGGAGGCAGAGAAAAAGAGAGGAACTAAAGAGCATGTATACGTTTCAGAGTCATAAGCCCCATGACCTACTTCTTCCATGTAGGTTCCAATCCCTATCTAGAGTTTCTAGACCTTCCCATAATCAAGCCGAAACAGGTTATCATTCTAAGAAACTTCTTCATTATAATTACTTCAGCACAAAATCACATCAGCCCTGTACTCGAAGACTTGCAAGGTTATTACAAGAATCTGCAATGGTCCCAGTAGGAGACATGGAAGTAGAAGGGCAGCCAGCAGAATTGTTGCCTCTTTGTCCACAGCTCACCAAAGGCTACATCACTTCTCTGGTGTCTGCTGCTAAGTATTTAAACTTCATCAGCAAGAAGAATTTCAATGAGCTCTTGGTAAATGACTCGAATCATTTGAAAATTGCCCAAAGTCACTCAGCTGACCCAGTGTGGAGGCTCACAGGAGGCAGCCACGCAGCCAGTGGGGACAGGAAGGATGTGGTCTTGAGTCCAGTAGTGTGTTTGGGCTTGAATCCCTATGCAGAGCCAGCTAGCAAAAGATCCAGTCTTACCCAACTTCACAAGCCAGAGTGACATCAAACCTGCAGGCTTCATGGACACACTTGCCAACCTCAGCTCAAGTCAAGGCTGAGCAAGCTTTGCAAACCAGAAACACAGCCATCATCAGTGTTCAGTCCTGACAGCTCCTGAAGGCTTACTCACAGCTCACAGAGAGGAGAAACAAAACCCAAGGCCACCTCAGTTATCTGCAGAACTCTCTGTCATATCACTAGAAGCCCCTCTCCCTGTGCTTGGCAACAGACAGGAAACTAATGTTTCAGAGCATTACTAGAGGAACCATGGCTCTTGTGTGCCCTTCTACAGTACATACAAGTAGATGAGACTCGTGCAGCCATCAGAGACTCTGGGCCTCACTCTGTTCTCCTGGCTGACAAGCCTCCATCTGATAGACCTTAAGCAGCTTCTTAGTAGTCTCTTTGTCACTGTCTCCTGAAGACAACATTGAGCCTTGATTTTCTTCTCTTTGTGGGTTAATGTCTCAGAAGGCTATTCAGAGTCCCTGCTTCCACACATACAAATCCTTGAGAATGCTTTTACATGTGAGAGCATGCCCCTCCCCCATCTTACAGGTAAGAAAACTAAGACCAGCTTTGTTAGGTGTCAGATCCAAGGGAAGGCTAAGATCTAAGCTGAGTAAGTCAGAGTGGAGCAGGAAATAGAAGGCCATATTGAGAAGAATGACAGAGAAGGCTCCAGCATCAACACTAGATATATGGAGTGAGACTCAGCCCTGATATGGAAGGAGTGTTTGGATGACTGGTGAAGAAGGAAAGGGCTAAGCTGTCTCCAGATCAACCCATAGCCAGTAGAACTACCAAGCACCAAGATGTGTGCTTGTTATTTACATTTACAAAACAAATATAAAAGTAATAGCCAGAGGAAATTCTATAGCTCCGGGTTAGAGTGCTTACCTTCCACAGCCAGGAGCCTGGATTAGGTATTCAATAACAAACACACACACAAAAATTAAACAAATAAATTTGTATACGATTTTGTGCTAGTTTGTTCTGTCAACTTTATGCAACCTAGAGTCATTTGGGAAGAAAGTCTTAGCGAGGCATTATCTAAATCACCTTGGCCTGTGGGATGCCCTGTTGGCCTATTGGGTATTATCTTGATCCTTAACTGACCAGGCCCACTGAGAGTGGCACCATTCCTTAGGCTGAGCCACTAACTCAGTAAGAGTGAAGAAATCTAGCTATAGCAAGCAAGCAGATAGTATGGCTACACTTGTTTCCCTCTGTTCATGACTAGATGCGATGCAGTTGTAGGACTTCCTGCCTGACTTCTCTCCATGATAGACTGTGACCTGGAATTGTAAGGCAAATAAACTCTTACTTCCCTGAAGTTGCCTTCAGTGGGGTGCATTATTTCATCAACAGAAATGAAACTAGAGAGATTTCAGTGTGGCCTAGTTATCTGAGTGAGATCCAGCATGTGGTCAGCACCTGTTCTGGCCAAGCTTTCTGGGCACCTCATGCCCAGATTCAGCCTGCCATGATTAGAAAAATCACAAAGGAGGATTTGTGGTGCTCTGGGTGAGAATAAATCTGGGTTGGTTGATGAAGGCTTTCCAATTCATCTGCTTAAAGTGCTACCAAAAAAAAAAAAAATAGTCTACAAGCTGATCTGGCTTCAAGTCCCACTAGATCCCACTGGGCTTAATTTTTCTCTCTCCAGAGCCCTTTCCTGAATCTTTCTTGGCTTCCTATATTCTGTGCGAGTGGGTTCCAGCATCCCCAGGCTGACAGCATCCCAGTCCCAATCCCAGACGAGCACTGAACTAACTAGGCCTACCCATTCCTGGACTAGTCAGTTTGGTTGGAAGAACCAGTTGCACTGACTTGGCAGGAAGCCATCACATGTCCATCCTGAAGCTACCCTGGCAGGTACACGTGGACTCAGAGTGGGAATGGAGCAGATTCCCAGGGACGCTGAAACCTGGTCAGGTTTCAGATGCCTCCTAGTGCAGCAAGTGCATGGGCCCAAGGCGGGCATCAGAAATGGTCAGAGGCTTTGGGCCAGAGTCACATGCTAAGACCTCATTCTGTGTATGACTGGAGCATCTTCACTCGTAGCAATAGGCTGTATC
Organism: Psammomys obesus; assembly: GCF_907164565.1. Taxonomy (NCBI): domain Eukaryota; kingdom Metazoa; phylum Chordata; class Mammalia; order Rodentia; family Muridae; genus Psammomys; species Psammomys obesus. The sequence continues at coordinate 2,558,522 of NW_026591918.1, read as the reverse complement.
CCTCAGGATAATAGACCTTGCAGGTTTTAGGGTTGAGTGCTTATGGGAAAAGAAAACACAAAAAGAGGAGAGACATGGGAGAGAGATACCCAGGGATTTTGATCCCATTATGAATCATAGCAAAAAGTCACTAAGTTTGTTACCAGGAAGTGAGAAGGGTTTGTGATAAGCAGGTCTGGAGAAAAAAAAGAAAAAGCATTTGGAGTGGAAGGGAACAGCAAAGAATGCAAGACATAGGTATGACTATTGCAGAATAGCAGCACAGTAAAATAAAATAAATAAATAAAATAAAGACATGACCGTCTCCCGTGAAAGAGCTAAGTAGCTCAGATTTCACACCTGGACTTTTAATCAAGTTCCCTCTTGGCTGGTTGATAGCTGATCATAAGACAGGGAAAGAGACAAATCACAAGGAAAATTCGGGTTAGCTGAGACAGGCAGCCAAGACTCCATCTCCTGGGCTATCCGCGCTCCTTCAGGACAGCTGTCCTATAACCATCATTCTATCCCTCATCCCACACAGCTCCCAAGATCACTACTCTTCATTGACTATACCTGCATTCCATGTAAGATCATGTTATCTCCGAGGCTGATTCTTAAAGACCACCTCATAATTCTGTGTAATGCAACTGTATTACATAGAGGGCAATTGTTAAAAACACAGATGGCCAAACCCACCTGTAAAAATCCATTGTTCAAATCCTCAGTAGGTCCTGGGCATCTGTATTCTTGATTTGATCCTGGGAGAGTCTGGGGCAGTTGCCAAGCAGGGCAATCTGAGTGGACCAGAGATTGATAAGTTTGGGAGGGACCAGAGCTAGCACACCATGACTGCAGGTCCAACCCAGCCTGCTGCTCCTTTTGATGTAAATAAAGCTTTATTGGAACATAGACACACCTACTCACTTAGATTCTCTCCGTGGATGCTTTCATAGTATTGTCATCCATATGGCTCACAAAGCCTCAAACATTTATGCTATCATATTTTTCAGAAAGAGTTTGGCTCCCCCTGGGGGAGTAGGCAACCTCAGAGGCATGTTTGTGCCTGCTAGGCAAAGACTGAGAAGCAGAAGACCCCGCTTCTTCCTCTTGCACTTTGTCTGGGGCATCACAGGCCCCATTGTCTGAAAGGAATGGGAGGCACAAAATGGCACAATTTCTTTGGGGAGCCCTTTGTCCTCACTGAAGGAAATTGTAGTCCAACTGTAAATCAAAACACTCAGCATTCTTCTTGGGCATGTGACCCAAACTGAACCAATCCATATCTTGAGCCAATTAAAGGAGACTCACCTCTCCCTGGGGCACTGGAAAACTATTGCACACTGTTAAACAATTGTTATAATCTTTTTATTAAAGAGCACAATTAGGGCGGAACAGTGGTGGCTCGTGCCTTTAATCCCAGAACTAGGGAAGCAGAGGATGGTGGATCTCTGTGAGTTGGAGAACAACCTGGTCTACAGAGTGATTCCAGGACAGCCAGGGCTACATGGGGCTAAGTCTCGAAAAACTTAAACACACACACACACACACACACACATACACAATTAGTGCCTGGGAAAATAGCTTGGGAGTAAAATGCCTACTACACAGAGTCATACAAGCCTGAGAAACAGAGTTCAGATCCCGAGCCTAGAGGTGAGCATATGCAACCCCAGAGCTGGAGTGACCGGGACTACTGAGTTCTGTAGCTCATTAGCTAGCTAGCTAGTCTCCATGATCGGTAAGCTCTGTAGGTTCGATGAAAAACACTGTCTCAGAAGAAAAGAAGGAAAAGAGAAAGGGAAAAAGGAAAGAAAGGCACCATCAAGTTATCTAGATCCAAGCGCACCCATGCTCCAATGAATACACACACACACACACACACACACACACACACACACACACAAGCTCTTAAAATCACAATTAATGACAAGGTCTTGGAAGGTATATTCATAAGCACTCCTGGTGTTCGTTGTCCTGGAAAAGAGCAAAATCTTTGGGATATGAGCCAGTTTGACTCCCAAGTCAGCAGCTTCTAGACTCTCCCTTGTTGCCTTGCTCAGCTTGCTATTCTGAGAAGGAAAAACAAAATCCTGTCAGTCAGACATCTAACTAGACCACTGCTAGGCCAGCACCAGCCATCTTAAACATCCCATGAATATATTCAGACAACTAAACAAAGACTGTAGTTGATCATTGCTGCCCTTGAAGGTACAGCCTCAGCCAGGGCTATTTGAAATAATTTGTACCAAACTTGGCTATGGCAAACCTCCATGAACTCTAGATGATCCTGCAACCATTTCTGCAAAGGCAAGAGAGGAATCATGCCCCCTGGTCACCTAGCAGAGGGGCTACTTTAATTGGTACTAAGAGGTGAGGCTGTGAGTGGTGAAAAATATAAGTCATGATAACTGAATAAAGCAAAAAGATAAATGGCTGTGACTGGTCTGGAAGCTATCTGAACAGCATGCCTAGGCTCGCCAGGCTGGGCTGGGCCTTTTGCCTCCCTAGTTAGTAGCTGCTGGACTCTCCCTGTGCTGCTGATGTCATAGCACTGGGCCTTTTCGCAGTGGTCTTTCCTTGCCTGTCTTCAGGAAGTAGTGTGTGCTCTCTGGTAACACAGAGAAGGCAGCAGTTGAGGAATAGTGGCATTGGCAGCTGAGCAGTGGGCCTCCCGGGTTACAAAAGAGCAAGAGAGGAAAAACTATGGAAAAGCTGGTTCTTACAAGGCCATGGCAGAGGAAAAAGAAGGGCAGAAGAAGCAGGGAGGTGCCAAGAGGAGTCAGAGAGCTGAGGTTAAAGGATAAACAACTCTAAGGAACCAGAGAAGAGGCTCTGAGTCCCTTAAGAGTTCCAAAGAGCTGTAACACTGGTCTTGTTAAAAAGGGGGGGGGGGGGCCTTAGTGGGGCTTTGAGATATGCCTCAGTGGTTAAGGGGAGCTGAGTTCAAATCCTAGCACCCACACAGCAGCTCACACTTGTCTGTAACTCCAAGACCTGACACCCTCACACAGACACACATGCAGGCAAAACACCAATGCACATAAAATTAAATGAAAAAGAAAACGAAAGGGCTTGGTGGTCTCAACTCTGGGGTGTACACATGAGTGCTGGCACTGCCTGCAGCGAGGGCCTGAGGAATCCCGGCATCTAGGCCAGCCTCGGTGTTAACTATGACTAAAGGCTGGAAAAATCACACCTTCCTAGGCCCACAGCAGACTGTAACACTCATGGATCTATGGGGTCCAGTGCTAGATGTCTGTGACACGAGAGGGCATCACCTACTGACCTCCCACCCGCGTAGTCCCACCGGCTGCTTCAAGAGCTGTCCCTTGCCTGCCTGTGATTTCTACCCAAATGGAGCCAAAAGACTCCTGATGGGCCGCAGTCTTTCCCTGGCATCTGGATCCAGAAGTGAGAAGAGAAACATCCTGACCTTCCCTTCACAAATGGGCTAAAGAGAGCCTGCTCTCAGGATGCCTGGGCTTCCCTCCTGCCCCAGGAAGAGCCTCTCTGTCCCTTTGTCTTATCTCCTCCCCAATATCCCTTTCAAGGTAAGTTCGAACCTAAAGCAGTTGCTTACATTGCTTCCTTCACAAAATCCCAAGTAATATAAAATACAATGACTTAGCAGACCATGGGGTGGGAGCTGCCCATTTTACAGATGATATCTGGACCAGAAATGACAAGATCCCAGAACTTGGTCATTCCTCCTCTATCCTAATGTCAATTCCTCTAATCCCACAATCACTTACAGTCAGCAGCAGACAGAATCAATTCCAAAAATATAAGAATCATTTTAGAAATTAATTAAATAGGAAACAGTGGGTCTCCTCATGCCACCAGCAGTACAGACAACTCTACAGAGAGAACCTTCCCCAATGAGAGCTGTGTGTGTGTGTGTGTGTGTGTGTGTGTGTGTGTGTGTGTGTGTGT
>NW_026591918.1:2545590-2554597 GCF_907164565.1 Psammomys obesus | reverse complement strand
TGTGTGTGTGTGTGTGTGTGTGTGTGTGTGTGTGTGTGTGTGTGTGTCATATCGGGCATTTAAAAGCATCAAAAGATCAAATGGGGAGAATGTTAAATATGAATAGGATGAACGACATTTCTGTGCTGGGAATAATGACTTTAATGACTTCACTCACTCAGGTCCTCACATCATAAGATGTAAAATTTGGAAGGGGACGAAGGTGGGGAATGGAGTGCAGGGGGATTTGTGTGTGGAAGTGAGATCCACAGGTGAGTAGAGGGAGGAAATGGTAAGATGGAAGGAACTGTCATTGTGAGCCCTGGGTCCTGACATGTGTCACTGTTTTCCAGGGTCCTTCCCTGACATAAAGCAGCACGGTATCTGAGTCCACGGCAGCTGCAGGCACAGAGCCCCTTCAACAGATGGACAGGCCATCCAGTCTATCTGCACAAACTCTATAGGTGCCTCGTAGTGGGCAGAGCAACTCTGCTGACCATGGTCACCACCATAGTCAGATAGGGAGCCCATGGTGGCGGTCCTTGCACGCTCTGGAATTCATCCAACAACTAGGTCCATAAGCAGCTACACGTGTTATGGAGGCGATGTTGACAGCCTCTCCAAAACATGCATATATTGGGATTGTAACCCTGAAAGCAATGCTCCTGGGTGATGGAGCCTTTGGGTAAGGGATGAATATTCTATGAGGGAAGAGTCATCTTAAACAGAATTATTGTCTTTATTGACCTTATGAAGAGACATGAGGACATGTCCTCATATCAAGACCCCTCAGCTCTTCATAGGAGGACATGGCAAGCTAGTACCATCTTTGAAGCAGCAATACGTTTTCACCAGACACAAATCTGCCAACACCTTTATTCTGGACTTTAAGCCTCTACAACAGTGGGTAATAAGTCTCCGTCTTACATTAGCCACCAAATCCATGGCATTTCGTGATAGCAGCCTAGAAAGACAATATAGAAGGTTACAGTTGGACTGTAAAGGCAGACAGACCACATCTACCACTCCTGGAATGTCACTTTCCAGCTGAAACACTCTCAGCAGAGGACTCCGCAGCCCTCAGACTGGAGAGTTAGATTTCTCACCCATGAGATGGGCTCCGCACCGCCCCTACTGTGTGACTGGAGGGTGACATGAGTAACACACACAGCCTCTTAGCCTGCTGCGATGGTCAGCAGTGTAAAATTGACAGGATCTAGAATCATCGAGGGACAATCTTGTGGTTATGCCTGTGAGAGACAATCTAGATTAATTTAACTGAGTTGGGAAGACTCACCTTAACCGTGGCAGCACCACTGCCTGGGCTGGGATCCTGGATAGGGCAAAGGAGAAAATCGAGCTCACGCCAGTGTTCATTCTTGCTCTCTGATCCGGAGTACAGATGCAATGACACCAGCTACCTGCTCACACTGCAAAAGCACCACCACCACCCCAGTCTCACACCCCCAGCTGGAAGGATCTGCAGTCCCTAGAACCACGGGTCCAGATAACCCCTTCTTTCCTAAGGTGCTTTTGTCAGTCGTTTTGTCAGAGCAGTCAGGGAAGTAACTAATGTACTTGTTCGCAAAGAGAGGCTTCTCTTCCTCTTACCTGTCTGCTTCCATATACATCAGTATCACTCTGAACCCAGGATCTCATCCAGTGCTTGAGGTTCAGGGACCAAGGACCAGGCCGAGTTTCCCTCCACAGTGAACAGACAAAGCTGCTGTGGCAGGATGGCAGGTATCTACCTCAGCCCAACCTCTTGATGTGACTGAGTTCGACCGAGGCAAACAGATAGCCTGTGAGAAACAGAGAGGTGAAGATTCTGCTTCGTTTTCATCTATTGGGCCAACCGGGTGAGGAAGCAATACCAGAAGTAATGATAGCAGAACTTACAGAAAACTTACTGTGAACAGAGAACTTCACATGAACCAGCACCTTCAATCTCACAATAACTGTGCAAGACAGGTAATATTACTACTAGGCCCATTTTACAAAAGAAGAACTTGAGGCTCAGAAAAGTGAAGAAACTTATCCAAGTTCAAGCAGCAAATAGGTGCTGTGGGTCATCTGCTTTAAAAATCCATGCTGCAAACCTTGAGCAACTTCGTGGAGACACAGTATTAGAGGAGATTCTGGAAGCCAGAATCTGGGAGGTGACCCATCTAGAAGGCAAGCAAGTCATGTTAGCGCTGTCCCAGAATCTCTCAGAAGAGGCAAGGTACGAGTTGGAGCTGTGCAGGATATCTCAGGTCGTTTTCACTGTCCCAGTTTGTTCACCGTTGTAGCAAAGCATTACACTAAGAAGATGTGGTATGGACAGGGAGGAAGCCATGGGAAACCACACCAAGTCCTGCAGTCAGGCCTGCATGGCTGGCTACAAAGGCCCTACGCTACCCAGGAGCCAGGACGAATCAGCACGCTCTAGGAGGACCTGAGATGTGAGCCATCAGGTCCAGAACAGGTGGCAGCCCCAGTCCTAATTACGTGCTCTGATGAGAAAATGGCAAAACTGCACCCATCTTGTTCAGTTTACATCTCTAGACCTGGGCTTACAGCTGGTGCTGCGTAAGCAGATAGAGGGAAACTGAACAGTTAGAAGCACTTGCTGCTCTTGCAGAGGACCCAGGTTCGGTTCCCAGGCCTGTATCTCTGTGGTTTACAACTCCTGTAATACCAGTTCCAGGGAATCCGATGCCTGCTTCTGACCTCCACAGACACCTGCACGCATGTGATACACATACATGCAAACAAGCTCAAATACATACACAACAAATATTTTTTTAAATGAGTGAACAAAGTGAATAGGGAGAAGCCAGTGCCTCTTAGACTTGGCACTGCTGGGTGGGGGGGGTGTCCTCAGTGGCAATCTCTGTGTCCCTGAGGCCCACCAGAGGTGAATGTCCTATGATATCACAACCGAAATTGTCTCCAGGAGACCCTCAAACAAGTACACTGAAATCCTCAGCTTATGCCACTCGTTGAAAAAGGATCCTAATATTTATCTACATGTCCAGTGGACAGGGAATGTCCCAGCACCAGAAGCCTGGAAAGGCTGGGATGAAGCAGAGCAGCTTGGGAGCTCTGTGATGAGAAGTGAGAATGCTGTTTGGTTGCTTGCCTGGGGGTGGGGGCGGGGATAAGTTAACATCAACCACAGGGCAGGTAAGAATGTTCTCAATAGTAGGGGACTCAGACCGGACACTAGCTAGGGACAAAAAAAAAAAAAAAAAAAAAAAAGCCATAGGCTCAGCAGATTGGACAACAGAAATCCACATGCAGTCCCAGACCCTTTGACAGGCAGTCTTGCAGCAGCGACCCTCTCTTGTCTTAGCTTTGAGGCCTAGTCCTCAAAGTGTGGCCTCCCACCCAGGAGGGCTGTGGATCAAGGTGGTCTTGGCAGATCCTCTAGAAGGAATTAGCCGGTGACACTGAAGCTACGGGACAGCCTCCTTATTACACACACACACACTCACACCTCTCTCTCTCTCTCTCTCTCTCTCTCTCTCTCTCTCTCTCTCTCCCCATGTGCCTGCACTTCCTTACACTGATTTGTTTCTTTCTGAAAAAACCCTTTTCACCCAGACACTGAGCTGGGCTACAAGAGAGAGGACTGACTCAGCCATTTCCCTGTCCTCAGCATAAAAGGCTCTAAAAAGGATAATTTAAGCTTCTCTGGTGTGAGGTCGTTTAATGAATCTTCTCGAAGCTAAGAGGTTTTATAAGCCTTTTAAAAACCCTCCCCCAAGCACAGGGCTGTGATATTACCTTGGAGAGCCAAGAGATGGAGTGATACACGTATACACAGCACACTGGGAGGAAGGAGGTGGTTTCCTTGGCAACAACATCCATGTTCTGGCTTCCTTCGGCTAAATTGGAATATATTGAAATATCTGCTTTGGGCGCCTCTCTCTCAGAGGGAAATGAGTGGTTTTCCTATTCCACAAGCCTGCAGCTGGGGAGAGATGTTCTGTGAGTTTGATGCATCTGAACGGGGCAAAGCAGCCTGCAGGCTGGCAAAAGTCCTCGGCCTGTCTTTGCAAAACCCAGGAGCATGCTTCTTTGAGCCAAGGGGAGAAGAAAGAAACAAGCAAAGGAGGTTCACCCTCCTGGTCCAGCAGAGAGCCAAAGATTCCATCTTAGGCTGCTGCCTGTATCCTCACCTCTCCAGTGTGTTTCCAAAGCACACCCAGCTTTCTACATGAGTCTCAAAAAAAATCTGCACAGTTTATATCTGAAATGGAGAGAGGCTAGAAGGAAAAAGGGGATCTTTGGATCAGATCTTCTCAAATCCTTGCCATAGGGGCACAGCTACATATCCAAAGCACAGTGGCTGGCAAGCACAAGATGATAGTATCATGTCTGTGGACCTGAGTGTTTGCCTGGCTACACCTTTAATCTCAGCATAAGTTCTGTGAACTCTTAACCTCAGTGGTTGTAAGCATCCTTCCTCTTAGGTTCCTATGAACCTTATGAAGGTCAGATAAGGTGAGCTGTGCAATCCTCAGCACCTTGGAGACATTCTGTTCTGTTTTCTTCTTCATACCAAGAAACAAACAAGAAACAAATCTCCAACAGGGGAGATTTACCAGAAGGCACAACATCATGGGGGAGCCTGGTGGAGGGACCTCACCCTAAGAACCCAAGTCTTTCCATTTGCATAGCTGTGTTCCCAGGGTGCTTTTGTAGCACTCAGATGGCCAAAGCTAGAAAGAGTGTGAATAGAACAGAGGACTGATTCAGGTATAACTTGAGAGCCAGCCATCAAACTCAGAGGGAAGGGGTCAGGCCAGGACAGGGGCGGGCAGGTTGACTGTATGGGATCACCAGGCTTTGGCAGGGCCAAAAAAGGCTAACCATGAGAAGGCAGGATTTGGTGAGGAAGGACAGCTGTGTCTATCTCAGGGACATGACCCAGAATATGGTTTATCCTCTCCAAGACTCGGGTTGAATATTTTTTAAAAATTTTTTACATCCATTTTGTGTAGGAGGTGGGACATGGGGAGTAGGGGAGTGGGTGAACATGTCAGGGAATGTACATGGAGATTAGAGGTCAACAGCAGGACATCAGTTCTCTCCTTCCATCATGTGGGTTTCAGGAATTGAACCCATGTCATCAGGCCTGGTGGGCAATACCTTTACCCAGAGAGCCATCTTGCTTGCCCTATCAGATTAGAATTTGATTGCCATCGTGGCAGCAATAGAAGCTGGGGCCTCTAAGAGGTGGTTAGATTGTCAATGTGACATGTCCCCAAAGCCTTTAGAAGACAGGGCGTAGGTGGAGGAAGCGGTTTAGGCTTAGTCTCTGCTTCCTGGTCAGCCACATGTGAACTGCCATCTTTCACCACAGGCTCAGGCCACTGAGCTGCTCTGCTTTCCCTAGCATGATGGATTGAAAGTCCTGAACTGGGGTACCTGGGAACAGAGCCATCCCAGATAAACTCTCTCTCTTCAGTTGCCTCTACCAAGTGTTTTGGACACAGCAGCATGAAGCCAGAAAAATTAATGTCTTTCTCATGAAAATGAGTCCATTCTCACAAGAGCAGGCAGCGGGAAGCATGTCCTCTCTTTTCCGCATGTGCTGCCCTGCCCACCACATTTGTGCCATGTTATAATTTGCTGAGGCCTTACCAGATTCTTATGCCTGAGCTTTGACTTCCAACTTCTAGAATACTGACTTCAATAAGCTCCTTTACCTCATAAACTTTCCAGTCCCAGGTATTCTGGTATAGCAACTGAAAATGGACTCAGACACTAGGCTATGTAAACACCCTCACAGCAGATTCCTTATTAGATTTTTGGTCCTGTATTATCTACTTTTCACTCCTAGAAAAGTCTTTCTAGAGACCGCATGAAAACCGACTTAAACACACTAGGACCCAGGATCCCCATATGAAATCCAGATTCCAGAATTGGTTCTAAAGACGTTATGGTTACAAAGCTTCATTTCAGTCATGTTTGAGGTGTGTAAAAGCTTGAAGGAAAACTCTCCAAGCTTTGTGGTCTGCAGAGTAATCACCCTCTTCTCCCGCCAAAGGGTGGCTGTGTTACCACACAGACTGACAGACTGACAGCAGTGAATGAAATCTTACCACATGTGTCTTGCTATCTTCTATCTCTTGGCCATCCATGAGAAAGAGGTTTGCTACTTAGAAGAAGACAGTCCAAGCACTGGGCCTTTCCCCTAGATCAATGGTTCTCAACCTGTGGATCATGACCCCTCAGGGGGTCAAAGGACCCTTCCGCAGGGGTCACATAAGACCATCAGAAAACAGATATTTATGTTACAATACACGACGGTAGCAAAGTCACAGTTATGAAGTAGCAGCAAAAATAATGTTATAGTTGGGAGGTCGTCACAACATGAGGAACTGTGTTAAAAGGTCTCAGCTTTAGGAAGGCTGAGAGTAAGAAAAGACGGTGTTAAATAAGAGAAGACAGTCAGATGCAGCTTATTTTTGAGGCAATTTCAGGCATATGTCCCATCTCACATCCTCTCAACTGGCTCTTAGGCTGTGGTTATTATTATGGTTGTTATTATTATGCCAACATCCCAGCTGCATGATTCTCTCTGTGTGTCTCTGTCTGTCTCTGTTTGTCTCTCTCTTATTCTGGCTCTCTTTCCCTCCCTTCCTCCTTCCCTTCTCAGCATCTCTCAGCTCTAACACACAGCTCTACAGGAAGCCTACAGCAGCCCACTCACCCACCCCAAACCCAGAAGTGCAATAGATCTCACACCCAGGACAACCCCTGAAATGACAAAGACAAAAGCCCAAGAGAGTGTGTCCCCTGTTACTCCTGCCAGAAGCACACTAGGCACTCTGCAAGTTCTAAGAGGGCTCCAGCATTCCCCCGTGCTGGCTTTCCCTTCCTCTTCATTTCATTCTTTTCATTCCTTCTGTTTCACATCCCAAAATTTGGTACACCCAAGTCTTGGTCTTTTTTGGGGGTCATCTAAGCTAATATGAGTGGTTAAGATCAAAATATGGAACTAGATTGAGAAAGCAAAGGGTTGATTTATGCATTTTTCCCTTTAAATGTGAAGTTTCTATAAACCAAAATAGTCCTAATAGTCTTTATTTACTGTTCTCACCTCCCCTTGAACAATTCAGTTTGAAAGCCTTGTGAGGAAGTTCAGCCTCCAAACATGATAGTGCATGAGCCAGGTATAAGCTGGGTACAGTGATGGGGTGGAGTGTGAATCAAAGCCTAAACACAGCAAGGAAGCACAGAGAGAGGGAGGTGGCCTAAGGTGGTGTCAGTGACAAAATACCGGAGATAATCAGCTGGAGAGGAGGAGAGGTTTGCCTTGCCTCGTGGTTTCGGAGGCCCCACTGCTTTGGGCCTATAGCAAGACTGTGCATTTCATGGTGAGAAGTGGGTAATGGAACAAAGCTGATTCTCTCATGCCAGCCAGAAAGGGGAAAGGGAAGGCAGGTGAGGTTACCAATATTCCCTGCTTCCGAAGTTCCTTTCACCAAGCCCCACCTCCTAGTGCCCCCACCTTCAGATGGCATGACCATCTGGCGATCAAGTCTACAGCACATGACATTTCAGATCCAAACGATAACAGTGTCAGAGTCCAGGGAGTGAGGGGGATATGAGGCCTTTGGGACAGTCCAGCATGTGGCGCTGCAGTCTGCATAGACTAAAGAATTATCCATAAAAGGATGTTGAAGTCTGTTGGGGTGGGAGGAGGCTGTCTGCAGAGCAAAGACAGTGGTAAGAAGATTTTGATCAAATAACTCAGTATATTAAAGGCAATGGGAGGGGAGTCAGGTTTCACACTGGCATAGAACACACGACAATGGAGAAGGCTACCTAGTGGTGTATTTGAATATGGTTTGGCCTTCCCAGACTTCATACTTTTTGCTGTGGAGGTGGAGGTTGTGCTGGGAGAACATTGGGTCATCAAGCATTAATGCAGTTCTTGAGGGGCTACGTTAATCACCACAGAAACTGGTTGTTATCACTAAAGCAAGTCCACCCTCATACTTGCTGTTTACTTTCTCGTTTTCCCATTTGTCTTCCCTGCATTGTCATGAGATGAAGATAGTGCAAGGCCTATGCCAGAAGCCAACAGATGCTGGTGTCATGTTCTCAAACTTCCAAACATATAGAACCATGAGCCAAAATAAACCACTATTTTTCCATAAATCACCCAGCCTTGGATGTTCTGATATAGAGACAGAAAACCAAGATGTGTGGTGAGAATTTAAGACATTTGTGAGAACTTTGGTATTTCTTAATTCCCCTCACCTCTACTCTGTTTCTGTATTAAATAGTTTTATATCAACTTGACATACTCTAAAGTCTCCTGAGAGGAGGGAGTCTCAGTCTAAAAATTTCCTCCATAAGATCAGGCTATAGGCAAGCCTGTAGGGAATTTTATTAATTAGTGATTGATGGGAGAAGGCCCATCCCTGGGTTGATGGTCCTAGGTTCTCTAAGAAAGAAGGCTGAACAAGCCATATGAAGCAAGCAAGTAAGCTGCTCTCCTCCATGGCGTCTGCATCAGCTCCTACCTTCAGGTTCATTCCCTGTTTGAGTTCTTGTCCTGATTTTCTTTGAAGATAAATAGCAATATGGACGCGTAAGTCAAATAAACTTTAATCGTGGTGTTTCATGACAGCCATAGAAATGCTAACTATGGCAATTACCATGAGAAGTCATGGCAAGAACTCAAGACAGGAACTGATATAAAAGCCATGGAGGAATTCTATTTACTGGCTTGCTCTCCATGTCTTGCTAAGTTTGCTTTCTTATGCTATTCAGGACCAATTACCTTAGTATGGTAGGGCCAGCAAACAGCATTCCTCCATGGCTTCTGTGTCAGCTCCTGCCTCCAAGTTCCTGCCCCGTTTGAGTTCCTGTCCTGACTTCCTTTGATGATAAACAGTGCTGTGGAAGTATAAGCCAAATAAACCCAGTTCTTCCTAAGTTGCTTTTGGTCTGGCATTTCATCATAGCAATAACAGCCCTAGCTAAGACAGCCTCCACTTTCGATGGATACATGAATCGAAAT
>NW_026591918.1:2541556-2545580 GCF_907164565.1 Psammomys obesus | reverse complement strand
CCCTAGCTAAGACAGCCTCCACTTTCGATGGATACATGAATCGAAATGTATATGGCAGCCATTAAGCATGTTTTACTTCCCACTCTACTATGACAGCCAATTAATCAATTAATCAAATTGATCAATTAATTTAATCAATCAATCAATTAATCAAATGTGATTTAATAAGTACAATATAGAGAATGAATATAGTTATAAATGTGCAAATCTGTGCTTCTGTGAATGTGCACATTGAAAGAACCGGAGACCCACGACTCTGCAGTAGAAATGAGCACAGCTGGGAACCAGATATTGGCTCTGGGATTAGTTCCTTTTCTCTTACTGTGATAAACTGTCATGACCAATGCAAGCTATAGAGGAAGAGGCTTGTTGTTTTTAGCTCCAGAGGGCGAACCTATCACGGGTAGGGAGGCAAGCAGCAAGCATGGGGACAGGAACAACCTCTGTCTTTCAACCACAAACAGAAAGCAGAGAGAGAGAGAGGTAGATGGGGGCCAAAACCATGCACACCTGAATCCTGACCCCAGTGACACACTTTCTCCAAGAAGGCAACTCCCACTAAACCTCCCCAAACAGTGCCACTAACTGAGGATCCAATTCCTGAGCCTATGGGGACATTTTTATTCAAGGTGAAATAGCTTCTCAATACCATCCTCTCCCCCAAATAAGTCAAGGCTTCTTATGAATGGCTGCTGGTCCCAGGGCTTAGGAGAAGAACCCTGATTTACCAAAACTGAAGGGAGCGTTCTGGGAACTATGGGGAAAAGATCAAAAAGGATGCAGAGGCCCACTGGAAAGGACTTCCTCAGGCATAATCTAAGGAAGCTTAAACACAAATAGGTGACAATGTTAACATACTGAATCAACCACAGCAAATGGAAATCCATGATTGCATAGATCAGAAGTTATAAAAATGAATAAATTGAAAAAATTTAAAATACATCGTCTCAAAATTTTCTCCATAAGGTATGTGTTAGTTACAAAAGAAAGCAAGTAATTTTACAAATGAAAAACTCCTTCATCGAGCAATCAAAGTTTTGCCCTCCAATACTGAGAAAATTCTAAATGGCCTGTGGCCTGGTAGGACTGAGTGGGAAGAACCAGGCACACCTTCTGCTGGCCTTGCCAGGCGAATCTGAAGAATTCTTTCTGAAAAAAAGCTGAAGAAGCTCATGGGAAACACCTTGGGGCTGGTGGGGGCGATAAACAGTAGAATAGCGGACCTGGACCCTCCAAAAATGCCAAGGTCAGCAAAGCCAAAGAGAAACCTGAGTTGAGGGATGAAGAAGACCGAAGAGTAAAGGCAACAAAATGCAACCCGTGTGGCTGGCCTTGACCTTTCCTCTAGCTGGGACATTTTTGAGATGGTTGACAAAGGCTGCAGGTTTGGCCAAAGCCCAATGGCATCTGAGAAAGGATGAGACCTGTATGCAGGGTTAACTTTCCGCACGTGAAGTTGACATTGTCGTTAGGGGGAGAATGTCCTTGCTTGTAGGCAGCACACATTACAGTACACAGGGAGGACAGAGCACCAGGTCAGAGGCGGGGGGGGGGGGGTTTCTTTGTACTGTGTTTGCAACTTTTCTATAGGCTTGAGATTATTTCAAAATAAAACGGAAAAGTAAAAATTGTGTCAAACCTTAAAAATACAAACTGAAAAGAAAATTCCAAATGTACATACAAATACCACTGTTAATTGACAGAAAATTATCAGTACACACACGAAATGGCTCAAGGCTTCAACGGACAATGTTTTAAAAAAAATCTATGTCCAAGAAACATGCAAAAAAGTTGAACTTCTCACAACACACACACACACACACTTATGTGCACCTGCATACATACATGAAAACACACATACACACATGCATGTGCCCATCACACACACACACACACACACACACACACACACACGCAACAAAATAAATTCCGTGTATCTGTTCCTCTTCAAAGTATATTCAGAAACACCTATCTCAGTGTGGCTTGTAAAGAGAAACCACTTAATTTTCCAACAATCAGGCATCAGATAAATTAACCCCAATACATCCAAAAAAGAGAGAGAATACTATGGCAACCATTAAAAACCATTTAATCAAATGTTATTTAACGACAGCTGTGCATATAAACATCGTTCTGTTAGCACCAATACTCAAATCCTGGGGGCTCTAAGCTCCCACCTGCCAAATAATGTTAGTACTTCTCTCCAAAAGTCTCTCCTAGCCACTTCTGTGAGACATGACAGGCGTATTGTGCCATTCTCAAAGCAAGCCTAGCCGTGTCCCCCTGGGGACCAGGAGATGGGTTTGGAGGAAGCTTGAGGAAAAGGCCATTGCTCTGGTGTGGTGGATTCCCTTCAGACTGCTTCTTGGCTCTTATGCCACAGTTTCACATGGGTCTTGGGTCTGGCACTGACTTGAGCCTGTTTGGAGCTGGACCCTGACATGGGCCTTCCAGAGTTCAGCGTCTCACTGCGTCCTTTGCTGACTGTAAGCAGTCCATCTCTGCACCATCTTGCCTCCACCTGGGGCCCAAGCCTAGTTCTTCACACAGAATGAAAACCTCTCCTCTTTCCTCCCCTATGTGCTACAAAAAAAAAAAAAAAAAAAAGCATCTGAAAACTTTTCCTTCCATTTCAAGCACAAAAGAGAAAAATTTCCCCTGATACAGATACCTCCTGGGGGGTGGAGGAGAACAAGCAGATCTCCCCTTGAAACATAGCCCAGTTCCAGCCCTCTCTGATCTGTAAACATGGCAGGTAGGAAACAGACACAAATAAGAAAACATGAATAACCCCACAAAAGCCCAGAATGGCGTACAGAGACAGCCTCTGCTCGGCAACACGAGGAAGAGTGATCAGTGGCTTGTTCTCCTGGGTGTCTTATTAAACCCCTTGCTTTTAAACTCTTATAGAGTTATTGGAAGCCAAAAAGGTCCACCATAAAATATTTATAAGATAAACTAAGGGCACTCATTATTTACTCATATACCCAAATGCCCTAGATTGAACTTGGCCAATCATCTTAGGTTCCTGTCAGCTTCACCCTAATAATTTCCAGCTTCCTTTCTCCCTAATAGCTACATCCCCAAACACTGCTATCCCAATTTTTTAATTTCCATAAGTTAAGGCCATGCTCTGTGCATCCTGAGACAAGCTCTTCTCCCTCGGTGTGATGCTCCTGAGGCAGCTCACTTGCTCTCTGAGGCATGACACAAACAGTGCATCCATTATGATGTAAACGTGTGGATTGAATCCCTCTACCTCCCTCCCACCAGGAATGCGGCAAGAACACTCTCATCCAGGTCCCCCTGGAGCACCTCCAGTACTTTCTAGATGTTTCCAGAAGGAGCTGCTGGATCACATAGTGTGGGAGGCCCGCTAGCTTTCCTAGACAATGAGGAATTGCCTTGCAGAGATGCGGGCCCATTCACTGCATCTGCTGCAGTGTTTCAGGCTGAAGCTGTGGGTCCCTCTGGAAGCTTCCAAATGAAGGCCATATCTACCTACAAAAGTTCTCCCAGACACATCTGCCTAGGCTGCTGGAGCTGCTGTGAGGCATTCGGCAGGGGTTTTCCTAGACTCTGCTTTCCTGAGGCTCAAAAGAGTTTGGGAGCAGCCTAGCGCACCTCCTGTGGTCACAAATGCTGCTGTGGCCTGTGGGCTCAGGGATCGCTGAGAAGAATTCCTGCTTGAGCCTTAGAGCCTCTGGAGCCAGAAAGCCTCTCCGAAGCCCCTGCAGACACAGGAGAGGGATGCCGTGGCTCATTCCTTTCCTCCACCCTCACCAGGGACCCCTGGGGTGAAAAAAAGACAGAGCACCCTTCTATTCCTCTCAGGGGTTCCCTCCACCTTTGAGCTGCATGGCCTGAGCAGCATCCTGACCACACCCTGCTTCCTCACCAAAATTCCAGAGTGAGACGGCATCCCGCACCTCAGCCCAGCCTCAGCCCAGGGATGGGCCTCAGCCCAGGGGTGGGCCTCAGCCCAGGGATAAGCCTCAGCCCAGGGATGAGCCTCAGCCCAGGG
>NW_026591918.1:2535352-2541546 GCF_907164565.1 Psammomys obesus | reverse complement strand
TCAGCCCAGGGATAAGCCTCAGCCCAGGGATGAGCCTCAGCCCAGGGGTGGGCCTTCTGCAGCCCGCCTCTGCCTGCTTCCTCCAAGATGTTTCCTAGCAGGCGCTTAGTGACCAAGGTTCTAAGTGACAACCCTTCCACAAGCTAATCAAAGAAAGAGGACTCTAGCTAAGATGCTCAATCCCCATTCAGAAAGGAAAGAGGATGGACATCTGAGGAGGGAGAAAACAGGGAACAGGACAGGAGCCTACCACACAGGGCCTCTGAAAGGCTCTACCTGCCAAACTTTGGGCAGAGTGCAGGGAATCTTATGAAAGAAGAGGGAGATTAAAAGACCTGGAGAGGACAGGAGCTCCACAAGGAGAGCAACAGATGTAAAAACTCTGGGCACAGGGGTCATTTCTGAGACTGATACTCTAGCCAAAGACCACTCATGGAGATGGCCTGGAGCCCCTGCACAGATGTAGCCCATAGCAGTTCATTGTCCAAGTGGGTTCCATAGTAATGGGGACAGGGACTGTCTCTGACAGGAACTGATTGGCCTGCTCTCTGATCACCTCCCCCTAAGGGGGAAACAGCCTTACCAGGCCACAGAGGAAGACAATGTAACCACTCCTGATGAGACTTGATAGACTAGGATCAGAGGGAAGGGGAGGAGGACCTCCCTTATCAGTGGACTGGGGGAGGGGCATGGATGGGGAAGAAGGAGGGAGGGTGAGATTGGGAGGGGAGGAGAGAGGGAGCTACAGGGGGGATACAAAGTGAATAAACTGTAATTAATAAAAATAATTTTAAAAAAAGAAAACCCTTCTATGCTTGTTTTCCTTCCTTATCATACAGAAGATGGAAATCATCAATCCTGGCTTATCTACCTTTTCAGACTATGGGACTGAATGCCTTGCTTAACCTCTCTAAGGTTCTATTTGCATGATAGCAAAGCTACTACCATTCTGACCTGTTGTGAAATCTCAAAGAGATCACACCAATGCTCGTCACGTAGGCCATGCCCAGTAAATAGCTTCTATAAAATCAGTCTCCTTTTGGATGGAGCAGGGATGTCCCAGGTCTCCAGGTCAGCCTAAGCTTGGAGGATTTAGATCCTTGCATTTTACAACTTACCTAAGAGAGTGGATTTTGTGAAACTTCAGCTATTGCAGTGAAGGGAGGTAGAGACTCAAACAGAAATCTAGTAGACTCTTGGCTAGTCAGAAGTGATTCCCCTACCTCCTCTTATAATGCCTTGTGATATACATTCAACCAGATTAGATGGGCCTAACCTTGAACTTGTCCTGTCCCCCCTGAATGTACTGATCAGAGTCAGCTGCGCACTGGGTTAGTACAGGGCTGGGGAATGCATGAATACAAATATGCCTGTCAGACCCTTGTCTACCCTGTGTGACAGTCCAAGCACGGGGCTGAGTTAGGTTCATGCCTCAGTCTGCCAGATTACTGAACCAGACATTCACACACCATCACTCTCAACAAACAGAAGGTGTTCAGCAACTATCGCCAATGTTGACTAAATACCTCCTTTCTGAAAGACGGGAACTTGGTGAGGCTTTGAACTCGCCAAAGGAGCTGCCCTTGGGAACCTCATAAGTCAATGAAGAAGGCAAAGCCAAAGCCAACCATGAAAGCAACCAGAGTGTGTGGATTGTAGAAAACCTGTCAGTCTGAGCAAAACAGACTCAAGAGGTTACTCCTACGACCACTGTGGTGAACTGACGGGGACAGCTGCACTTCGGCTGCGCGGAGAGGCTTGATGTGATAAGACTAGAGAAGTGTGCAGAGGCCCAAAGACCACACCCAAAGCACAGGCTTTCCTGTGGGGGTGCAGGGAATTGAATCCAGGTCCTTTGGAAGAGCAGACAATGCTCCTAACCACTGAGCCATCTTTCCCAAATAGAGGAAGACAGGTCTTTTGTCAAGGGTATATGAGTAGCTGTGCTCCCCTGCTAGAACCTCCAAACAAGCTCAAGGTCCACTCTAGACTTTTAAAACATAAAGTTAGAAGATTAGACAGTCATTGTAGGAAGTCTAAGAATGTGTGAATTACAGGATTTCTCAAAAGAGTAAAACAAAAGACACACAGGGAAATCATCCAAGAAACAATTCAGAAAATTTTCCTGAGTCAGAGGGCACAGGTTTCTGAATCTAAAGTTTCATCTGGTGGCTAGTACAGCATGTGTGAGTGGGCCATCTCCACAGCACAGCAAGATCACTGCTCAGAGGGCTAGCAGGAGGAAACAAGAAAATAAGTCATGTTCCGGGAATCCAGAAGCACAATGGCACTGGCTTCTTTGCTAATTAGTGCTCCTGAAGAAAAATACCAAAAGACAACAGCGAAAACCCTTCATATTATTAATGGGAAAAAAAATAGATTTTCTTTTTGTAGAATTCTACACCCAAGCAAATAACTGAACACCTTGTACAGAAAGCTGCCCCACTCCATGCGTCCTTTTTGAGATGGTATGGCAGGATGAGCCTTACCAAAATAAAGTTCTAAACTAAAAGTAAAAAGGAGACAGAAGATGCAGAAAACTCTGACATGGGGCTGAAAGGAAAATATCCCTAAAAGGGTTTGTCTTAGTTACTCTTCTATGGTTGTAAAGACACAACGATAACGACAGCAACTTTAGAAGAAAACCAACAGGGCTTGCACTTCCACAGGGTCACGGCCGTGACAACCATGGAGGAGCACGCGCAAGCAAACAGGCATGTTGCTGGAGAGCAGTAGCTGAGAGCTCACATCTGATCCAGGAGGCAGAAAAAGAGCAGGGAAAGGTAACTGGAAATGGCACCGGCTTCTGAAGCCTCTGAGCCTGCCCTCAGTAACACACCTCCTCCAAGAAGGATGTACCTCCTCACCTTCCCAAACACCTTCACCAACTGGGGACCAAATACTCAATTGTGTGAGCCTATGGGGGCTTGTTCACTCAAACCACCACAGGTTTGTAGGGGAATTTCAGAATGAGACCAACAGGGTATCCAGAGTGACTGTCTGCGTAGGTTAGAAAGTTCCACGGAGACTATTTGAAAATAACAGCGAGTGGCAGTGTCACATAGCAAGTAGCAGAGACTTTGGATTTGAATTGGTAACACCAAATTAATAGGCAATCGAGCAAAGAACAGAGATAGGTTTTGGCCTTAGAGAGGACAAAAAGTCACAGGGAAAGGGAAAATGGTGCTGTTTGTCTCTTCAAACCCTGCGCGTGTAACTTTGAAATGCAAACAGTACATTTATTTCTGTAAATACACTGCAGTCCTCCTATCTCCAACACTACCGTTTCAATGTGCTCAGAGGCAGAACCAAAGCATGATGTCCACCCCAGACACTCTGTCCACTCCAAGAAAGCCCTTCGCCTTTGAAGGATGGGAACTACTGAGACCAGACATGGGGCTGGGAAACAAAATAAATTTGTAAAAAGGCTGAAAGAGAGGAACATGCTAATTAGTGCTTTGGACAGAGAATAAATTCAGCATCTCTCCCACGCAGCTTAGGAAAGGAGGGTGCAGAGTGGATTCGGCAGCCTGGAGAGTCTATCAGCTCACCTTAATTTCACTTTTTGTCTTGGGTGATTTAAATTATTCAGTGCCTTTGAAAACCTGCGATAGCCCACCTCACAGTGTGCCAATTTGGAATCTTCTCCATGGGCTTGGGCAAGAGCCTCTGGCTTCCTGGAACTTGAAGTCTAGAGATTTATACCAGCCATACCATTCCTGGGCCCCAGTTTCATTCCTTTCCCACCCCATTCTGCTGCCTGAGGACCCCTTTCTCAGCATGGCTGAGATACAGCCACATGCAGCGTTCACAGTACAGAGAAAACAGAACCAGAACAAGGTGGGAGAAAATCAGCAAGGATGGGCACTGATTTCCAGGGTCAGAAACTTCTTGGTGCAGCCCAGGCACCAGTGTTTGCACTTCCCATCCATAAGGCTTCATGAGGTAGGGGCTACCATTTCACTCATTTCACAGATGAGACAACAGAAGCACAAAGACACACAGAAGCCCAAGGTCCTGCAGCTCACAGGCAGGAGATCTGAAATCTGAATTAAAGTCTCCCTGGCTGCACAAGTCACTTTACTCTGCTGCTTTTGAGGACCCTCTCTGGATGGATATAGGTCTGAGCCAAGAGATTTAAGAGGGCGAAATGGAGGCTACTCCTTTAAAAGGGTGCATCTACAGGACAATTAGGCCCATGAGACAGTGTTCTATCATACCAGAGAGAGCTTCTCAAAGAGAACTTGTGAGCACAGGATTTGGCATGATGAACCTGTGCCAGAGGCTGCCTGTCCCTCTGTTGGGATCAACTGAGAGAAAACATATGTGAGGATGCTGGAAGTCATGGTCAAATCTCAGACAGGCATAGCTATTATGAGCAGACC
The DNA here is from genome assembly GCF_907164565.1 of Psammomys obesus. NCBI lineage: Eukaryota > Metazoa > Chordata > Mammalia > Rodentia > Muridae > Psammomys > Psammomys obesus. Next base: position 2,537,161 of record NW_026591918.1, on the reverse strand, counting down.
CTGGGCACAGAGATCATAGAAAGGTATGGGCTGTGTGGGAAATAAGTGTCGTGTGTGCTACAAGGTACTTTTACGAAAGATCCTTGACATGGAAATTGAGACAAGGTACCTTGTCAGCAATGCAGCTCAGAGAAGGATCTAGGGTCAGCAGGCTACGCTCTGCTCCTGCTCCCCTTCCTTAAACATCCGCTACCACATTACATAGCCATCTGCAAACTGGGATGAGAACACACACACACACACACACCCTTGTCCATCACGGAGTGATTGAAGGGTACTATGGTTTGGATGTGAAATGTGTCCCTACAGGCTCTTGCATTTAAACAGTTGGTCCCCAGCTGGTAGAAGTTTGAGAAGTTGTGGGATCTTTAGGAGGCAGAGTCTTATTGGAGAAAGTGAATCACCAAGGTGCAAACCTTGAGGTTTTTCAACACAACTCTCCTTCCTTGTCACTCCTTGCTTCCTGGCGCTATTTATGCAATGTTCCAACTGCTTCCTGCTACAATGCCTTTTTCACCATGATTGTCTCTTATAACTGTAAGCCAAAGTAAGTGATTTCTCCCTTAAGTTGCTTCTCATTGCATAATGAATACAGGAGGACCACAAAGAAGAATCCAGTAATCAGAGAGATCAATAATATGCCCACAGTCATGGTGCCTGCAGAGCAAGGGTTTGTTGTTGTTTTTGTTGTTGGTGGTGGTTTAGTTTTTTGTTTTGTTTTGTTTTGTTTTGTTTTGTTTTTTTCACTTCATAGTCTTTTTTTTTAAGCCCAATGTTCTTTCTTCCACAGTGGTCCTATGAATGTTTGCATTCCTTTGAAGAAGAAGAACTGAGTTCTCCAGGTGATAAAGGAAGAATGAAGCTGAATGTTGGAGCCAATAACTTATCTGAAACCCTCAGCAATAAGGAATGTCCAACCCATAGTCTTTAGGTACATGTGGTTACATGGGATCAAGAATAGCCCAACAAAAAATAGTCAACTTACTTAAACATTATTGGGTGTTATTTGCTATTCTTTGTTTTGTGGACCAAATTTCAGGGTTCTCAAGCATGACCTTTCTAAGCAATGCAAAAGGAAGGACACACCTGAATGCTAGCCCAAGCTTGGGCCAGCCCTGAATTCTGAGACTACTACAGGCTGGCGCAGCCTAAAGAGAGCTGACCTTCAATTCCGAAGCCACACTCTCCTCCCACCTTTTGCCATGACCTCACACAGGGGGTTCGATTGTAAACCCACAAAAAAGGATGAAACCCTCCACTCTAAGTGGTTTATCCTCCCAGGAATATGTACAAAAGCCCTCCATTAGCTAGTAGACTTGAAATATAAAACAAAGAGGAGAGACTGCCATGTCACATGCGCATCCTGAGATAAAAAGTATACACCACCAATGTTATGAAATCACTTCTGGGAAAAGCTGGAGGGAATAGGGAAAGCAAGCCAGGACCTGTAACATCCCAGCCCAGTTGCAGATCCTGCTGGGAGCTCTACACCATGGCTGTACCATTGAGTTCACTGACTGAAGCCACCTGGGACCCCTTTTAGCACTCACAGCTTTGAGAAGAGTAGCTCCAGAGCATAAAAGATGTCCCTGAAAAACAAAACAAAAGAAAACAAAACTGGCCTTGTGTTCTGCAAGATGAGAAACATGCAGAAGCTGGGACTCATAGGAGAGAGCCAAGGCGGTGTGAGCCAGCACTGACATTCTGTACATATGTTGTCCCTGTAACCAACATTTGGCTCGGGGTAGAGGGGCCACCGGACCACACACAACAGTAGCACAAGTGCGCCATTCCCTCCGTTCTCTTCTC
>NW_026591918.1:2500807-2535342 GCF_907164565.1 Psammomys obesus | reverse complement strand
CACAAGTGCGCCATTCCCTCCGTTCTCTTCTCAGACAGCTTCTCACAGGCTCCTCATGCCATGGACTGTAGCAGTCATGGAGGTTTCTAGTGCTGGTTCTAGATGGAATGACAAAACACACAAGGCGTAATGCTGGTGTCGCCGTAGCCCGTGGTACACAATGAGGGAGCGGGAAATGGAGACAGTACTGTGGGTGGTAGAAATGGCAGCTACAGCCAAGGTGGTAGAACTGCTCCTAGTGGTCCTGTGGATGGGAATTGGAGATGTGGTGGTGAATGCTGGTCGTGGGGTAAAGTACTGGCAGGGTAGTGACGGTGAGAGCAGCGGGGAGATGTGGTAGAGAGGATGTTGGTTTGGGCTCTGGGGACGTGTCAGTAGAGGAGGCAGAGGCTGCAGGAGCAATGGTGGTCATGGCAGCTGTGGAGAGGAGCGACACAGTGGGAAGAACTGTGCAGAGAGAAGCGATGGAGAAGGTAATGGTGGAAACAGTCGGATGGAATAGTGACTGTTGGCAAGGTAAAGATGGTGTAGGTGATAGTGGTGACGGCTATGGTAGCAGTGGTGACAAAACCGATGATAATGACGTCTGTGATGGTCGCAGAGACAATCAAGGTGTGGTGGGATGGCTGACGTCCTAGTGAGGGTTCTTCTTACTGTTACAATGGCAACCATGGTTGTGCCCATGGCAGTAGCAGTTTGGTAGATACAGTACAGGGGATGATGCTGACGAGATGCTGATGATGGAGATGGCAAAGGTGATGAAACATGGAAGGGACAGTGACGGTGGAGGTGACATGATGGTGATGGGTGGTGGTAATGGAGATGATGATGGTAGTAGGGTATAGTGGAAGCAGTAGGACTAGAAATGGTAACGACAATGGTGAGGATGGTGATAGCACGACAGAGATGATGTGGTGAGAGAAAGTATTGACTGCGGTGATTGCGGTTATAGTATGGTGAGCTGGAGGTAGAGGAGGTAGGACTGGAGAAGGTGGTATTGGTGGTGGCGATGGTGTGGTTGTTACGGTAGTGGTGGCGATGGGAAGGTGGCATGTGATGCCAGAAACGCTGTTTAGCAGTGGAGACACGGTGATGTCAGTGATGAATGACAGTGACTTGCCCAGAAGACAGCAGCAGTCATCCTGTCTCCTAGAAACATCACAAAGCCAAGCCCTCTGAGAGACTGGTCTAGAATGAGAACACAGCCTGCCATGTCAGGTTCAGCTCTGCACAGACGTCCATCCGTGTTGGGGATAAGGATGGCAGGGCGAGCAGACAGTGAGCCAGTCAGTCACACATATTTCAGCAAGAGTGTGGAAGTGCTTGTTAGCAGAGATCTGCTTTCCAATGGCAAATAATAAAATTATGCTTTTTGTGCGGCTAATGAAATGCAAATTGAAGCTGGATGCACATTAATGCAAAGAGTTGAATATCCATTTAATCAGCTCCTCCCTGCAGGGGCCAATGATAAAAATGACAGAGGAACTGCATTGCTAATTCCGGGCCTGTCACTTCTTGTACGTCTTTACCTTGTAAACCCACCACTCCCGTGGCTGACACCTGCCTGAAGGGCCTAAGGTTTATGTTGTTCAGGGAGTCTGGGAATTCCTTTGGGAAAGAGGTGAGGTGCGGTGGAGGGTGGGAGGTGGCACGAGGGAGGGAGGCCTGGAGGGAGAAAAATGAATAGATAGAATCTTTCCTGTAGTGCCAAAATAAATTGTCCCTACCCCTCTTCGACCCCTAAGCAGGCAGCCTGTATCCTCCAGGACTGATGATATGACAGCTGGACCTTCTCATTCCTGTGTAGAACCCAAAAGTCAGCGGCATGACACTAACAACTCAAGTGTTCCAACTTTATTCCGTGCAAGGTGCTGAGCTGCTGATGTGCCTGCACTGACCATTCATTCCCTGTTCATGGGATGTATTCATGGATGTATCCACGAGCTGAGTGATGTGTCTGTGGGCACAGCACAAAGGCACCCAAGCCCTTAGAGTCCTCTCCTCCTCCACCCAACCCCAAAGAAGCTCTGGTGGGCTATAATGGGCTCCAGACCCCTTCTGTAAGCACACACAGATGACAGTGGTGATGGGAAGTCTTGGGCCTTCTCTTCCAGGGTGAGGTCATGTGAGGAACAGGCATCCTAATGAGCAGCATGTGTCACCTTTGCGGGATCTCTGATGTGACAGCTTATCTCGAGATTGTGATGGGACAGATTCCCTCCAACCTTCACACGCTGCAGTTCAGACAACATTGACTCCTTGCATGGCTCTGTTGGAGTACAACTGAGGATGTACCAGCCAACCTCTGCTGCAAACAGCACCTATGTTAAAGATTTGAGAGCCCACATATATAATCTAAGGAGGCAGAGACGGGAGGACTCTCTGTGGCATGCTAGCCAGCCAGTCTAGCTGAACCAGTGTACTCCAGGCTCAGTTACAGGCACTGACATAAAAAAGTAGAGTAGAAAGTGATCGAGCTGGCTGGTTCTGTGTCAACTTGACCAAGCTAGAGTCATCTGAAAGGAGGAAGCATCGACTACAAAAACGTCTCCATGAGACTAATCTGTAGAAAAGCCTAGAGGGTGTTTTCTTAATTAGTGATTGGCATAGGAGAGCCCAGTCCACCGGGGGTGGGGCCATCCCTGGGCTGGTGATCTTGAGTATATTAAGAAAGCAGATGAGCTAGACATGGAGAGCAAGCCAGTAATCAGCGCTCCTCCACGGCCTCTGCATCAGCTCCTGCTTCCAGGTTTCTGCCATGCTTGAGTTCCTGCCCTGACTGTCATCAATGACGAACTGTGCAGTTGTCTAAAAGAGCATGACCCCGTAGTCATGTATTTTTGAATACTTGGTTCTCAGTTGGTGAAACTTGATAGACTGCGAAGCATGACCTTGTTGGAAGAAGTTTGTGGTGGGGGCAGGCTTTGCGGTTTCAAAGCCTCAGCTTTCTGTCTCTGCCTCCGCTTGAGTCAGATGGAAGCTCTCAGCTACTGCTCTAGCACCATGCCTACTGCCTGCCTCCGTGTTCCCTGCTGGAGAAACTCGCCATGGACTCACCTTCTGTAAGCCCCAATAAAGCTTTTTTCCCTATAAGTTGCCTCACTCATGGTGTCTCTTCACAACAATAGAAAAGTAAATAAGAAAGACTATCATACAGAAGTGTAAGCAAAAGAAATCTTTTCTTCCCCAGGTTGCTTTTGGTCATGGTGTTTCATCACAGCAATAGCAATTCTAAGACAGTGATTGAAGCAGACACTCAGGTTCATTCCATGGCCTCTACAGACGCAACCATGTGCATGCTTAACTGTACACACACACACACACACACACACACACACACACACACACGCACTCACATGTGAGTGCACGCATACTATAAAAATTAAAAAGGAAAAATAAATCCTGTTATTTACCTAAAAATTTCTTTGGTAGAGAATGCTGGGCCAGGCACATGAACATGTTCACCTTGAGCTTTGGCTTTGAAGAAGAGGGTCCTGCTTCACCTTCCACTGTCACCCAGATCTCACATGGCCTTTAGGACTCCAGCCCACACACAGCAATTGCCCCACTTCCCGGACACACTTAAGACCAACTCTATCCTTTTAAAAGTCCACTGTGGGGCTGGGGAACTGAAACCAAAGAAAGTTCCATCTCACATCTGAGGACACTTTGGCAATACCAAGACTCCCACTCGCTGTCCTCACCTCCAAGGGCACCCATATGGAGGCATCAACCACACTCACCCCAGAATCTGCTTCCAGGTATGATGACCTTCAAAGGTCCAGCCTGGAAATACTGATTCTTAGGTTCCGAATCAGGATTCCTGACCCTGACTCCAGGAGGGAATTGCTGGATGTGAACTGGTACCCCACACCCTTCTCCCTTACAACTGGGCCTTACCCCTGAGGTCTGTGTTCAGCACTCCTTAGTGCCAGAAGGTCCAGTGCCAGTTTATGAGACTCACTGCTGGAAAGTATGTCACTCAGAAGACCTTTCCTTTAAGGCTGCCTTTAAGCCTTTATGTGACTTAACAGTAAGATCAAAATGGTGTCATCAAAAGCAGAAACGAAATGGAAAACTTTTTCACTAAACTTTTGAACTTGGACATTTGTCAATTTTCCATCACAATAAAGAAACAATATGGGATAATTAACTGGTAGAGAAGAAGAGTTCATGGGCTCACAGTTGTGGATGCTCCAATCCATGGTCAGTGGCTAGATCTAGCCTGTGGTGAAGCAATGCCCCAGAGCAGGAACATAGAGTGGAGAAAAACCATTTATCTCATCAGCCAGGAATCAGGAGGAGGAAGGAAGGAAGGAAGGAAGGAAGGAAGGAAGGAAGGAAGGAAGGAAGGAAGGAAGGAAAGAAAAAATGAAGAAACGAATGAACAAAGGAGAGAGTGAGGAAGGGAAGAAGAAGAAAGGGAGGGAGAGAGGAAGGAGATGAGGAGGAAGAGGAGGAGGAGGAGGAAAGAAATGGTGTGCCATAATCACCTTTGAAAGCATACTCCCAGTGAGTCAGTCCCCACTTCTTAAAAGTTGCCGCCATTCCCAGCAGAGCTCTGCTGGGCACCAATCTTTTAATGCTTGAGTCTGAGATACATTCAACACTCAGACTGTAGCTCAGGGATTCAGCATATTTTATTCTAGAGCCTGACCTGGGATGGATTGTGAGGAAGATAAGACAGCCCGGAGAAGCTTAAATTAGAACACTAAGAATAAAAGAAAGGAGAGGTAGGAACTAGACCCACTAGTAAGCTAGAGGGAAGGAGGTTTCTATTGAGGCTAGGGCCACAAAATGCCCAGTGAACCTGATCAGCAGATACCATAGCACTGTTTTCAATATAGTATTCTTCCATGATGCAAAGCCACGCAAATCTTACTGCAAGTGAACAGATCACTGCAACACGTGCCCACGGGGCACCTGACATACAGCTGGTATCGCTGAGGACTTGAGTACTTACATGAAAGTTTTTGTTCCTTTAATTATGGATCTATCTCAAATAGTTGTCTCAGCAGAAGTTTCTGGAAAAATGAAGGTGAGCAAAGCTGTTGGCACACAGAAATCACTTGGCTATATCTCAGATCTCTGAGGACTGAGGTCATGGACAAGGTTTGTGAAGGAGAGAATTGCACTCTTGGGGAGCTTCCAGACCATCTGCCAAGGGTTAGGGGCAAACTAATCTCACCCACTCAAGATGAACCTTGACTGTCTGGTTTCACCAAAACCCAGGACACTGGATCTCCCAGTATAATCCTTGAGCTAAGTTTGGGATGGCTTTAATTGTCTTTGTTTGGGCTGTTTGTTTTGAATGGTATCATTATTTTATTTTTAAATTACCTATAATGCACCCTTTAAAAATTCCCTAATTATGGATAGGATAAATACATAATTGCAGACTTAAAAAAACACATATTATCCACTCAATACTCCATAATTATGGTCTTTTCCATGAAATGTATTATTTCCTAGATGATCCATAATCATTCTTTTGAAGCCGGCGAGGGAAGGCCAAGTTTCTTCTCAGATTTAGTTCACAGGTCACTGGGCACGACCAGTCAGGCAGCTCGGAGTTACTAAGGGCTGTTTGAGCCCAGCAGGCCTTCACCCACAAGAACCTCAGGGCTCAGTTGCTGAGCAGTCAGATCAGTCCCCATTGGGCACTGGTGTAGCTAAAGATGGATGGTATTTGGGACAGAGCCTGGGGTCTCCTGTTTGCCTTCAGTTTTCTCAATAACTGGCCCAATGGTCCAGAGATCATGGTCTTCGGCTCAGAACTGGATCAATGCACCCTGTACTTGGATGAGTATATTACTTTGGATTCTCCCAAAATCAGCTGCTGAACCTAGGACTAGGGGCAGGTGATCTCAGCAAATGCAGAACAGGGTATGAAAAATTGAGAAGGGGAGGAGGGAACAGCCATGAGAGTGTGTTTTTGTGGGCAGAACTGAAGACTGTGGTATACACCTAGGGACCATCCCCTGGCAGCCAAGCACTGGAGTGAGCAGTCACCAACTTCCGTGCTTATTGCCATGGGAACCAGGCTCTTAGGCTGCACTGTGCACAGGTCACTTGATTGAGGAATATACTAGAGTGCCATCCACCAGCACCGAAGAAGAGCTATAAGAAGGGCCAAAGGCAATGGGGGGGCACTCAAAGCGCCTGCCAAGGACCATTGCCCTCTCTGTGTCCCCGCAACTTTCTTGTGCAAAGAGGAAAGTGAAAATAGACTTGCAGGACAAAAAAGGGAGATTGGTAAGTGGGCCTTCCCACCAAATCAACTAAAGCTATTGTTACCATGGGTGACAGTGGACAGGGACACGGCTCTGCCCTGGACCGCTCTCTTCCAGGCATCCATCAAAGTATCCCTTGGAGATGAGGTGACAAGCAGCATCAACCCAGAGAGGTTTCCTGATGAGCCAACCATTCTCTAAGCACCCACCACAGAGCCTGCCTCCTGTGACCTCACAGCATCATAGGTCAGGCTCATCCTTGCACCCGCTCCTCTTGTGCTGCACTGTGGACCACAGGTTGGTCCATGTTTGAGTAGATTCAGTAAAAGTAAGGTGGGTTAGGTTCAGGTGACTGCAGCAAACCCACATCTCTCCTGAAAATTGCTTGGACATTTGACCTATCTCTAGTCAATCAAATTACATGAACATCATTTCAGAAAATTGTTCTCTCCATGGTCAACTTAGAATGCAAGAGGCTCTTGGTTCAATTCCTACCACAACAACAACAGGAAAAGATGACAAAGAAAAGAAAAACTTCCACTCTGAGTGGCTCTCTCTTCCGGCTTTGCACAGTATTATATGAGCAGTGGTGGTCGGTGCAGCAGCCTTCAGACCTCATAAGGGCGCAAGTCTAAGGTTGAAATCTATATATTGTCAGAAGCAGGACAGGCCATAGGGAGAGGAAATACCTTTTTTTTTTTTTTACTTCACAAAGCCACTAAATTAATGATTTCCAGAAACATCAGAGCCCAGGAATAAATAACAACTAATGCTAATATAACGTTCTCCTTCAGACAGCCTGGCTTCAACTCTGAACTCTTTAACCATTAGGCTCAGTGAGCATCTTCCTGTTCTTAGCCCTTGCAAAAGTAAAACATTCATATGCTTGAAGCCCTGTGACTCAGTTCTTGTGTTGCACGCAGCTGGGGATGCCCCAGTCAGTGCACATAACTTGACCGAGCAAAAGATTAAGCACAAGGAGTCCTTACAGGTGTCAGATGGGCTTCAAGAAGCTGGCTCCCAGAGGCTGGCTTCCCCTGTCCTTTACTGGCTTCAGCTTTCCCATAGTTTGCTAATGTGACTGGCCAAGTCCTGCTGTCATGATTAGGCCAGCCTTACTTTGAGCCAAAACCTGAGCTCAGCACTTCTGTAGGGCATGCTACTTAGTTCCAGGATCCCACTATGTAGGCATTCATTAAGTTCTGTCCCATATCACCTCCAAGCTGTAAGTCCCATCCACTTTCACTTAATCTTCACCACAAGGTCACTATCATCGCTGAAATGAAAAACATTAAGGTTCAGAGTCTTAATGATGACTAAGTATCAAACCCAAATCCACAAGATCATAGGAGAAATCAAACTTCAAATTTGATGTCGTGACTCCAAGCAAGGGAGGCAGTCTGTGAGGAAAAACAGAACCAGCCAGAGAACTAGCCACAACTGACCAAGAAATGGTTGAGGACCCCAAGACCCTGACCCCAAGCTAATAGACTTTGCCATAGGAAAGAAGATGCTCTGGGCATCTATTAGAAGCATCTTCCTGCTGAATGGCTCAGCTCCTCGATAGAAGAATGAGCAAGCAACAGAGACAGAGACGGACAAGGTGGAGTTGTAGATAGTAGGTCACCAAGATCTCAATTCAGAAAGAGAGCTGAGAGCTCTTGAATTCCACGGCAATTGTCTAAATTCTCCCCCAAGCCACAGGTTTTCTACTCATTCGAGGTTTAGCCCTGGGCCAGGAGTCCATAGGCCTAGGATTTGCCACTCTGCCTTTAGCTGGGTTTGAGGACCACCCCATGATGCCTTGGCAAGCGTCAATCCCTGGCACTGTGCTCATCATGGGTTTCTAGTGGCACAATGAGGTAAGGCTATGTGTGCAAAATAAAAATGGGTGTCACCATTTAGACGCCAGCCAGTTCGTAGGATTTTTTCAGAGTAATGGCCTGCTGGCTAGCAAGAAAACCTCCTCCATCCTGTCTGGGTCTTCAGGCTCCCATAGCAGCTCTCAACATAGCATCCGTCTTGGCCTTGGCAATTCTTCAGGAAATATCTAAGCAGTTCTCTTTTCCTGCCCTAGCCCTGACTTTTATCATGGGGATATAAATAAGAAACTCCTAAAAATCAGGTCTGAGGCAGAAGATGCCCTAACCTTCTGCCTCATTCCCGGCCCTGCCTCCCCCACCAAGGATGGATAGCTAGGTGCCAGGATCCAGGCTTCCCACAGATGGACCCTTGTCCATAAGCATGCCTAACCAAGGTTCCAGGCCCTAGGGGAGGGTGACTTCTAATATCTTGCACTTCTGGGAAAGAAGGAAATCTCTCTCTCTCTCTCTCCACACACACCTCTTCACCCTGTTCTTCTCCATCTTTTGTGCCCACATATGATCTTCAAGATCCATCCAGAAAAATAACCTAAAGGGTGATCTCGCTTGCCCTTCAGCTACCACCAAGGGACCCTCAGAAAGGTAGCATGAACACAAAATAACCCAGATGGATGTCCCCAGGTGTCGTTCACTGGCTGTGTACCCATGACCAAGTCTTCCCTGATTTTGCTTTTCTGAGGGAGGGGTGTGTTGTTCTGTGAGCACACCACTGTGAAGCTGAAATAAAATGAGTTAATACAGGCTCCAGCAGGGTACACAGAGTACGTAGCTGGCACTCAATAAGCACCCAGTCTCTTTCCACAGACAAGGTTGCAGTGCCACCTGTTTCCATGGAGAAGGGTGAGTTCAAGGCCTGCTTCAGCACAGGGCATGATGGTGGTGACTTCCCTGTGCCTGTGACCTGATCCTGCAGCCAGTGGAGCCAGCTGGGATGTGGGCGTGTTCTCAGGCCAGATAAAGGACAGAGGAGGGTCCGAAGAGGAGCTGTGTCAGCAGTCTGGAAGGGCAGCGCTGACAGTGACACAGAGCCCAGCCCACTCTTCTGATTTCTGGGGTGTTTTCTGACACCCCAGAAAACACGCTTGGCCTGGGGAAGCATGCACTGCCTGACAATCAGCTGTGCCTGTCCCTATCTGTCTCCCACCTTACTTCCCTGCTGCCTCTGGCTCCACCTGAAGGTCTAAGTTCCCCATTTCAGAGCAGCCACCCTCCCACCCCCGCCCCCACCCCCATCTTTGGCCTGCAGGGATACCTGCAATCTGAGCTCTAAGTGAGGAATAGGCTTTTCTGCACCAGCATGTGCTGCAGTCTGCTTCAAGTCAGTGCTGAGGGTGACAAAGAAAAACAAGCCGCCTGCACTCCAGTTTCATGCTCTTGCCCTGGAGGAGCTACCTGCAGAGAGCCTCAGCCACATGCTGCCAGCACCCAGGAGTGCCAAAGAATGGAGCCTTATCCCTAAACCCCCAGCATCTCCTGACTAGCCATAGGGCCTGTGAGCCACGCACAAGACCCGAGCTTCAAAAAGACCATTTCTCTTTGCAAAGAGGTTCCATGACCATGGCATCAAGTGTCCCTCAGGGGTAAGAGAATGCCTAGTATGGATGAAGCTGGGAGCTCTCTATGACCTCTCCCAAAGTAATGGCCTTCAAGCCTATGAGCCCTTACCAGGACCTATTAGCCCTGAGTCTTGTGGCCTACATCCAAATACACTTCATTATGCAAGGGCCTTGACTGAGGGGTGGGTTCCCGCAGAGGGGCTCCTCAGCAGAGGGAGTGGCCTGGGGGGAGAGGCAGCAGAGATATGTCTATTTTAACTCTCTTGGGAAGCCATCCCCAAGGCCCTCACATGCATGGGGAAGTCTTAGCTGGATGTAACAGACTGGTCAGAAGGGCCCACACCCCTGTCACCATATCACCTTTGCTCATTCCCAACATTCCCTGAGACATGTTTTTTCCCTACAGTGCAGAGGTCAATCAAGTGCCTCACACATGCTAGGCAGGCACCCCACCACTGAGCACATCTTTGGTCCTTACCTTCTGGTGTGGGCAGTGGGGACACAGTCTTGCTGTGTAGTTCAGAGTGCTCTTAGATTCTCTATGTAGCCCATGATGGCCCCAAAAGTGTGATCCTCCACGGCCTCGTAAACAATGAGATTGGAGGCGTGAGACTAGAGGGTGTCGCTGAGACACTTTTGCCTTCCACATGGAGGGGTAACCTGACACGAACACACATCTGGCCAGGCTATCAAGGACTTACCACACCCCGGAAACAACCTCCACCTATCAGTTTGGGTAGCACGTGGGCCCCACTCCACAGTGGGCAATGGAGAGAAGGTGTCTTCTACATCCTGCCAGACACCCAGTGAGCCGAGCCCAGTTTCCCACACATCCCCAGCAGCTGTAGCATGGGGTGAGCTGGCTCAGCAAGCAGCTGCTGAAATTTGTAATCTCAGGTGAGGACACGGAAAACTGATAAGAAGAAAGGCAGAGGGCTGGAGCTAGGGCTCCGTGGGTAAGAACACCAGCCGCACACTCATGAAGAATGGAGCTTTGCACCCACACGACAAGCTGGACATGGCCGCATAGGCTTGTATCCGTGGGGAGAGGGGAGACAGAGGATGGCTGGGTCTCTCTGCTTGCCAGCCCCTGTGTTCAGCGAGCGACCCCGTCTCAGGGGAATAAGTCAGACAGTGATAGGATGGGACACCTGTGGGAACAAATACAAACATACATGTGTGCATATCACAGAGAGAGAGAGCAGTAGAGATTCTGCCAGCACACAAACATGTTTCCCACAGACACTGCGTCTCAAAGCCACAGGGCTCCCCAGTGCCCCGCCTTCCAGGGTCCTGGACCCTGATGACTTTGGTGGCATGATTGAGTCCGTGGTTCTAGCTGCCATTAGGACCTCTGCTACATTTGCACTCGGTTCTCCAGGCTTCCTGCTGCTGAACGTGGATCCCCTCTCTGCCCTTTCCACATCACTTCCTCTCTGCTCCACCCAGCCTCAGCTTCTTTGGCTTACAACCAAAGTCCCAATTGCTATGCACCTGGGTCCGAGGCCTGACACGTCCGCCTCGGGAAGAAGGTGCTGACTCTACAGAGATGCTGGGAGCGCAGACTAGGTGGCAAGGCCGATGCCCCACAGTGAAGCAGAGTCTGCCACAGGGAGCCTAAGAGTGCACAGAAGGAGCCCCAGGTCCGAGGCAGAGGGACGGGACAGTAGCTGCAGGCACTGGCGACCCAGAGCACCGCTGTCTCACAAAGCGAAACTTGTGGCAATTAACACACAGTAGTCCTCAGTGCTGTCTCCGGCAGCTCAGATGATCATTAGCATATTTTTAGCAAATAAACCACTTTTTAGTTAAGGCACATACATTGTTTTATTTAACACAGTGCTACAATGACACACCTAATAGGACATAGTGTAGTGCAGAGACAACTTTCGTAGCCACTGAGAGAACAAAAAATTTGGGTAACTTGTTTTATTGTGACGTTTGCTTTATTACCCGGAGGAGGGAGGGAATTCTCCTTAAAATGATCAGCCTTGATGGTTGCCTCCACTTCAACCCTGTCCTTTATGCCTTTGAGAGCGGCAACAAGAGAAAGAAGCTTGTTTCTAAGAGGGCAAGCTGTGGAGGTCTGAGGTCTGCCTGCGAGACAGCCGACCTAAGGGTGAAGGTGAAGAGCTAGAAGGACAAGAAGGGGTGGCCTTCAGGCTCAGATAGCAGTGAGGATGCTCTGAGCATGGCCAACTAAAAACTAGGAAGAAACCAGGCAGGAAAGAGCAAACAGCCTGATGCTTCAGAGCAGCCCTGAGAGGCTGGCCCAAAGCCCAGCTCTAGGTAAATCATAGTCCTGTGCCCAGATCTGTAAAACTGGGAGATTGGTGCGCAGCTCCCTGGAGGAAGTGCTGCTCTCTGGGGAGGTCCTCAACTTTGTTACCAGATAATTGGAAATAAAAACACATCTGCTTGGATGTAGAGCTGTATGTGTCTGCATATGCAGACACACACCTCTTCCAGCACACACATGCTCATGTACGCGCGTGCGCGCGCACGCGTGTGTACACACACACACACACACACACACACACACACACACACTCACCCTGCATGCACACATCCTCCAGGAAGGCTACGGACAAGAAATAGCAGTGTAGCAGACAAGTCTTTACAATGACAATGTTTGATCATGACAAGATTCTCCCTGTCTTCAAAGTAGAGACTTGCCAGCCTTGCTATGGCTTTGCATTTTAGAAGCTTCCCCTTGTCGCTGCTCTCAAAAGAACAGATGACAGAATGGGAGTGGAGGAGAGTGCTGGTTGGGGAGGCAAGCCATCAGGGAAGATCATTTTAGGAGAAATCTCCCTCTCTGGGCCTCAGTTTCACCACCCATGGGCTTTTGAGGAAATTAGTCTAGATCAGCCAATGGAAAAGAGTTGGCATATTACATGTGTGCCTTAATCAATCCATTGTGTCTTCCAATAACGCTTTGATGAGAAGGATCCTCAGCTCAACAGAAACATGGGTGATTAGTGATGTCTGCTATAAGTGCACATGGGGATGGAAGAGACCTGTGCGCTACTCCATCTTCTTGATTGCCAAGGCCTTGGAAGCCACTGACTTGATGCCTTGAGTCAACCCTGAACCCCCACCCATGCTGGCTTTGGGTTTGCACTCAATCACAAGAGCCACCTGTGCTCTTCCACACTCAGTGACACCATACTGGCATCTTGGAGTTGGTTGTGGTGAAAGTGTTTACAACATGGAATAATGGTACTGATGAGCATTTTCTATGGTAACTTTTCAACTTTTAGCACTGGATCTATTCCTCTCACAATAGGCAAGGGTTGTGGAGGATGGGAACTCCAAGAAGTCCCTTCAGTCCGAGCTCTGGAGCAATCCTTGTCCCCTGCAGACCCTATAATCCTTTCTCACACAGTCTTTGTCATTGCTCATCCATCTTGGCACTGCTCACACCCTCCTTCTCCAGGAAGCCTCCTCAGCCTGCTTCCATCCCAAAGGTCCCCTTGAACCCTCCTTCTGCCTTCTGCATTTGTTGCCTCAAAGAGAAAAGTTGTCTCCCAGGAAAGAGTCTCAGGTTAAGGCCTGTGTCTCCTCCTTCAGCACCCATGGTCAGAGCTTCACACGGGTCTGGCCATGATGTAGACCTGGCAGATGTCACCTAAGTCATCTGCTGCCTGAAATGACCATTTCCATCACCCACAACTCTTCAATTCCCTTGGTGGGGAAACTTAGGCTAGACAGCATGCTCACTCTAAAGGAAAGCTTTCTAGACTCGGGAAGGAGAACCCCTGCTCAGAGGGCAAGAGATTCAGTGAGGATCATAGAGCTCCTAGTAGCACAGACTGAACAGAACTTAGTGTCCCAGCATCTATGGGCTACACCATCTCCAGCAAGCCTCCCTCTCTGCCCTTCCTTTGAGGTCACTGCTGGCCGCTTCACCTAGGCCAGGCTCTGGGGCTGGGTCCCTGCCTCTATGTCTGTCCCCAGGATTGGCCAAGACCAAACATCAGTGAGCTCCTCCCAGCTCTCTGCTCCTGCCACTGCTTAACATGCACACGAGAGCTGGAAGCGGTGCGTATAGATTTCTCTTTGTCTTTGGTGGTAATTATTAGCTGTCTCGGCGGGTGAATGCAGGCAGAAACAAAGGCAGCCAGGGTTGTAAAACCTTTTATCTCGATCAAGCCGCATTATTTGATAAGGTGCTAAGCTAATAGCAACGCATGTCAAATTGTGTTTAGACAGATCGAGGGGCTGGTGCGGAGGGTATATTTGTCTCCAGAAACCTGCACCTGGAAGGATGAAAGGAAAGGCTCAGAGATATCCACATCCCCTTGCAGAATGCAAACAGCCCAGCCTCTGGCTGACAGAATGGCTCCCTGCAAAGCAGGCAAAAGTGGAGCTCAAAATGGAGATAGGTGGCCCCTGGGGTCCACACTCATGCCCACCTCAGGGCTTGGCCCTGAGCCCCTCAGATCCACTTAGGGGTCATCTGCAGAGATGGAGCTCAGATCCAGGCTCTCCTAGCCTCTTTCTTTATTAACCTGTTTCTCAAGCCCCATGTGAGTCAGCTATCCTCTGGGTGACACTGATTTTTACAGACAATCACTAACCACAGGAGGCAGCAGAGAGCAGGCAAAATTGGTAGTGAATCTGGGAGAGCCTTGAGATGGGGCCCACAAGGGTAGATGGCAAGGAAAGCTTTTAGGGGCAGGCGGGCTTCCGTCAGGTCTTGTAGAATAAGAACCTGGAGAGAACCCCGCTTCAAGCTGCAGAACCCCCACTGCAAGCTTGCCCAGAGGTGTCCATCTGTCACCCTGGGTTCTGCTCGGTGCCTCCTCCAGGCTGCTTTTCTGGGTGACTTCAAGTCCCCAGCACATAATCATACCTGGTCCCTCTGTGTGTCCTGTGGGATGCAAGGCGCCATCAGGCCCAGATAAGAGGGAAGATCTGAATACTGGGAATGGTCATCAAAAACTTAGAGAAAGGAACCCCTCCTGGGCCAGCGGCTCTGTGTCTGCAATAGTCCTGAGGCAATAATCATGAATGTGCACAGGGCTAGGGAGAGAGCCATCTGTAAATGCTCACTGCTCGCTGCACCAGCGTGACAACCTGAGTTTGCTACCCTGCACCCAAGTGAAAACACCAGCCGTCATGGCACTCACTTGTAATCCCAGCATGGCAGAAACAGGCTGATCCTTAGGGTTCAACGACCAGCCAGCCTTGTTCAGGCACTGAGCTGGCAAGCTCCAGGCCAGAAAGAAATCCTGTCTCAATAAGTAATGTAGATGGTGTCCAAGGAACAACACTGAAATTGACTTCTGGCTTCCGTGTGCGTGTGCGTGTGTGTGTGTGTGTGTGTCTGTGTGTGTGTGTGTGTGTGTGTGTGCACGTGCTCCCGAGCGTGAATGCGCAGATACACACATACACAGAGGTACAAGAATATCTCTGCAGGAATGTGCAGCGTATTCACATTGAGTCATTAAAGTGTGACTCCTGTGGGCCAGTGAGTTGGCTCAGTGGATAAAGATGCTTGCTACCAAGGCTGACCACCTTTGTGTGATTTCCAAGACCTGCATGGTGAAAAAAGAAAACCAACTCCTGCTGACTGTCCTCTGACTTGGGCATCCATGCAAGAGCTGGTCACACACACACACACACACACACACACACACACACACACACCCCACATACACACTCTAATAAATGTTTAATAAAATACAGTTTTCAAACAAAGTAACCACTGATTGGCTCTGAGTCCTGGGTCCCTTCAGCAGATACAGACTTCAAATGTTGGCTGGCCTTAATAGAGGAACGTAAGTGGAGGTGTGGGTGAATGAGATAAGAAAGGGAGGTGGCCGTAACCAGCTGTGCTTGCAAGTTAGTACATTGGTGAGGATATGAGCCTATTTTTCTGGGAACTCGGGATCTGCATAAAATCATTAGATTCAAAGCTGTGCCACTGGAGTGGTCTGAGAAGCTGGGGACCCGCTCACCAAACCTCCAGTTAGTAGTCGGAGACTGTTGGGGACTGGGACACGGTGGAGTGTCCACGCTTCTGACCAGCCCTGAGCCCCTGCAACAAGAGGAAACCCTTGGACAAGACGCTGACAGCAGCAGATGGAACTCGGTTAGCAGTGCCTGGGGACAGAGAGGGGCAGCCACTGCCCCTGCGCTCTGCACTCTGTGCTTCCCGCCCTGAAGCTCCCTTCTTGGTGGGTAACCCAAGCTTAATGAAAACAAACTTGTTTCTTTTCTTTAGGACGCCTGACACACTAAGGGGTTGCCAGTGACTTTCCAAGAACACCTCCTGAATGTACTCTCCTATACGCCCGCTTGATACCTTCTCTCCCTAGGATGCCTGGCAAGGTCTCACTGCATACAGCACTGGCGGCCACAGTCTGGATAGCACTGCTGTGGCCGCCTTATTACCGTGGACACCTGCAGAAGACAGGCTCTCACAGCAGCAGCCCAAGGTGCTCCCATTTCTGCTAATGTGTGAAAGGAGAAGGGCCAGTAGCAATTTCTTGTTTCCACTGACCTAGAGAAGCAGGGTAACAAGGAGGCCTTTGACCTAGAACAGTGGCTACAGAAAAGCAATAGAACACAGTGGAAGCAATCAAAATGTCCATCAAAGGGGTATGGCTAAGTAAACTCTGGCCTGTACATGCCAGCAAGCTCCATCCAGTGGCTTTGACAGATGAGTGAGTGTTCTGAAAAGCATCACGGAGAAAACCTGCAAACTGGCAGTCATGGGGCTAAGATCAAAGCAAAATGCAATGTGCATGGCATGATGCCATTCAGGTTGGAAAAAAAAAATCTAGACATACGAAAATTACAGCCAGCATCTCAGGTTGAGGATGATCAAGATGGTGTTTGCCTAGCGTGTGAGGAGTCCTGGGTTCGATCCCCAGCATTGCAATAAACTAAGCATGGTGATGCACACCTAGCATCCAACTAGCTCTTGGGCAGTGGAGGCAGGAGGATCAGAAGTTCAATATCATCTTTAGCTACACGTAGGGTTCAAGGCCATCCTGGGCTACATGAGACGCATTCCCACGTGAACATATCCGAAGGTGCGTGAACTTTATTTTTTATATATACCTTCCACTTACGCCTTGACAATTTCGTACATGTACACATATATCTTGATCACATGCACTCCTGAGTCCCCTCTCTCACCCTCCCCTGACACTCCCCAATGCTTTTCTCCCTCACTTTCAACTGTGGCCCTCCCCTCTCTAACCCCATTGGAATGACTCATCTTGCTGGCTTCATCTCATGCATCTAACCACAGCTGAGTGGGTTCATGAGCAAAATGACTGTATCATGTCCTGAAGACAGCTTTTCACAACACTCTTCCCCGTTCTCCCCATCTAGCATGCTCTCCAGCTCCTCTTCTGTGATGTGCCCTGAGCCCTGGGTGTTGATATAGATGTCTCATTTAAGGCTGAGCGCTCAACAGTTACACAATCTCAACACTTTGACCCCTTACAGGAACCTCTGTGTTCACAGCTGCCCACTGCAGAAGAAAGCTTTCTTGACTAAGGAGGAGGCAGCACTCATCCATCACTAATCACGAATGCGGAGAAGGCAGTTTGACATTGTGTCCATCTGTGAGGTTCCACTCTCCTCCCCCAGGAACCTCCTGGCTCGTGGGCTTTTGACCAGGTTTACAGTATGTCCATTGTGTATGGACTTTAAAAGATGGGGACAGACACACATCAAGATTCCCTTTAGCAAGGACAAAGCAAAGCTATGAGAGGGAAGGGAGATTCCAGCTTGATCTGAATTGCTGGAATTTTTCTAACAAGAATGCATTCCAATATTCTATGCATAATTAAAAATAAAATGTTTTTTAAAGAGAAAAGATAAAGCCTGGTGGTGCACCCACTAAAACTCCCCAGCATATCTGTGAGTCAGAATTCTGGGTGTCTAATTTTCTTGTGTTATCTGTGTTTTTAGGTTTTCCTACAAAGAATACATATTGTTTTTTGTAAAAAGATGGAGGGAACCATGAAGTAAATTTTAAGTCAATGTCACCCTCACCCTAGCCCAAGCCAGAAGCCATCTGACTTCCAGGGTCCCTCGTGACACTTTGAACTGCTTCTCCAGGCTTCTTAGACAGAGGAACTGTCTAAGGACAGTTCAAGGACAGAGAGAGGACCTGATACCCCAACCCCCTTACCATCTTAGCACCAATTCTTTGAATCTCTTCCTATGTGACCTCATGGCCTGCCAACACCTTCTCTGAGCCTCCCCTATCCCATAGCAATCCGAGGATCTACCCTTCCTCTTCCCATTGCAACTGAGTAGACAGGATGGGTCTTGGGTTTTTCCTGTGTAGAGCCCTGTACGTACCTCCTGGTCGTAACTCTAATCATCAGTGGGAGTAAGGCGAGTCTGACTAAGCGCCATTGCTGCCACTGATAGAGCATCACTGTTAAGCTAGCTCCAGGAAAAACATAAGAGCAGATGCAGAGGTTGCCAAGGACTTTAGTAAGGCCAGGAGCATCATGAGGCCAAAGTTTGGGGACCATATGTAGAAGTTTGCTCTAGTCCCAAAGAAGAAGCCTGGCCTACAGAGGTGGCATCAGCAGTGTGGGCACAAGAAAAGGGTAAACCCTGCCCCCCCCCGCCCAGTGACGGTAGCCAGGAATGAACATCTTTTATAGGACCTCTCTTCGCAGGGGAAAAACAAAACAAAACAAACAAACAAAAAAACCTGGTGCTTACGGCTTCACACAAGCACTCGTGTCTGTACGCCCACCTGTACCATGCCAGAACAAAGACATAGTCACCAATAAGCACACACACACACACACACACACACACACACACACACACACACACACTCCTACACTCCAGGCCCACAGAGTCCCATGCAGATACAGGCACTCACAACTCACATATCCTCAGTACACACATCACACGCATAAACATTGTACCTTGTTTAATGATGCACAGAGAGAGAGTCATGATTTTTATTTAAAACAAAACAAAAACCTCAAGTGCCAGTAGATTCTAGAGCTTTTGGTCATTTGTTTTTTGTTTTTTGCTTTTTTGCTTTTTCCCCCCTTCAGTGTTAAAAGCAAAAGTCACCCAACAGTGCCACCTGCTGAAGGATGGCTTTTCCTGATCCCTTCCCCTCCTGCTCTCCTATCCTCAACAAGCTGAGACTCTTCCTTAATTTCTCCAAAGTGCCCAGGGCTTAGGGTCTAGATGAAGAAGGTGAGGAGGTGGGTAACGAAAAAAAGTGGGAAAATCAGTTTCCAGACCCAGACAGTAAACAGCAGAGGCTGAGATCAAATAGAAAAAGAGATTGAGAGAGGAGAGAGACAAAGAAAGACACCCACACGCACAGAGAGAAAAACACCAGAGAAGCCAGCAGGAAGAAGGGTCTAGGGAGGGCCAGGCCTGCTGCCTGTTGCCTGCTTGGAGAAGATGCAGAGAGCAAGGCAGGGTCCAGAGGGGCAGCAGAGCATGCAGAAGCCCCTTCCTGCTGTTACCCACACCAAATATGGAGCAAGCCTGGCCAGCCACAAACACACAGAGAGATAAAGAGAGAGAGGGAGAAAGAGAGAGACCTGTGAGAGAGAGATGCAGGTGGGGGGTGAACGAAGTTTTCAGTGAATGTGTACTGTTGTCATGAGCACAGTTGTGTCAAGCACGCCAATATAGCTTGGAGAGCAACAGCCTGAGACTACTTTCCTACAGAGATACATACCCCCAACACACACACACACACACACACACACACACACGACTAGCTTTCTGCTTTCTGTTGTATACCATAAATACGATGAGCTTCAGGTCTGCTGGTTATGTCTCCATTTGAGTGTACAGCCCACCCGAGCCCAGCTTTAGGTGACCTATGTCTGCCATTTCTGCAGTCCCTGTGCCATAGTCAGGCCAAGTCCAAAGCCAGGCAGGTCATGGCAGATATGCAAATGCCTGCCAACTGGATATGAAGGCTCTCAATAGGAGATGATCTCCTTTGAACTGTCAGGTCAACTTCTGAGGCACAGAGTGAGTGACAGAGAGGGAACTTGTCCAAGACCATACAATTAGGTAGAATTGGCCCTGGAAACTTCTACAAGCCAGACATGCATGGTATCCCCTAGGAAAGGGTCCATAACCTACTGTTTCATGGGGGGCTGCTGCATTCTGAACATATCATGAAGTCGAATTTGTATTACTCACTATCCAGAAGCCTGCTGCTTCAGCTAAACTGGCTGGCCAGAGAGGCCGTCTTGTTACATGTGTCCTGGGGATTTGAACTTAGGTCCTCATGCTTGTGCGCCAAACGCTTTATTCACTGAGACAACCCCCCATATTTCCCTCTTGCTTCTTGATAGAAATCCTAAGTAGAGAGAGAGATCTGAGTAGAAAAATCCCTTTCTCCTCTGCCCTGGGTTCACTTTCCAATTCTCAGGAGTCCAGTGAGCCTCAGTCCACAACAACTGCTGGGCACATCCTCAGGTGGGCGGGGCAAGGGATGACCACAGAGGCCCCTGGGAGGAGCCCAGCATGATATCTGGCCAACACGGTCAGGAACAGGCTGCTGAGGCACAGAGGAAGGCCAGTGCAAACAGACATCAGATCAAGAGAAAACGCCGCCCTGCCCTACATTCCCAGCAATAGTTCTGGGAGACCCTTTGAAGGACAGCACTGAGAACTGGGGTCTGGGCAGAAGCATGAGCATCCTGACCCTCCCAGGACATGGGGTGGCCTCCAAGCCTCTGTAAGAGTGGCCGCTTTGGGCGACATACCTCCCTTCCGGAGTCTACACCCCGGTACATCCTTCTTTCCCAGAGGAGTCTGGATGCTCCTTTCTTTCTCACACAGCCCCCACAATGCCTGGTGCACCTAAAGACTGTCCAGCTTACCTCACTGCAGCAGAGAGCGCCTGAGTACACAATGCACACAGCAGGTGCTGGCTTGCATCTCATTTGCATGTGGTTTGCATATGCTTTCTGACTTTGAACAATGCCCAGGGACCATCCTCCAAGATACAACTTAGAACTTCCTGGCATTTACAGTCCCTGCCAACTGGCACCAGGCACCTCAGTGCTATGGCCTTTTATTTTCTTAGCTAAAAAAAATGTTTTCAACAATATATTAGCCCAAATCAAAACTTCTCAAAGAGGCATTCTGATGTCAGGGATCCCCTGAAGGACCAGAGCAGCAGACACTACACTGAAAATGCTCTACTGACCTGAGTTTGCAAGTGTTGGTTCCTGAGAAAGACTTTCCTCTCTCTCTCCACCTGAAATACTTTTACTTAGTCTTCAAGCTTCACTCAAACGGGAAATTCTGCAAAGCCTCCCTATATTAATTTCCCTGCCCCAGTGTTCTGAGCACAATCGTTGCCGCTCTGACATGTTTATTTGTGCAAACACAAGGACCTGAGTTCGGGCCCCCAGAACCCACGTAAAAACTGGGTGCAGTAACAAACATGTCTAATGGTAGCGCCAAGTGGAGACAGGAGGCTACCAGAAGCCTGCTGGCCAGCCTGTCTAGGCAATTGGCTCTAGGTTCAGCAAGTGACTCACTTAAAAAAAATAAAGTGAAGAGTCCTCTGGCCTCCGAATGCTCACATGGAGGCATGTGCACAGCACCACACACACGCACACACACACACGCACACACACGAAGAGGAGGAGGGGCATGGGAGGGAAACAGTCATCAACCATGAATGACGTTGCCTGGCACCCGTCTTTCCTCTTCTGGGTTCACTGAGGGACTGGGGTTTGGGCCCATCATGGCAGAGTTTGGAGAGGTGTCTGCCTAAGCAATGTTTGATGAACCAATTCTTAATCTTCATGATCTTTCTGTCCAAAAAAAAAGACTCTGTCCATTCTGAGTCTTCCTCTCCAACAGCTAGCTCTAGTGATGTTAAATACTATTGTATTCCACTTATGTTTTTACCATTCAAATTAATAGCCTACTACAGGGGTCCCCAGCACCCAGCTCCAGATGGACAGCTGTTTGCTTTGGAATGCCCACCTTTCCCAAAGGAAAGCCCCAGCCCTGCACCTCCAGGCGATGGAGGTGCTAGGGCTGAGCTGCTGTCTGGGAGGCAAATCAGCACTCAGAGAAATTTACTGCCATCTAATTGGCAGCTCTGGGTACAGTCCAGGGCAGTAGATTAAGTGTTTTCCTGTAAATCAGGTTTATGATTTGCACTGGAGATGTAATTGTTAAAACTGTTCATTTTACCCACAAATAGCAGTTGAAAAAAAACCAATTTAGCAGCCACAGATTGGTTTTGGTTCCAAGAGTAGTGTGCTAAAACAGTTAATGTTAATAGCATCTGTTGGACAGGAGTCTGCCTGTTACTTAATATCATCGTCAACAATCTGAAAACTGAGCTCAGTGGACACTGCTTCCACCAAAACTTAATCCCAACCCTCACCCACCTCATGGGGCATCTGTCAGCCAGAAACTGAACACCCCTGCAGAAGGGTTTTTCCTCCTTTCCTACTTTGCCAGCCGGGCTAGGGCAAGAGGCCACCAGAGGTCAGCTGTAGGTAAAGTCAGAAGGGATGGGACCCAAAATGTTGGGACCATGGGGGCCCTTTGCCAACATAGGAACAGCCTCCATGGCGAATGGGATCATGGTCGGAAGTTTCTACCTGCACTACCCCTCACCTGTCCCTTTAGAAGATTAGAGGATGGTAGCCCAGCTCTACACTCCAGAATGATACAGACATCCACTCCAACCTTTGGTCAGCCCTCGGTGTCTAGAAGAGTCTTTTGGCCTCTGTCTCTCCAGGAGTATCCTTTTAGACAAGGCTAAGCATGCCCATGCCTTCACCCAACTCACATACTCCAGAGTGCACAGGGCCCTCCAACACTAGTGGATACCCACTAGGCTGGTCTTGTCTTCCACTGTCACCCACCCCCTCATCATCTATTAACCCAAGCCTAGTAGACAGGCCTGGACCTGCTAAATGGTCATTGGCCAGTTTAAAATCTGAGCATTTGCTGGGTGTGTCTTTATTTCCCAAGACCAATGGGATTGGGGATGGGGCCAGTCTGTGAACTCCGAACAGCTCTCTCCGTCCTGGGCCTGCTCCCAGCTTGGGTGCCTCAGATCCCCACCTCATGACTTATAAAGATAGATGTCCCTCCCCTACTACTTCAATTTCACATCCTGGATGAAGTCAAATTCTGGGTGTCTCTAGCAAGCTTTCCATCTCCTGACTCAGGAGAACTGAAGCAGACCTGTTACCAGCAACACCTCAGCTGTTACTGCAGATGGAGCAGTTGTGCCAAAGAGGCAAGAAAGACAGACAGCCTTGAGTCTTCACACAGCTGCCAGCCTGGCAGTCCAGTGCCCTCACTGCCTGGAGACAAACCTTTTTTGACATTTCCAGGGGGAGGGGAATCCAGACTCTATTCAGAGAAGATTCACAGCATAGCCCATTGCCTCAGTTAACTCAACTTCAGGAAAGAATAAAAAGAAAAACTTCCAGCTGGGCTCATTATGAAGACCTGAATCCCAGATCCTTGGGAGACTGAGGCAGGAGGCTACAAGCTCAGGGTCTCTATGGACTACATAGCGAGCTCAAGGCCAGCCTGAGGAATTCATAGAAAGTCTCAAAAGAAAAAGTTCAAGAAAGCACTAGGCCTGCGCAGCTCATCAATAGAGTACCTTTGTGAATGCGGTCTTAGCTCAATCCCCAGGTGGAAGGAGCAAGGGAAGAAAGGGAAAGAGGGATAGAGAGGATTGCAGGAAGGAAAGGAATGAAAGAGTGAGAAAGAAAAGTCAGGAAGGGGAAAAAGAAGGGGGAAATGTGGGGTGAGAAAAAGAAAGGAAGAGGGAGGAAAAAAGGAAGTGAGGAAAGAGGAAAGGAAAGAAAGGAATGTGAGGGAGGAGAAAGGAAGGAAAGGAAGAAGGGAGAGAGAGGATTGCAGGAAGGAAGGAAAGCAGGGAGGGATAGAGGAAGGGAAGAAAAATAGAAGGGAAGGAGGGAGGGAGAGAAGAGAAGGAGGAAGAAGGGTAGGCAGAGCAGGCTTTTATAAAATAATTTGCTCCCTTTCATGGCCCCCACTTGCAGGAAGGCTTCTGGATCGTGTGCGATCGCCTGTAGAGTCTGTTATAAAAAGAAGCCTAAATCACATTTATGGCTCATGCTGCACAGCAAATGTAGGTATTAAAATTGTTCCTTTTAAATGATAAATGTCCCCTGAAATGGCCCAATAGAGCCCCATCAGAGGCGGTTTCCACCCAAAACAAACTGACTCAGGATATGCAATAAATATGGAATCTGCCTTCGGTCCTCATAACTACTGTTCCCCATCAGGGTGGGATGGAAGGGACAAGGCAGGAGCATCCACACAGGACACTGACAGTATCTTCAGCAACCTCCATCTTACTTCTGGCACCCTGAAGACCTGAGAGTAACACTTTTCTCCCCAAAGGTAGGAATATCTGTACTCTCCCCAGCTCCCTGGAGTGAGGCCTTCATTTTTGCTGTGACTATCACAACCATTGCCTGTTTGCTTCTGAGAGGGAAGTAATGGGAAAAAAATATCTAATCACCCATTCGTAATCTCTTAAACATTATTTTTAAGATGATAGTTGCAAAACAAAACACAATCGTTCTAACTCCATCAAGCAATCACTCGCCGTTTTTGTTCCCCCAACCCCACCCCGAGGGTTATAATAAAAGGAAATGAAGTTGCCCGTGGAGTAGAGGGAGCAAACTCATGATTTTGAGTCTGGGGAAGATAAAGGACAAACCAAAAGGAGCACTTGCTTGTATTGTTTCAACAGACAAGAAGTCAAGGTAGCACAAGGGATGAAATTGGGCTTCTCATGCCTACCTCACTCTAAGTGTATGTAACTGATACAGAGTCTAACTACCTGAGTTTGACTGAGAAAACTGCTTCTGCCCACCCCATAAAGGAATCTGAGGATCAGGCCTTTCCTCTTCCCCATATGTTTTAATAGATGAGTCATAGACACTAACTTAAGTTCCTAACCTAAGTTCCTCTGAGCATAGGGCTAATTTGTGGTAGACAGGTGGGTGGGTGGATGGATGGATGGACGGACGGATAAATGGATAGATGGGTTAATAATTGGATAGATGGATGAATAGATAAAATAGATGAGTTGATGGTGGATAGATGGATGGGTAGATAAATGGGTGGATGGTGGATAAGAGATAGAGATAACCATTGTTTGATACATCATTCATGCTGAGACAAGATTTCTTACATTCTCAAGGTGGAAGGACCAGTGAGGTGCCAAGTTCCAATGGCAATGCCCACAGAGTTAAGCTTTCAACCCAGATCTCCTGGCCTCCCAAACTGTACATTTCCTGGGGCTATAGAGTGAAGAGACTGATGTTTTCTTTATTAGTCCAGTTTCTATCACTATAATCAAATACTTGGGGTCAGATGCTTTTCTAAGTAAAGAGATTTGTTTAGGTTCATGGTTCTATTCCATGCTTGGCTCTGGCGAGGTTCTTTTTGGCTGCATCACAGAAAATGGCATCAGGGTCTGAACTAATGCAAGGAGAGACTGAGCAGAGAGATGGAAAGCAGATATCAGATGAGGCAGACCAGTCTTGATGGAGCTAACCAGGGACCCATGAAAACTGTCTTCCTTCTTCAAACAGTAACCACCTAGGTTAGGTCCCACCCCCTCCAGATCCCAAGGCCACTTGCCATCTTCTCACTAGGCTTCCAAACAACTTTAGGGGACATGATTAAAGCATATCCAAACCTTGGCACCCCCCAGTTAGAACGCTGGGAAGGCAAGGATACTCGTATAGAATGTGAGAGCCTCGAGAAACCACACTTCCTGGGGATGGAGGGCCTGAGTGATGAGGCTGACCTGGTGGTTACTTCTCCTGGAAGCTGGTCAGTGGCCCTGGGACCAGAGTGGATCCATAAAAGGACTGAACCCTGCAAACTCTGTGCCTCATTCCATGCTTGCCTTGATCCTGGATTTCCCATCTTAAAACTGAAGTCAACATTAAAATGTTTATGGGGCCCCTCAGTCATTCCCCAACTTTTCCATAGGGCTCCTCAAGCTCTGTCTAAAGTTTAGCTGTGGGTCTCCACATCTGTTTCCATCAGCTGCTGGGTGAAGCCTCTCAGAGGAGTTATGCCATGCCCCTGTCTACAAGCACAGCAGAGTAACATTAGTAGTGTCAGGGATTGGTTCTCTTCCATGGGATGGGCCTCAAGTAGGGCCAGTCTTTGGTTGGCCATCCCCTCAATCTTTGCTCCATCTTTGTCCCTACATATCTTGTAGGCAGGACAAATTTTGGGTTGAAGGTATTGTGAGTGGGTTGATGTCCTTATCCTTCCACTGACAGTCCTGCCTGGCTACAGGAAGTAGCCACTTCAGGCCCCTTAAGACCCTCTGCTAGGAGTCTCACCTAGAGTGCCCCTCATAGAGTTCCTGGAGCCTCCCCATCTCAGGTCTTTGGCAAATGCCCTCACCTCCTGTTTCTCTTCTCTCTCTTTCTCTCTCTCTCTCTCTCTCTCTCTCTCTCTCTCTCTCTCACACACACACACACACACACACACACACACCCATCTTCCTACTCCTAATTCCCACCCTTAGTCCCCTCCTCATCCCCTCTTCTACCCAGTCCCCCGCCTTCATCCACCTCCAATGCCTTTTTTATTTCCACTTCTGAATGAGATTCAAGCATCCTCCCTTGGGCTTTTCTTATTATTTAGCTTCCTTGAGTCTGTGGATTATAGCATGGTTATGCTGTACTTTATGGCTGTTATCCACTTCTGAGTGAGTACATACCAGGACTCCATAAGAAGACCTACAGAGTTAACTAACCTGGCTCCATGGAGACTCACAGAGACTCATCCACCAGCCAAAGAGCATGCGTGGACTGGTCCTAGGCCCCTGTACATACTTATCAGCTTGATCTTTCTGTGAATCCCCCAACAACTGGAGCGGGGCCTCTCTGACTCTGATGCCTCCCTTTGGATCTCATCCCCATAACTGGGTTGCCTTGCCTGGCCTCAGTGGGAAAGGATGTGCCTAGTTCTGCAGTGACTTAATGTGCCAGGGTGGGTTGGTGCCTATGAGGGACCTCTCCTTTCTCTGCAGAGAAGGAGAGGGGAGAATGGGGAGAGGATTGTGTCAGGAGAGGAATTGGGAGTGGGGAAGGGCTGCAATCAGAGTGTAAAGTGAATAAATATATAAATTTTAAAAAAAGAAAAGAAAGATTTCTGAATTTCTCAAAAATAGATGGATAGATGGAGAGAGAGAGAGAGAGAGAGTGTGTCTTTGGGGACCTGGGAATGTAGCTTTTTTAGTAAGTGCTTACCCAACATGCACAAAGCCTTAGGCTCAAGCCCCAGGGTCACATAAACCGGGAGTGGTGGAACATGCTGCAATCCCAACACTGGAGAAGTGGAGGCAGGGCCATCAGAAGTTCAATGCCATTCTCATGTATTAGCAAGTTCAAGGCCAGCCTGTGCTACCTGAAAACTGACTAAACAAACAAACAAAAAGTGAGCCGAAGACACTCCCACCGGAGTATTTCCTCTTGAAAAGTATTAGAAAGACTAGCAGGATCCAGGGGACTCCAAGTTCCTTTCTTCAGAGTACCAAAGCCAAAGCTAGATGATCAGAGGCCAAACTAATGAGGAAATCAAAGGTCTGCCAGCTGCCCTCATGCCCCAGGAAAGTGAGGTCCACTTTGTCCAGAAGACTTGGCTAGATCCAGACTTACAGCAAACTTCCCTGGCAACTTCTGGGGACTGGTCCAGCCTGTCCTTAAGATTCTTCAGGAAGGAGGAACCAGCTATCAATTCCCAGGAGATCTCTCTCACCGAATGGCCTGGCAATCATCTGATTGGCCCAGCATAATCAAGATAGGTTCCACTGTTTGGACTCTGCGATGAGGTGAGGAAACAATATTTAAGTAGAGGGAAGTCCTCGGTCATGAGGACCAAGAAGGAGCATCCTGAGCCAAGGAAGGTATGTAGAGAAGGCTTCCTGGAGGAAGAAGGCCTAGCTGAAGAGAGCCAAGTGGGAGGGTAAGGAAGGGAGGAAGGTCGAGCTGCAGGTGCATACACACCTACCCTCACCACATGCGCACTCATACGTGTGCCACCACACAGAGCAGGGTGCTCGGGCTCAGAGAGGTGAAGCCAACTTGTCCCCAAGCCATGAGGCCTGGGAGCAGCAGAGCTGGGAGTGAGATCCAGAGGAATATGTCCCTTCCTGCAGCTCCAGTCTTTGTCCCCAAGAAATGGACCTGTAACCTTGTGGGTGCATTGAGTTCAGGGTTCCATCAGAGGAACTGAAGTGAGGATAAACCTTCATAGCGACGTGAGGGACAGAGCAGGGTCTAAGGCTCCTGGTGCTAAGAGAATGAGTGGATGGTGGGCTGGGGAGATGACTAAGTCAGTACAAACAAAAGGATGTGAGTTTGGATCCCCAGAACTCACATTAAAAAATGTAGGCACGGTGGTTCATACCGGTAACCCTGCACTGGGGAGGTGGAGACGGGAGCTCTAGCCAACCAGCTTAGCCAAACTGGGACTTCTAGGTTTAGTCAGGGACCCTGCTTATTAATTAATTAAATAAAATGTCAAATGTCGGTCTCTGGCCTGTACACACGTGAATGCACACCCATGTACATGTGTGGCCACACACTAAGATTGGGTGGGTGCAGCCAGCGTTTTCCACTTCATGAGTTCTTTTCTCTCTTCCGTGCTTATTAGTCCCCTAACACTAGGTAGCAAAGAATAAAGGATAGAGGGAAAGAGACGAAGTTATCATTGGACTAGGTCCTGCTGACTAGGGGTGACAGGTTTCTTGGAGCAAATTTGATCTTCAAAGTAAGAATATCTAATCTCTTCTTGTTTCTTTGAGCACAACTACTTGACAAAGAGCAAACAACACCACCCAACCACCAGCCAGCCAACAACAGCCTCCCCACCTCTCGGGGCCCTAGCATTTACAAACCCTCTAAAATGTTCCCAGAATTCCAAATGTCACACACTAGCAGAAACTATCTGCACCTGGCAAAATCATGGCCCTGCTAGAGCACAACGCAAATTAAAGTCACCTGCTGTGAAGCAGCCTCCTCTCCTCACACCTTGGATTAAAATGAAAACATATTCCCATAACATTTCTGTGTGTTTTTTAGAAACCAAAATTCTCACTACAGGTGGATGAGGGTTCCTGTGCCATGCAAATGGCTGTGGGGTAGCTAGAGTCTACAACATTGAATGCAGAGGAATTCTGAGGACCAAGCCAGGCCTAGAATGGGCAGCAGTCCTCCCATGAAGAACGTGAATATGTCAGTCCTCAATGCAAACCCATCTGTTTCTCACCTGTCTCTCACCTAGAGAGGAAGCCAAAGCCCAGGGAGACCAGGATTTCCCGCAGTACAGTCATACCACTGCTCAATGTGCTGTCAGGAGAGGCCTCCAGAATGGAGGCTTGGATCCTGCTCTGTATCCCACATTGGCCCTATTCCATTCGTATCCTTGGGTGATACACGGCAGAGAATATACGGGCAGCTTTCCCAGTACCTGGACGAGAAAGCTGAGGTCCACAGAAGTAAGCCGAGAGAGTTTTTTCCAAGTGTGGAGGGTTTCAACTCCTACTGTCCTCTTGTTTTAAATAGCTGTATTGTCCTCTGTAGCCATAAAAACTGAGAATATACCACTTCCAAATCCAGTGATCTGGATAAATAGATAATAGATATAAGATAAATAGATGATAGACAGACAGACAGACAGATAGATAGACCAACAGACAGACAAACAGATAGATAGACAGCCAGATAGATAGACAGCCAGATAAACAGATATAGACAGATGATAGATAGATGACGGGAAGATGATAGATACGAAGAGAGATAATAAATTGATAATTAGGTACATAGATAATAACAGGTGATAGGTGATAAATGACAGATAGGTGTGTGAGAGAGAGAGACAGAAATGACTCAGTGGGGAAAGCTGCCTGATGCCAAGCCTGATAACCTTAGTTCAGTTCTGGAGCCCACATGACTGAAGGAGAGAACTTATCTCCATGAGTTGTCCTCTGACCTCCACATGCACACCATGACATTCACACACAAAATAAATAAATAAAATAAGCCTTAGATTGATTGATAGATGATAGAGAGAGAGAGATGAAAAATAAATGCCACAGCAAGTCTCGTCTCTTTCACAGTCTCCTATCCCACCCTCTGCGATGAAATGATGCCCACATGCCCAGCATTGGACTTGAATGACCTTGCCCCCAACATACAAAACTGAGAACATTGTTTTTCTCTATCAATCACTCAGTTGCCACTGTTCTGATACAGCAACACAGGACAGACTGACAGCACTGGGCCAGGGAACTCTGCGGCTAAATCTCCTGAGTTTGGCAAGCCCTCCCTAGAGCCCTCTGTTACAGACACAATTGCCCTGTGTTTCCACACATCTTCAGCAAGGGTCAGGACAGCAGGCCCCTTAAGTTCCATGCAGATACCCAACATTAATTAGCAGCATAAGTATGTGTGACTAGTGTTCGGGGGCAGGGGAGGGGGTCATGACTGGTTTGGGTTGGGTGGTGAGGCTGTAATCAGATTATGGATGCGCAAGTCCTTCTTCATGTACCATCAGCCCCAGGAAGCCAGGGCAGAACAAGGGAAGCCCTCAGGATTTGCCTT
The DNA here is from genome assembly GCF_907164565.1 of Psammomys obesus. NCBI lineage: Eukaryota > Metazoa > Chordata > Mammalia > Rodentia > Muridae > Psammomys > Psammomys obesus. The sequence continues at coordinate 2,505,031 of NW_026591918.1, read as the reverse complement.
CGAGTTGTGGCAAGGCAGCCATGGATCTGGGGACCCAAGAACATGCATAGGCAGAGAGGTGAACAGACAAGAAGGAGCAGAAGATGAGGGGGAGAAGCAGAAGCACGGGCAGAGCCTGGGGCTTCTACCTCATGGAGCTCAGTGTTTCCAGTCCCCTGGGCTTCCAGGACTCAATTTCCCTGTGTAAAACTATCCAATGTATCATACAAACCAGGAAACATCTTAACCTTTCTAATAAACCATGTGAACTTCAGATTTGATTCTTGAGAAGCATTTGAATATTGGCAGTTTCAATTGATCCTACCTCAGAATAATCAGGCCAGACACTTAGCAATGGTTGGGACTATTGCACAAACTAAGATGGGCCATCACCTTATGGCTCATGACCATGCCTACTGCCCCTCCTTCTGACTTTCAATGGGAAGCCTCAGCCTGTCTCGAAGCCCTTCTGTCATTAAGCTGAGGTATAAAGATTAAGTTAATGGCGGGCGAAGAAAATCAGCTTTGTTGGCAAATTGTCTCTGATATTTATTTTGAACATTAAAACGAATCATTCCAACTAAAGAGGGCCGTAGCGCGTGGCCCATTAAAACACATGCATTATGTATAACCCTCCTAGCTTCACCTCCCAAGTATTATCACCCTAAAAAGCAAACATGGTTTTAAAGCCCCTTGTTTACGACACCCCCTGACAGTTGATGAATGGCCGCAGTTCCGAGATCTGAAAGCTTAGTAACCCAAGCTAGAAAATTCAATCTTATTCTAATATAGATGGGAGAGGGAGGGGTGGAGGCAAAAGATGAGAATAGGAGTCAAAATGTGCAAAGGGTACCCAGGCAAAGCATAGACCTCAGCAGGAAAGGGTACCCAGGCAAAGCATAGGCCTCGGCGGGGTAAGGCTAGCTGGGTTCTCCAGGTTAGTATCTTGTTGAATTCCTGGGGGCTGCCACAGAAAATTACCAAAGATGGGTGGCTAGAAGAGACAAGAATGTATTGTCACAATTCCAGAAGCTTCCAGACATCTGAAGTTTAGTTGTCCACAAAGCCACATGCTCTCCAAGGACGGCAGGGGAGACCCTGTCCCTGGCCTCTTCCAACTTCTGATGGCTCCTCAGAAGACTTGACTTGTGGACACATCACCCAGTCTCTGTTGCTCTCTTCTTTGATACCTTCCTCCCTGGGTTGCAGATCTTCTCTATCTCCTATGTCATTGGGTTTAGGACGCAGTTTAACAGAAAATTACCCCATCTTTGATTCTTACATTATCCGCACTGACGATGACCCTTGTAACCAGTAAGGTCACAATGGGACACAGCTGAAAGAGACACTGTTCAACCTCCTGGTGAGCAACTCCTTCCTGCTCTCATCCCCACCAAACCTGTAGATCCTACCGTATCGTATCTGGACTCCTTCATCTCTTTGATGCCATTTACCTGGCTCTGGACTCCAGCCAGGCTCTTGGCTGGCCTCCCACACAAATGGCCACCTCTGCAGTATATTCCTTCTAAGAATATAAGGGCAAGGGACTCTGCCACTCTCCCTTTGGCCCTTGCATCAGGACCCATCCTTCTACCTTCTCTCTAAGGGCTTCTGCCATGCTTATAATATATGGCCTGAGAGCTTCCTTGTCTGCCAACACTTTGAAACTAGAATGTTGTGGCTGGCCTGTCCCAAAGCTCCTGCAGCATTTACAAAAGCTCCAAATACCTGGCCCTCCCAAGGCACAGGCCTGTGTCACAGACCCCACCGCTCCCAGCCCATCCTCTTCCTCTGCACACACTGGGCGTCAGCCACAGCAGCCTTCTCCTGCTTCCCATAGAAGGCAAAAACCACCCTACTTCAGCGCCCTTGATCATCAGCTTGTCTAGCCGGAATGCTCCTCTTCTACACTGTCCCATTCACATCAAGCAGAACACAGTTCTGATGGTTCTTCCTAGGCACAGTGTTCCTTGACCAGCACTTTCCCCCTCCCATGCCTTTTAGAAATTATCCTCATGAAGTCATTGCTGGTTGCTTTTGTTTTATTCCTGCTCTGTGCTTTGCTTTCTGGATTACCTCCTGTCTTCTTTGACAAGGGAGGAAACTTCTCAGGAGAGATGTGACTGTCACGGCCATTGCTGTGTCCCACAGGCCTGGGATGCAGTCCATTGCACACGCACACGCACACACACACTCTGTTGGATGAGCAGATGTTGATCTTTTACATGGTCTATGAGCCCCATGAAGGGAAAGAATGAGTGAGTCTGGGGCCCGGGGCCTGGACCACTTCCCAGGATAGAGAGCCTGAAACAAATTCTCATGGTTCTGTGCATTATATCTGTGGTCATGGGTCATGATTCCTTTGGGAGTTGCATATCAGATAACCTGCACCTCAGCTATTTATATGAAAATTCATAACAGTAACGAAATTACATTTATGAGGTTGTAACGAGATGACTTTATGGTTGGGGGTCACCACCTGAGGTTCCGTATTACAGGGTCTCAGCATTAGGAAGGTTGAGAACCACCGCACTGTAGGGAAGAAAGTGCCCTTCTCAGGGTGTCGACAGGTTTATGTCTACAGTCAGCACCGGGGCCTGACACACGTAATCACCAACGTGACCAGTCACACACCCACTCACAAATGCTCACATATGCTCATGCACGTGCGCAAGGACATACTCACACACACTTACACATACACATGCTCACACTCAAGCATACATTTCTATACATGCATGCACAGTCATACTGAAACACAGATACTCACATGCACAAATGCACGCGTGCTTGTATGTGCATACACAAACAGATACAAGCATACATATAAACACAGACGCACAGACACACCAATTCAGGCACACTTGCTCACATTTAGTGAAACCCACATGTGGCCTGCAGCATCCTCACGTGTGTGGTCTCACACGTAACCTGGCCTTGGCTAGGTGGTAGCCTCTGGTCCTGGTTAGGCTGGAGTCCCTCAGGGATGCCACTCCGGGCTCTGCCATATCCCTGCCCAGGCCTGGTTTTCAGCAGCAATCCAGGCTTCAATGTTCCCCTTGTTCAGAATGTTCCCTAGCCAAGCTCTCTGTCAAGCCCCACCCCTCCACCAAGAAGGCTTCCCTGATTCCTCCCAGCCACCATCAGGCCTTGTGCACTTACCACAGATGTAAGCTATATGTGTCTTCTCCTTTTCTCTTTTGTCTTCTTGTCTGGAGGACCACCATCTGCTCACCTGGGCTGTGAGCTTGAAGAGTAGGGACTATGCTTTATGCAACTCTCGGTCCCCAGGGGATGGCATATTGCCTGTCACAAAGTGGCACTCAATACACATTTGTTGTTTGCCTCTAATTGGGCAGCCAGACCTTGCCAGTTAAGACTCAAGGGAAGAAGACTGTTTGAATAAGCGCCATGACTGAAGTCAGGGATATCGAAAAGAAAGACAAGCTACTCCTTTTGTGTGCATGACAGTCTGCAAGCATAAACTATATACAATGCCTCCTGCACCTCTATCCCCAAAGCCCAGGGTAGATGTCACCCTCTCTAAGAAGATTTTGGCAGGCTTCAGAAAAACTATCTGCAGCCTGTGTCCCTTTTAGGTGTCCCACACAGGAAGGCTGAAAATCCACCCAAGCTTACTATGGGAGACACAGGACCCCACAGACAGTGTATGCCACCCTCCACTCCAGTCTGAACACATCTGGCACCTCGGATCCTCCCCCTCTCTATTCCTGCTTCTCATGAGCTCTCCAATGTTCATCTTCTTTCTCCCCTACAAGCATCACTGTCACTAGGGTGGATGAATATTAGATGACTATTCACAGCAGGAAATGTCCTGGAAACTTTCCCTGTTGGTCACAGCCACCCTGAGGCTGGAGATCTAGAATCTGCAGTCTGATTGGAAAGACAAGAATGTAGAAGATGGCAGAGTCATCCTTGAATATGCTCAACCTTCTTCATCATCACGTCAGGAAACAGCAGGGCAAGGCCCTGAGTACAATACCCACCTATGCATGAAGTGGTTATGGTGGTGCACACCTGTAATCCCAGAACTTGGGATGTGGAGGCAAAAGTATTAGACTCTCAGGGCCATCCACAACCACATAACAATGTCAAGGCAAATCCTGGCTGTACAGAACCCTGTTCCCATTGGATGGATGGATGGATGGATGGATGGATGGATGGATGGATGGATGGATGCATGGATGGATGGATGGATGGGTGGATGGGTGGGTGGGTGGGTGG
>NW_026591918.1:2484385-2499385 GCF_907164565.1 Psammomys obesus | reverse complement strand
TGTGTTGGAAATGTACTGATGTTTGGGGTTGGATGAGTTTATGAGGGTGTGGCCTCCATGACGGTATTGTACTTTGATAAGAAAAGACACCCAAGTCAGCAAGCGTTCTCTGTCCTGTCACATGTGGTTCACTGAGGAGGCATCTTGGAATTCTCCAGAGCTCCCACCAGCAAGAAGGCCATCCGTCATCAAACATAACTCTCTCCCCTTGCCTGCCTGGCCTCCAGAGCAGCAGTGAATAAACATCTTTTGTTTATAAAGTACCCCATATGCATATTGTTATAGCAATAGCACATAGACTAACACCAACTCTATAAGGCAAGCATACATACACCAGAAACAGGTGGCCTGCGTACGGCAATATGCTGATGCAGCAAGGAGAACCAGGCTGGATCATTTCCCACTCACCACACAGATGAGGCCCCATCTCATTGGCAAGCAACACCCTACATGGCCCAGCAAGTCATAGAGAATACACAACCAAGGCCCACAAAGTAGCTTTCCTTGCAGTCCCGGCTGACTGCACTGGTAGGGGGTTAGGGTAGGCTATGCTAGAACAAGAAACCACCCTGTGGCAGACAGAGCAAGACCGTCCATGTCCCCTTGCCTCTCGCCAGCCCAGCTACTGCTCTGAGGTCATCATGTAAGTGTGACTGAAGAGGCCCATGCCACCTTTCTCAGGTACAATCTAGATTCTATCTCAGATGCCATGAAGATGAAACCAGTTGGGACCTGTGCAATACCTGGCAGGGACCCCCTTGGCATGGCAGTAGGAGAGGCAGGGACCTGGGACCGTGATGTGTCACACCCAGCAAGGAGCAACTTTCTAACTATCTCAGGTCTAAAGATGCAGCATCAGTAGAGCTAGAACAAGGACAAGCTCTGGCTGTTTCCAGGATCCTGGTCTGTGTTACAATGCATGCTCTCTTCTGGATACCTGATTAGGCTGTGCCTCCTGTGAGCTGCCCAGGCCCTGGGTAATCAACCAATGGTGAGGAGGAGGAGGACACAGTGCCTGATAAAAGTTACCACCCAGCTGGGCCTTTCAAAGACCATGTTCGATCTCAAAACCCACAGCCAGAGTCAGATTTGTCATGGTGACAAGTAAGAAGTGAGTTCAGTGAGATCAGTGGTGCAAAACCCAAAGCCAGCCTTCCAGTTAGTCTCTAGGTCTAAAAGCCAGTGATACAGCAAGCAGCCAAGGTGAGGCTGGTCAAGAATGGGATCCCTAGATAGTTTTCTCCCAAAGTTAGAGTTTGGCCACCACTTCATGGCTCAAGGACAAAGATTCCTGGCCTGGAAGCCCACAGAGAAATGGCAGTCACCACATATATGCCTCAACTGTCTACATGGACATCTAGAACCACACTCCACAGATCCACAGATGCAGGCATGTGGTCCGGTGCTGAGCCACCCACATGTACATCTCTTGGGAGTTTACTGAGCAAGGCCCCAGGCCAATGCTGAAGATCTGACTCCGGGCCTGGAGTAGTTCTAATCTGATTTTTCAAATTCCAGATGGTTCTGGGGCAAAATCTGCTCCAACCCTGGAGCATCTTCCGCACAGGTGAGCCCCCAGCATCACCACCCAAGGAGTTAGCCTCCTGGCCTTGCACGTCTCAAGTCTTGGCCACACAGTATCTTACTTTTCCTGCACATAAAGCTCTCAATATGGTAAGAACCATATTGTCTTTCTTGGCTCAGGGAAAGCAAGTGACTAGCCACGGGTCAGCCCCAAAAAAGATACAGCATAGGGAGAAGTCAGTCTTTCTGCCCCCCAGGTCCATGCAACCGAAGTCCAACCAGCAAGGCTGAAGCAGGCTTGGGAGTGTCTGCCCTCTACCCAAAGCTGCAGTGCCTGACCAGTCAGGCACACAAGGAGCTGTTTATGCAGGGAGACACCTGATCCCCAAAGACTCGGACTTTAATAACCGCTCCTGGGGGCTAGAGAGAGCTCTCAGTGGTTAAGAGCACCAGCTGCTCTTCAGAGGTCCTGAGTTTGGTTTCCAGCAAACACATGGTGGCTCACAACCATCTGTAATGAAATCTGATTCCCTCTTCTGGTGTGCATGGAAACAGAGCACTTGTATACATAAAATAAATAAGTAAATCTTTAAAAAAGAAAATAATAACAGCTCTGCCTCAGAATTCCTCCATTTTGTTGGGAATGGAATATTTAGACATAGCAAAGACTCATTCTTTTTTCATGGAGCCTACAGTGGTGTAAAAGGAATGCAAAAAAAAGGAAGGTCTCAGTGACAAGCTTCAGAGATCAGCCAATTCCCCAATAGCCTTCAAGACCCTGATTGACTCTGTGCCTCTCTAATGGAGGTCTGGGGTTTCCAGTCAGCACCTGCCTTCTCCTTAGCCCCATTGTGGGGCTTTCGCTGGACCAAGCAGTCGTCTCACTGAGCCCACAAAGCCCTGGGGAGGAGAGAGAACAAAGATCCCAAGAACTGTGATGTGGAGGTTAAGAGACTTGCTTAAGGTCACTAATCAGAGTCCACTGGGAAATGTGGGTCTCTCCACAGCCTTCCCTGTGAGATGCAGAAGGATTTAACCACACGAGTGGCCTCTACTTGTGTCTCAACCTTTCTCCCTTCATTCTCCCTTCCTTCCTTTTTCTCTTGATATACAGAGATCTATCCAGCACCCCAAAGCCCACTAACCTTTAACACTTGTCTTTGAATATATGCTGTTCTTTCCTCACTCTTATCTCCCACTTCCTAACCAGGTCTTCCTCGCTCTTGCCCACCTTGTCCCAGACAACCACCTTCTCCCAGGGGCCTGCCCTGATGCCCATTTGTCTGAGATTAAGGTGTTAGTTTCTAAGGAAATCTTTCCAGCTTCTAGACAATTGCTTTCTTGGTGTGTTTTCACATAGCCTTTCCTGACATTTCTGGGCCTCTCCTCTTCTTACACTAATCTCCATCCTATGACCTTACTTGACCTCAGGAGCCAAGCCCAGATTTGATCAACTGTGGGTGGGGGCTTTAGTATGTGCATATTCAGTCCACAGCATTCCTAAAGGCCCAAGTCTGCCCAAGGAGGGGTTATCTGGCCCACAATAGGGCTGAGTTAATGTTCCTTTACACTCGGTTGTGACACAGCTGTCACCCAACATCTGCTCAGCACCCCAATGATGGGAAGGCCACCATCCCATGACTGGCTTACTCTATCTACCACGGCTGCAGAGACACAGGAAGGAATGGGTAAGAAATCACAGACAGAAAGGTCCAACATCCACCTACAGAGCCCATTTCTCCCTCCAAGGCCCGAGAAGAGCTATTCCAGCACCAGCAATAACCTCACTTTCCTGCCAAGTCCTGGCTTGTCCAGGGTCATCATCAGCGCTGGGGCCACTAAGCTGCCTAGCAAGCGTGTGCTCTCAGAGCTATGTGCCTGTGCAGATAAACCTGTCGAAGATCTGCTTGCCGGGCTTGGATAGACTAGGAGGAAACAGTGCAATCCTGAGCACCTTATTATGTCCTACCTGGCTCATCTGTAGACCCTTCCCCTTGGTGCTTAGTGGTCAGAGCAAGGCCGGACTTTGGATTTGAGCTGTTCTTCATTCTATGGCTGCCTGGTGTGGAAGATCCTTTTCAGATGCCACCTCCACAAGGAAGTAGCCCTGATTCCCTCTTCCCAGGTGCCAGCACTCCCTTCTCACATGTAGCCCATGTCTAGCACCACTGTGTACTTTTCTGGTCACCTCCCCTATTATGGAAGTCCCATGAGGGAAGAGTCTGTGAATGATCACTCCTGAGCCTTCACACTCAGCCCTGCTGGATCCGGTCTCGCTGCAGGGAGATGCCCTTATTGTTGAGGGAATTGGACTGTGGGGACTGCCAGCAGGCCTCAGTGACACTAGCACCAAGAGACCTCACACAGGGTCTCCACCCAACCTCCCAAACATGAATACTGCCCACAGGACCTGCCACTTACCCACTGCTGAATTTAACAAACACTCCAAGAGATAATAGTTAATTTCACAGAGCCCTGAGTGGAGGCTGTTAAAATGTTAATATTATTTAAATTGTTTCCCATTTTCAACAGTTCAAGCCGCAAATCTAAATGTTTCCCCATGCTTTCCGAGGAGCCCAGCTCACAAAAATGATTGATGAGGTTCCAAATACGGAATTTCCCATTTTAAATTAAGAAACGCAACACGAGAGCTATGAGGAAAAAGCCGCCTGCTGTATGTGGTCTGCGGTGAGCAGCCTCCCCACACCACAGAGCTCTGAAGTAGCTCATTTGTCCCTTGTCCCTGGTAACTAGGTATTCCTGGGTTTTCCACTTGGGTCTTCTCCTGCCCTACACATCACCTACAAATGAAGTAACGGGATCTATCAAGGCCTATGCATTCAGCCTGTGGCCGCAAGCAGAGGAGACCGTCCTGTCTCCTTTTGCTCTGCCTGTGGTTCCTCACACCACAAGCCTGTGATTCAGAATCCAGCTCCAGTCCGGTCTCCTGGCCTCAGAGAAGCTTCCAGCCAGGCCTCATGTGCCCCTCTGTTCCTCCCCTGGGCAAGGTGCTGTATCAGCAGTATCGACATCACCTCCAGCATCCATGACCTTTGACAAGGTCACATAAAAGGAATTATGATCATCCTGCATTGTATGTGAGCAAGCTGAGGAAGGAGGTTGAACCTAATGATGGAGGGTACATGGCTTACAAGCACTGACGTCTACTTAAAGACGTTCAGGCCTCCATGTGCACACCCATGAGAATGGACACGTGCACGCACGCACACACACACACACACACACACACACACACACATACACGTTCGTGACCCAAGCTGCAGAGAGGAGGTGAAATCCTGAGTGAATGTGTATTGATGACTCGGGTGCTGCCTTGTCAAAGGCCCCCCAGTGCCTCAGACTGATGAGAGTGGCAAGGCCTTCCTCTGCCTGAGGTTTAGAGAGATGCAAAACCTCCCTCTGGTCCCAGGATGAGTATTATGCTCAAGCTTCCTCCTCTCAGATGACTTCTCCCTGAGACAGCGCCCCTTGTAAGTCCTCCTATGGAGATGAGCTAACCCCTCTGCCCACTACACACAACAAACACACGGAGGCTCCAGGTCGTCGCCTAGCTGGGGGTGATCTATCAGAGCATGCGCGGCCTCCCGGTCCCAGCTGTTCTATACATGTGTCTGTCTTTCTTCGCACTTCATTTCCTGGTCACTCCAGTCAGGTTTTCGGGACCTAGCTAGTCAGGCCACAGTGCCCAGGGAGACCCATTTAGGCTGAATCTGCACAAGGATTAGGGGGTTACCGGGTAGCAGGACCAGGCTGGCACTCTGCTTAGGCTGAGGCAAGGCCATGGTGTCGGAATGGTCAAGCTAGGAGTTTGAACCAAGATCACTGCAGAAGGGCCAGCAGAAGACTCGGACTTCTCTGGAAAGGTCTCTGAACCCTTGAGAGAAGAACCTTGCAGGATGAGGCCAGACGCAAGCAGGGGACTAGGTCCCCCAGAAGAACAAGAACATGGGAAGGAGGCTTGGATTCCAGATTCAAGAACCCTTCAGAGAGAACCAGTGAAGCATGGGTGAGGTGCGAGAGGCAGGGCCCCGGCATCTGGGCTCATGCACCAGGTGGTGGAGAGCCCAGAGTCCTGGCACCTGGGAAAAGCTTTCTAGTTATTCACCTTGAGGTCCTCACATGGCTCTAGCCAGGGCTGTCCTCCTCTGAGCAAAGATGTACTAACACTGCAAGACCCTGCTCACTACCGAGTATTTGCCCTATCGTCCCACAGCCTAAGCAGAGAAGGGCTGGGAGAGCTCTGTATTCAGAGTGTGCGGTCTGTAGCATCTTCAAAGTGCCTGTGGGCTGTAGGTCAGTAGACAAACCTCCTTGGGTGTCCCATTCTGTCTACTGGTGGCAAAGTTAGCTATGGGCTGTTACGGAGGTCCAGTAAGACAAATTCCATAAAGTGTGTGCTTATCACTACTGTGGACACAGCTGAAGATTGTCCTCTGTGACCCCCCTGGTTCCTGTAGCTGAAGGACAGCATAGCTGGATCCCTGCTCTATGAGAAGATGAGGAGGGGCCTTGACGGATGGCTGTCAGAAGTATGATGGAGGTCAGCAGCCAGCCTCTCCTTTGTGTCCCACAGAGTGCCGGCTGAGACCCTCCTCTCCCACCTCCTCATGCTCTCTGATATGGACACACAGGTATACTTTGGCTCTTGGCTGGGAGGGATAAAATACTAAATGAAATCAAGGCTTTCTGCCCCAAAGTGAGACAAAGGTAATGAAGAGGCAAAAGAGAGAGATGAGCCCCACTCTCCTGAAAGAGGAAGACCAGAAAAAACACAAGAATCCTCCGCCATGCTCACCCTGTCTTGCTCTAAGAAGAAAATTCCAGCCACATTTAGAGGCAGATGATCTCACTTTTTCCATCTGTGGAATGGGGCACTAGGAGATGCTTGTGGCATGAGTAGTGGGGAATGCACCCCAAGAACAGTGAGAACAGTGACTGACGTGGGAAGAGCTCCCTGAGGGAACTAGGAGACTGGCAAAGGAGCAGGGCGAGGCCCCAGGCTGCCTGCCACCCTGCCTGTACTCTCCTCTGAACTAAGAGGCTGGTCTTTACCATGCCTCTGGGACTTGGTGGTTCCAGAATGTACCTGCTTCAACCTCACCTCTTCCTCCAAAGATCAGTGACACTCTAGAGAGCCCAGGCCACCAAGGAGACCTGCATGCTCTTCCCCCGCACTCTCCTTTGCCAGCCTAGCAGCTTATCTCCCACCTCCGTAGGCTGGCCTCCCAACCTCCTCTCTGCTCTTTCCTCCTATGAGTCTTTTCAACCTGTTCCTCGCCTCTCTCTCTCCTCTTTACAGCTTTCAAACCCCTCAGACAGCCTTCCATCTTACACTGACACCCTATTTCCCACGCATCACAGGACAGACATTAACTCTCAAGTTTTGGAGCAAAAGTGATAACAGGATTGAGCCTAACAGGGTTAGGCAAGATGAGACAGAGCTGGTGGCCAGAAAAGACAACCAGAACCAGAGTGACATGTCGTGAGTGAGAAAGGGCCGCACCTTCTCCATGGTAGAAACAGCCCATGCGGTGCAGAGCCTGCCTGTCTGGCATGGTGTGTCCTTGATTTCAGCTGGCCTTTTCTAGATGGGGAAAATGAAGCTGTGAATGATTTTCTGCACATGAATTAACACAGTAAGAGAACTTTCCTCAGGATGCTTACTGTGGCTATTGACTACTGGCTTGCTCCATTAACCCCCAAATGCCCATAATCGCAAGCACCGTGCCTCCCTCTCCAAAGCAGTAGCCAGAATTCCCCCAAGGCAGACAAGGCAAGGCCTGGAGTCAGACGACTGAACACAGGTAGAAGAGGCTCAGTCCGCTCCATCACACACTCTCTCCTCGTCAGCCCATTCTTACTAGGGAAACTTGGACTCTGAGTCTTCCTAGTCACTTGGCCTCAAGAAAACAAACAAGCAGGCAAGCAAAAACAAAAAAAGAAAATAAAAGGCTATATAGTAAGAAACGCAGCAGGTGCTCAGGATGTCCCTGAAAGTGTGACAGACAAGGCTGTGAGACCCTCCTGTCCACAGCCAAGCGTCCACAGTGACCTCTCAGACATCCCCTGGCCTGAGATCTCACCCACCTCCTTCATACAGGAGGCAAGCACTTGAAACGCACTCACACGCAAGAGTGAGTGCACTTCACTCACACGCGCCCCCCCCAGCTGCCTGCAGCCTGGATTCCTAACAGCCACTTCAGCTCCCCTTCCTCCTCCCCAGCATCTCTTTTGCAGGGAAACAGTCCAAAGCTGGCTGCTCTGATAAACTGGAAGCTTGGGGACCTTCTTCAAGTGCCTTGTAAATGGAAGCGTCTCCGAGCGACAGCTCTTGGTGTTCAATGAGATTATATTTCTTATTTAAATCGCTGATTGGAGGCTTGGTTTCAAAGTTAGATGCTGTGTACCCCTGGCCTGCTCTGGGCTCCTGGGGAGAGGCAATAGAGTGCCTCATTGTGTAGCAAGCTTCCAAGCTCTCACTCCCATTCAGATGCCTCCAGGATGGAGAGCCTTGTAGCACAGGGGATGAAAGCTACCTCCCCTCCTGGCTGGGGGAGCCAGAGATTATGCTTTTCATTCCAGAGTGCCTGCTCTATGGCTCCCCACAACGCTCTGCACCAGCAGGCTCCCCTCTCAAAGCCAAGGGGAGATAAAAGGCAGTGTGTGCTTCATCCCACCTCCGGGGAGAGCTCCAGTCAGGCTTTTGTCAGCAGAGGATAAGCGCCATCATTTTTTGAAGGATTGTTGTTCTGAGTGCTCTGTTGGGAGGTTTAGTGAAGCTCCACCTACACACGCATACACACACACACACACACACACACACACACACACACACACCCTGGCTGGGTAGGTGCATTCTCTCAATAGGTGTCATCTCCAAACACCAAGTACCTTGGCATCATAGTGGAGAGCCTGGTATCCCTGGTATTCCTGGTCTTCAGGAAGAACAAGGTTTGCACAGGACTGAACTCTGCTGGAGCCATGCAGACCCTCCAAAGGCCCAAGCTCTTCATTTTTAGGAAATTCTGCAGTTCATTGTGTGTCAGAATAATATATTAGTAACAGCAGCCTCTAGACTGTGTGCAATTCATTCCCTTTCCATCCTTTGTCTGCTAGGAAATGGAAGGTCCTGTCAGGGCATCTTTGAGATGGACTAGGGCCCTACCAAAGCAGTTTCAAGATTTTGGACTGTCCCAGAGACAAGATAAAGGCCAGTGCTGGCCTTGAAGGATGCCCTGCTCTGCCTTCACTACCAGGAACTGCAGCACCAGGAAGGCAGCTTGGTATGCCAGGCACATCCCGTGCCTTACACATCCAGAGACTGCAATCAGGTAGCTGATAGGAATGCAAGTCACATCGCCTGGACCATTGCCGCAGTGAACTGATTCATGCTGCTACTTTGAGGTGGGAGAAGGGACAGTGGGGCCCAGAGACAAACCAGCCTGCCTCTATTATACAGCTGCTGTTTTCAAGCTGAAATAGTCCATCCTCTCCCACTCCCTCTCTTGCTGCCGAGCTGGCTCTCGCTGCTACCTGCAAAGCCTGAGGATTCTGGCCCTGGGTTCTGACTGAACAATAGCATTATATGTTGCATAAAGAGTACCCAGGCAACGGAGACAGGCATGGCTTAATTCGCTCAGTGCCCAGTGGCTTTTGAACGCCCCTGCATTCAGCCTTTATCCTGAGCAGCCCTGGGCCTCTCCCCTCCCCTTTATTCCCCAACCCTCCTCATCACAATCTCTCCCCCGTCTGCAAGGGAGCTAATGGCCACGAATAAGAGATACAAAAGGAAGGAGGGGGAAAAAGACACCCTGGTAGTCAGAAAGACTCCTGGTCATGGGTGAAGATATCTGGGGTTTGGTCTCCGTTTCCATCATTCATGAAGGCACCTTGGTACGTCTCTATTCAGCCCCAGGTTTCCAATCTAAGTAAGAGAGTCTGGAAGAAAGTCCAACAGGAGCTTTGGCAGCTGACATCCTACCACACGAATGCACACAGCTGGACTGCAGCATTTTGGCCTCACTCCTTAGTCGTAAAGGTTATCCACTGCATCAGGATATTTTCCTTGGCTGTGACCTAAGGCCACAGGTCAGAACAGAGGATAAGCGACACAAGCCAGGTGATTCCCATGGTCCATTGATGCCACCCCCGCCATCTGCAACCAGCTCCCCATTTGTTGTCTTAGAGAAATGACAAACCCAGGTTCTCCTCCTCCTCTTCTTCCTCCTCCTCTTCTTCCTCTTCCTCCTCCTCATCCTTCTCCTCTTCTTCCTCCTCCTCTACTTCCTCCTTCTTTTTCTCCTCCCTCTCCTACTCCTTTTTAAAGGAAAGCAGACATATGAACTTGCCTGAAAGATCACTTTAAAATGGCAGACCAGACAAAACTCACCAGAAGGCCACATCTGACGGGAGACCTTTATCTTATTAAGCCCAGAATGATATAAGCCAAAGAACCTAAATTCCAGGACCTCTGAAGTACACTACTCTAGCATCAGGCCAGCCCCAGTTCCTAACCCTGGGCAAATAAGGATACCTCATATTATGGTTTATTTGAGAGAAGGAGTAACCCGAAGGAGGCCCAGTGCTCTCTGGTGTCCTGCTACCTAGCATCTGGCTAGCGCCACACTGCCCCTATTCCCACAGGTGAAGGGTGGGATCTTACAGAGCCTGCTGCACCCGTTCTTCACACTGCTGTTACCACCAAACCAGCTTTAAATCCCCATCTCCCCAAACCCCAAGGAGCCAAGGAAATGTCCCCTGTCTAAATTGCTATTTGTCCAAGTGGAACCTTAGTCTTCACACCCGGCCTTCCTGGCCAAGCCTTCTCAGCAGTGAACAGCTCCACAAGCTGCCACGTGGAAAGCCAGGGATGGGGAAGGAACTGTTTAGAACTTCAAGCAGACATTGATTCCACAGAATTCCACACTGTCTACATTATCCCGTGAACCTAACTTAAAATCACAGCCCATCTTCATAGCATGCACAGTGATCTCAGAAGTCATAAGCTCCTGTTACTTCAGCAAATATTGCACACCTAATATTTGCTGGGGGAAAACAGTAGGTGCAAGGAGTTCTGTGAATAATGCAAGAAAAGAAAAGCTATCCTGCCCACTCTCAGTTGCATTAATGGACAGCAGGCAACCTGGGGCTATGCGTAAGCCTCTCTGGAGCTGATGTGGGAAAGCTCTATTACATCCCCACTCAGCTGTCACAAGCATCTCTGCCACAGACAACATCAATACAGGAGGCAGGAGGCCAGCTCCTTGTTCATCATCAAACTCAAACCTATCCCACAACATAGATCATATTGCTATAGAGAAGCAAGACGTTTTCTGTTTTTCTAAACAGAGATGTAGAGGTCAAAAGTGTGAAAGGAATGGAGTCTGGACTTATCCCGTGGCTGGGATGATGGAGTGGTGGCGTAGTCAGTGGTCTTGAACACAGAGTCAGTTCCAGCTGCTGAAGCACTGGGAACGTGGGAAGATGGACATAAGAGGAAACAGGTCAGTTAGGACCACGTCATGGTGGGTTTGGGGAAGACAAATAGTTTGGATTCTATTCTGTAAGCCGTAGGCAGCTGATGGGATGTTCATTAAGGAAAGGACTCTGAAACTGGGTTTCAGAATGAGCTTTCACCGGCTGTGTGAAGAGCACCTACCTGGAGGCTAGGGTCTAGGGCCTGAAAGCAACATATCAGAGAGTGGTCAGAAGCCTGAGCATGGCAGTGGCAACGGGGTAGAAAAGAGTAGGACATGGACATCAGCAGGAGGAAGAACACGGACATCAGCAGGAGGAAGAACATGGACATCAGCATGGGAGGAAGCTGGACACCAGGGTGGTGCCCACCTGACACAATCGAGAGCCATTTGGGAAGAGAGACTCTACACTGAGAAGTGCCTCCATAAAGTTGGGCTATAGGCAAGTGTCACACTTTTTTTTTTCATTTTGGTTTTTTGAGACAGGTGTCTGTGTGTTGCATGGCTGTCCTGGAATTCACTCTCTAGACCATGCTGGCCTTGAACTCACAGAGATCCATCTGCCTCTGCCTCCCTGAGTTCTGGGATTAAAGGCGTGTATTACCACTGCCCAGCTTGTCAGACATGTTAATTAATGCTTGATGTGGATGGGCCACCGTGGACATCCTGGTGTAAGTGGTTTAAAAAAGGCTGGGCAAGCCATCAGGAACAAGCCAGGAAGCAGAGCTCTCCATGGCCTCTGCTTCTGTTCCTGCTTCCAGGATTCTGCCTTGAGTTCCCGCCCTGCCTTCTCTTGCTGATGAAATATGACCGAGAGTTGTAAGGTAAAAATAACCTTTGCTTCCCAAGTTGCTTTGGTCATGGTGTTTTATCATGCCAATAGAAACCCAAACTAAAATGGATAGTGAGTAAGAATTCCTGAATGTCAGGGAGGATTGCAATGTCGGCCTCAATAGGAGAATAACACCTTGGGAAGGAACACAACTCCACACTCATGATGAAGGAAACACGACTGCGTAACCTCTAGTCATGGTTATACAAGCTGAATGGCATAGCTCCGAAGAAGACACCTTGGAGGAGCCGTCGTCCCAAGCTATCCCCCAAGCCAGCGTCTGCTGCGGCTGGGACGGAGCTGTGAGCACAGCTTCTGGGTGCTGTGCGTCCCTCCGCGCCTGATGCGGCCTGTAAATATTTGCCTGGTTGAGAGCTCCAACTGGAGAGGAGCAGCCGGTCCTCCGCACGTGGTAATCGACGAATCTCTCACAGAGGGCTTGAAGAGGGAAAGCCGTCTCAACGATGGCACTTCACGGTCGGCGCTTGACATTCCTAGGCACTCCACAGGCATTAGCTAATTAATCCTTGAGACTGTTTAGCCCCCAAAAGAACTCCCAGGGGCTCCACTTGTACCCCCATGGGCGGGGAGCTCCACTCCCTGCTGAGGCTCGGCTTCCAGCCATGAGGAAGACCACTCTGCAGATAGCCATTTGCCCACTCCACACGTGGACAGGTTATCAATAGCTCCTGAGAAATCAGGAAGGGAACTTGAGGGAAGATGGTCACACTGTTAGATCTCTCTGGAGAAAGTCACAGAAAGAGACAGGATGGGACAGGGCCCAACAACCTGCTGTGTCCCTGCTAGGTTGGCTCTCTGCATACTTTATCTTTCCCTAAATAAGTGTGTTTTCCCACTTAATTCTCAAACTCCTAAGATGTACATACTTTCTTACATCAGACTCTTTCAGAAGATGCTGAGGTGAGGCGCCAGGTTCAAGCAGGCAGTTTCTTTGTAGTTTGGCTCGGGAAGGCACCAATCAGGGTGAGGAGAGAGAATAAGTACAGGAAAGTAGTTTATGAAACAGGTGGTATTACTATGGGTGTGTGAGGCTCCATCTGCTGAGGCTCCCTGGGGCCCTCCGAGCGTACCTCAGTCATCACCCCGAGGGCAGAGCGACCCGGGAGATTTATCCTCCATAGAAACAGCAACTCCTAATGTCAACTGACCTGTCACTTGTACCCAAACAAGTTGTCAGAAGTCTCCAGAACCAATGAGAAATGGAGCGAGCTAACCAGGAACAAAGCACCAGAAACATCCATTGTGACTCTCCTGGATGTGATGCTCAGAAATGCTAACTAATATGACCCAGGTCTACCGGTAATGCAAGTAGAAAGTGTCTAAATTCTAAATTTGAATGATGTCAGTTGGATCTAGTCTTTATTTATTGCTGCTTCTATTGTTTGTTTTGATTTGAGACAGACTTTCACGTAGCCCAGGTTAGCCTCAAACTCATTATGTAGCCAAGGATGCTCTTGCACTTCTGAGTCTCTATCTCCATTTCCTAAGTGCTGGGATTACAGGCCTGAGCTGCCATACCCTGTTTGTTCAGTGCTTCGGAACAAACCAGGTTTCATGCCTGCCGTGCAAACGCTCTACCAACCAAAATACAGCCATAGCCAAAAGTGTCCATTCTGTGAACCATGTACTAACTTCCAAATCTAGCTTTCCTCTTCTTCCTTCCTTCTCATTCCGGACACAAAAATAAGGTCATTCCTGTCTTCAAGTTATTTCCACTCTGGTCCCTTGAATGGGCCGCTCCAGCAGATGTCCCTGAACTAGAGGCTTGAGAGTCTGGATGAGGAAGCCTGTGCTCAGAATGTGTGTGCAGCTGCACATACGAGCACATGTAGAGGCCAGAGAGCAACCTCAGGTGTCACCCTCAGGAACAAGAGCCACCTATTTTGACAAAGGATCTCATGGCCTAGAGGCCATCCTTTAAGCTGTGCTAGCTGGCCAGTCAGGCTATGACCCTCCTGTTTCTACCTCCCCAGCACTGGGACTACTTATGAGCACACCACCACACCCAGAATTTTTGTCTGAGTGCTGACATCACACTCATGTCCTTGTACAGTCTGCTGGCTAAGCTGTCTCCCCAGCCCACCTTGGCCCTTTAATTTATCTGATAACCCGTGGTACACAGAGCTGCAGGATTTCAAGGGACTATGAATTTCCCACCCCAACGCCAGTGTCCCTGCTTTGGCTTTGGTTGTTCCAGCCAGCAGAAGATCAAATTTGGCAGGAGAGATTTCTGTGTGTTTGGGGGCAGGATTCAGTTGGCAAGCATCTTTACCAGCTGAAACTCTTGAGGACGGCAGCCAAAAGCTGGGGAGCCAGGAACCTGCCAAGAAGGGCCAACCCTTCTTTTGCAGTGGCCTCTCTTTTGGCCTGAGAAGAGGTGCGACATTTCTCTCCCCCACACCCCAGGGTGCGGCTCTACCTCACCCACTGTCTCCTCTTCTCAAGCTAGCTCTGTTGCACCAGGCTCCGCCCAGGAGCCAAGCTGGTCAGTGGAGTTAGTAAAGTATACAGGTGGAAAGATGCAGGAACCTGGGTACCAGGATGTCTGCTTGGATGGGGACTGCCCACCTGGAATAGGGGGTCCACAAGCAGGAGGCGGGGGAGGAGAAACCAGCTACAAGGAGGACGTAAAAGCAGGAAGAGAGGTCTCTAGTCCTGAAAACAGATAAAGGTGCGGCTAGTGTTTTATTGTGTGTATAATAGTATTTGATCACCGGCGGCCTGGACAACAAACAGCTCTCAAGACACAACTGTCAAATTTCTGAAAAAATGGCAAGCCAGTTAGTTGTTGAAGACACCACTGAAAATCAGATTAGTAACCTTACAATGAACTTATATTAAAAATGAAGGAGGATGGGGTAAACCAGTGAGCAAACTGCTTGTCACACAAGTGGGCATCAGTCAAGATGCCCAGTGCTGATGGGTGGAGACAAATGGGTCCCTGGAGCTCACTGCTCACCTAGTCAAGTCCTTGATCTCCAGGTTCAGGGAGAGAGCATGTCCCAAAAGAGAAGGTAGAGACAAATCATGGAAGATGCCTGAGTTGATGTCCCTCCTGCATACACACACATACACACATTCACACACACATACACACACACACAAACACACACATACACACACTCA